>NC_142869.1:152955500-153257000 GCF_051225735.1 Oryctolagus cuniculus | reverse complement strand
TCCAGGTAGAGAGAGGAATCAGAAGAAATAATCTCCAGACAAGAAGCAATTCTGGAAATTTGAAACTAACTTGAAAGCATGAGAAGCATACGCTTCTCTACAAAAACCTTTACAGTTGCTGACTGCACATTTACTCTATGAGCCTAGAAAGCTGGATTTAATTGTTTTCCTGTTAATGGTAGTTTTCAAAATTTAGTCTTCTCAAAATTTCAAGATGAGTTTCATTGCTTTCCCTTATTTAGAGCCCTTATTCACCCCCATGGCATACATCTTGCCTGCACAGAAGGTTCTAAATGCATTATTGATCATTAGCACATACTATTAAATCAGGAGAAAGTAATTGCTCTGTATTCGGAGGACAGAGGCAAAAATCAGTTTGTCTCAAGTTCTTCTCAAAGGCTTTTAGGCTCAGGGAATGACCTAAATTTTCTCAGTGCAGTAATCTAGCTACCCTGATGATACACAAAATCAGGACATCTGGAGGCTGGAAGAGATTTTAGCCATCACTTCTGCCAGTATCCTCATTTTACTGATGAGAAACCTGCGAGTGCAGCAGATGAATTGGCTCATCCTTCTTTGCAGATTCTCCCCAACCCCTTCCTGCCTGTCCTTAACCTCATTTTCCTCTCCACCCACCTTCCAGTCCAGCAGCTGCTCTCTGACGCTGTGCCACCCTCCTGTGTTAAACTCATTGCTCAAGGTTATCACAACCTACTGGATTTTAAACTGGAACAAAGTTTTTGTTTTGTTTTGTTTTGTTTTTCAGTTGGTGAGAAGAGCCAGAAAGTGTCCCACTTTGTGATTGGTCACCATATTTTGAGACAGCAGCCCTGGTGTGACTGATGTCACACCAAAGATCCGAGGGCCATGAGGAAACTTGGTGTTAGCAGCTTTTGGTCTGTTTTGTGGTTCTCCCTCTTTCCCTCTCTCCCTAATAAATATACACTAAATTAAAATACCTAATTTATTGTATCCTAAAGATGGTGGTGTATCTGTTTAATGAAAAGCATCTGGGTTAACTTAAGCTGCTGTGCTTGATTTTTAAAACTAGGCATTAAGAAGCCCTTAGGGCAGGTATTTGACCTAGCAATTAAGGCACCCGGGTCCCACCTGAGTTTAAATCGTCTCTGGCATCTGGCTCCAGCTTCCTGCTGATGCAGACCCTAGGAGGCAGCAGTGATGGCTTAAGTGATTGGGCTCCTGATAGCTATATGGAGGATCTAGATTGAGTTCCTGGCTCCTCGGTGGCTTCAGCCCCAGCTAAGACCAATGTGGGCATTTTTAAAAAGTTCTTTTCCAGGAGTATTGGACTTTTCCTGTGAAACATACCATGCAGAAGGGTGGCCTGTGGAGATAGAATCTGGCAAGTTTGGTTTCATGTGTTCTTAAAGAGTATCTACTTATTTTCATTTAATTGGAAGGCAGAGACTAAGAGACAGATGGGCACATATCTTCCATCTGGTTTGCTCCTCAAATGCCCACAACAGACAGGGTTGGGCAAGTCTGAAGTCGGGAGCTCAGAACTCCATTTGGCTCTCCTAGCCTGGCTGGCAGAGACCCAAGTACTTGAGCCATCATTCCCTGCCTCCTGGGTTGCCCATTAGCAGGAAGCTGAATCAGAAGCAGAGCAGCTGGTATTCAAACCAGGCACTCTGCTATGGGAGGTGGGTATCCCAATGGCCACCTAACTGCTATACTAAGTATTCACCACTGGCTTTATGTTTTGGAGTTCCTTTATGTTGTAAGAGCTGGATTTTTATTTTTTAATTGGGAAAAACAAATACAGTAATAAAGCTTAGTCTGTGAATGTGTCTGTTATAATTTTGGTTGTTTATTTTCTGGAGGAGGTCATATTTTCAATGCCCTGATAGAGACTCAATTTATTTTTTTTAATGAGTAGCAGTATTTTCATCTGCTCCATCCCCTATCTTTTGAAAATTAGATTAAGATAATCCTTCATGAATATTATAAGATTTAGAACAGTTCTTTCCCACTCTCAGACCAAGAAACTTTGCTAATAATTTTTTTCTGCATCTAAGTACTTTTGTTCCATATGTACATTGGATAAAATGTCACTTTGTATAAAACAAAAATGAAGTTTTATGTTGGAATTTTTGGTTCTGTTTTTTTCCTAAAAATACCAAAGTGCTTTGTATTTATTTATAAAACATCTGGGGTCTTAAGCATATTGCCTTGTACTTTCATCCTGTTTTGCCAGAATAGGGAATAGACACATCAGGTATTGGAGAATTAAAAACCATACTATTTTTACTAAGAAGACCAGCAATTTGTAGTATTTTAGTAGGGAATCAGAGATGGGAGAGTGCAGAGAGGAGAGAGATAGAAAGACATTCTGTTTAAAATACTACAGCTAGACATTTGTTCTGGTGGTTAAGATACCCGCAGTCTAAATTGGAATACATGAGTTTGATACCCAGCTCTGGCTCTTGACTCCAGCTTCCTGCTAATGTAGACCCTCCAGGCAGTGGTGATGGCTCAAGTAATTGGGTCCCTGCCACTCACATGGGAAACCTGATTGAGTTCCCAGCTACTGGCTTTGGCTTGACCCAGCTCCCACCATTGTGGGTATTTCAGAGGCAAATGAGTGGATGGGACCTCTGTCTCTCACAATAAATAAAAACTAAAAATATTATAGAACACTGTGATGGGAGGGTTTTTTTTTTTAAGCATCCTATGTGACATGATCTGTAGGTTAGCAAGTGGATTCTTTTTTTCATTTGAATGCTTTTTTTCTTGTTGATGTATAGAAGAGCTGGTTGAGGGTCACATGTTGTGATGCTGGTGATGATGGAAGCAGGGCAAGCTGTATGAATCAGAATCTTGGCAATGTCTTTCATAATTTATTAGTTTTTAAAAGAGAGTGCTTTGCTTGTGAAGCTTGAGGGAAACAAGGACAATAAAATATACAATTAATTAAAATCTTTAGAGCAACCAGCAGCAGCATTAATAAAACATTACCCTCTAAAGTACCTAAGAATTGCAGCTTACTCTCCCATCTCAGTGGGCAAAACCAGGATGAAAGAGTCTGTCTTTCATCATCATCAATAAACAGTTTATTGGACTTGGGCTGGTGGATTTTCAAAGAAATAGGCTCCTAGCCAACATCCCATTCCTCCTTACATGAGACATCTGGGTTAATAATAACAATCACCGGCCTTTATTTTGCACTTACTTCATTTATATATTTTTGTTCAATCATCACAAGAAGTTTGCAAGGAAGGTGTTAGGATTTCCATTATCCAGATGAGAAAACAGACTCAAATAAGCTGGAGAAATGCTTCTTAAAGTGTAGTCCTTGGGCCAGCAGCAGCGTTAGGAACTTGTCAGAAATACACACTCACAGCCCCACATCATCTTAGCAGGGCAGGATTTCTGGAGTCAAGAGACGGGCAGCAGTCTGTCTTTTGCCAGTGAGTCCAGGTGATTTTTTTTTTTCAAGATGTATTTATTTATTTGAAAGTCAGTATTGGCATGGGAGAGATCTTCATCTACTGGTTCATTCCCCAAATGGTCACAATGGCCATGGCTGGGCCAGGCTGAAGCCAGGAGCTCCATCATGGTCTCTTACGTGGGTGGCAGGGGTCCAAGTACTTGGGCCATCTTCTGCTGCTTGGCTAGGATCATTAGCAGGGAGCTAGATCAGAAGCAGAGCAGTTTGGACTTGAACAAGTACTCCAATATAGGATGTAAGAGGGAGCGTGACTTGCTGTGCCACTATGCCAGTCTCCCACCTCTTTTGTTTATTTTTAAAGATTTGTTTCCAGGTAATTTTTATATATGTTGAAGTTGGAGCATGATGAAGTTCTAAGGATTTACCTGAGAGTCTATGTGTTGGAAGCAGAGTCTGAAAGCTGGGTTTTGGATTTTAGTATTCACAGTGGACATGGCTAATTTATCTTCCAAGCAGAGGCCTCCCAGAACTGCACACCCATTAGAACTGTTGGAAATTTTTCTTTTCTCCTTTACCATCCTTAGCCCCTGCCTTTCAACTCACTGTTCTCTCTAGCATATATGCAAAAGAGAAGGAACTTAACAAGATTCCTTAATAAATGATTCTTCAGAGAGCCTCCTAAATGCTATTTTCCATACTGTATCTCTTTCCAGACCTTTGGAACTCAAACATCACCAGTGCTGGTGATGCCTTGTGAAAAGCCCCTGGAATCAGCCTTTGCTGTGTTTATTTTTGTGTCTGACAAGGAGAGCCTGGTGTTAGATATGTAAGTGCTAAACCAGTTCTTGCTGGATGGATAGAAAGGTAGAATGGTGCCACCTTATTCTGAACTCACAGAGCATTGGGACTGTGCTGGTGTGGTGTGCAGACAAGGCACATGCCTTGGTTGTACTCATTGGTTCTGGTTTTACCATTTACTTTGATGGGAATGGGTACGTTTGACTTCTCTGAGTTTTCTTAACTAAAAAACAGATGATGATGATATCATGTAGGTTAAATTTTTTGAGAATAGTTTGGAATCTGTTGGGTGCTACACAAATGTAATGTTCTGGAATACCCTGAAGAACAGCTCCTGAGGTTGTCTGTACTGAAACACTGGGGAAGGGTGAGTTTCCCCTCCTCATGATGGTGACTTGGCTGGTCAAAGGCTTGGGGTATTGTGGAAGGAGCTGTAGGTTTGGACTCACTTGATCCCAGCCATGAGCCTGGGACCTCTCTCAGCCTTGTCTCTGAAATGGGTGTCAGAAGACCTACTTGTGAATGTGGTGAGGAGAGAGGTCGGTGGGATTTAAAGTAGTGAGATTGTATGCAGTCACCCAGGATGGTAGTGTAGAGAAGAGGGCAAGGTTTGGAGAGCTTCGGGTAAGGAATTGGGACCCTTGGGGCTCTGGCCTTGACGTCTCCTGTTGGAGCTTCAGCTCTGACTCACTTACTCCGCCTCACTTACTCCAGCCTCAGGTCCCTGCCTAGCCCACCATGTAGAGTTTCAGGCAGCTGCAGAGTCATTGCCTAAGAAAGTGCTTTGAGAACGTGTAGCAAGAGTGCCAGACCCAGAGTGCCAGACCAGGTGTGCATGGGTGCGTGTGAGTGTGTGCATGCATGGGTGGTGGTGGCGGGGAGGGAGCGTGGTGGAAGGAAAAGCATGTTTGGTCTGAGGGGCAGCTGTCATTTGGCTCTGCAGATTCTGCCCCATGGAAATCTGAATCTGGGGTTACCCAGTCATCTGACTTTTGAAGACAAGCCAGGAATTTGAATTTTTTTTTGGTGACATCTTTAGAGTTTCCTAATACTGCCTAAATGGGGAGGGGGAGAGAGAAAGAAACATTTTGTGGTCCAAGTACCACACATCTGTGGGCCAGATCTGTAGGCTGTTGGCTGATGGCCTCTGCTGCCGAGTGTTCTGTAAACATGACCTGTTATTATTAGAGGTCCTGAAATTTATAATAAACCTCCCAGAAGGAACTCCTCCGTGTTCTCTCAGCTCCCCTAGATACCTCTCAACATCTGCTGGGCCTGTTTTGATGCAGACTCCAGGGATTCTGCATCTGTGTAGTTTGGAGAGGTTGTGAGTGCTGGCCTTCTGGGAAGGAGATTCAGGAGACTGGCTTTTGGGTTCTCACTTCTCTGCCCAGAGAGAGTGTGGTGTTCTGTTGAGCAGACTCAAGTGCCTCTCGGATGCGTGGAGCTACGGAGAGGAAAATGCTCTATTGACTGCCTTTAGACTGCGTGCATCTTCCTGAGAAATAATTTTTTCATTGCCTTTTTAAAAAATTTGTGTTACAGAAAAAGGAGTTTGACGTGGACACCCTGAGTAAGTCAGAGCTGCGGATGCTTCTCAGCGTGATGGAAGGGGAGCTGGAGGCCAGAGACCTTGTCATCGAGGCCCTGCGGGTAAGAGAGCTCCAGGCCAGGTCTTGCTGCTGCCTGGTTCTCGCTTTTCAAATAGCTGGTGGCAAAGCTTCCTTAAGTTTTGAATCAAATGAACTTAAAGGCTTCTGTAAAGCCAACAGGTGCCTCCCATGCCAGTCACCAACCTGTCATCCTATAAGTCCTGAAGTTTGATGGCAATTGAGATGATGGAGAAAAAGTATGCTGCTTCACGTGGGAAACTGGAGAAACTGGCTGTCTGAGTTTGGAAATCCTAGCGTCATGCTTATTTGGTTAAAGATGTATTTCATAAAATTGGTAATTTGGCATCCTATGTATATATAAGGACAGAAAGGAAAAGTTGAAAGAATCCGCTAGAAAGAATATTGTGGATAATATCTTTTTCCTTCCTATATATTACAAATGATTTTTTTTTTGTTTTCAGAGATTCATAAGATTAACAAGTAAATGTTTATATGTGTGTCTTCAAATGGTGTTATTATTTTTGTCTAACTGGGGAATAATACATTACTTAAATGCCTTGGTAAAGTTTTGTTTTTGAAAAAAAAAAGTGTTGTTTAAACTTTCGTTTGTAAAATGAGTTTTATTTATTTAAAAGGGAGAGAGACAGGTCTTCCATCCTCTAGTTCACTCCCCAAATGGCTGCAACAGCCAGTGCTGAGCCAGGCTGAAACCAGGGGCGTGGGACTCTGAGTCTCCCATGTGCCTCCCAGGGTAAGCATTAGCAGGAAGCTGGACCAGAAACAGAGTAGCTGAAATCCAAACCAGGCACCCAGATGTGAGATGCAGGCATTCCAAGTGCTAGTTTAAGCTACTACACCAAATGACCTCTCATGAGTTAACTTTCTTGATAGTTTTCTAAAAGGTGATTCAGAACTGGCATTGTTTTGGGATATGAATCAGCTTAAGTTTGTGTATGTTGATTCTTTTATAGTTAATTGTATGTAGTCAGGTGTTTCCTAGCACTTGGCCATTTGACCAAGAGTTATGTTTATTACATGTAAAGTGTGGGTTTCTCTAATTTCACCAGGGAGTATTTCCTCAAATTTTGTCTTACGGAGTTTATTTTAATACCTGAAAACCTGCAAAATGTTAACCAACTGTTGCCTGTGTCAGGATCTTGTATGGCGGAGAAAGGAGGTAATAATGATAGACACAGTGGAGATGGTAGATGTGGGGAAGGGAAGGTAGTTCCTGAAATCATATATGGTCCATGAGGTTGGCACAGTATAGTGATTATCCTTCAACTTGATGGCAGGACAATTGCCTCAGAAAAATGGGAGTGTAGTTAACCCATCTGCAATGCAGTATGGAGTGAGAGGTGCTGCTTGTTGAATGGGAAGTTCTGCTACGTAGACATTTGCCCTGCCTGGTTCTGAGAGCTGTTCCTCCCATGCCACATTGGGATCAGGTGCATTGAATTGCCAGTGCGTATCTTCTTGAATGAGCTTTTTGGGAGAAATGCAGGGATAATCGTTTATCACTATAAGGAGTGACCCTCAGCTGAAGGACAGACCAAGGGCAGAGTCCTCTGTTGAGGACAATAGCATAGCCTGCTGAGACCAATGAATGAAAGGCCCCAGCTCGATTGTTCTGCTAACCTATGAGAGATGTCAGGTCAGCATTGTGGAATTCCCCACCACTCACAGGAATGTTTGAGTAATTATTGGAGTCTGTTGTCTATGTATTGCTTTAGAAACCAGGTACACTTCTCTGGTTTAATTGTGGTACCTTAACATGTTAAGAGTGGAAGTCGACTTGCTGATTATCTGGACTTGTAATGTGAACTTTTTTTTTTAATTTTTTTATTTAGTAAATATAAATTTTTAAAGTACAGTTAATGGATTACAATGGCTCCCCCCCCTTAATTTCCCTCCCACTCACACCCCTCCCATCTCCCGCTCCCTCTCCCATTCCATTCACATCAAGATTCATTTTCAATTATCTTTATATACAGAAGATCAATTCAGTATATATTAAGTGTGTTTGCACCCACACAGAAACACAATGTGTAAAATACTGTTTCAGTACTAGTTATAGCATTACTTCACATTGGACAACACACTAAGGACAGATCCCACATGAGAAGTAAGTACACAGTGACTCCTGTTGTTGACTTAACAATTTGACATTCTGGTTTATGGCATTGGTAATCTCCCTAGGCTCTAGTCATGAGTTGCCAAGGCTATGGAAGCCTTTTGAGTTCGCCGACTTCGAGCTTATTCAGACAGGGTCATAGTCAAAGTGGAATTTCTCTCCTCCCTTCAGAGAAAGGCACCTCCTCCTTTGATGGCCCCATAATGTTTTTCAAAGAATCAAGGAGTGTTCAAATTATGAGGAACTTTACATATTGTAGGTCAGTGGTCTGCATGTGTCAGATCAAGGGTGTCCTTTTCATGACATACTCCTTACTGGGCTGGCACTGCGGCACAGCAGGAAAAGCCACCGCCTGCAATGCCAGCATCCATTATGGGCACTGGTTCATGTCCCATCTGCTCTACTTCGAATCCAGCTGCCTGCTAATGGCCTGGGAAAAGCAGCAGAAGATGCCCCAAGTACTTGGGTCCCTGTACCCAAGATGAAGTTCCTGCCTCCTGGCTTTGGCCTGGCCCAGCCCTGGCCATTGCAGCCATCTGGAGAGTGAACCAGCAGATGGAAGATCTCTCCCTCTCTGTAACCCTGACTTTCAAATAAATAAACACATCTTTTAAAATAATTATCATCCCATTTACTATCTTACAATGAAATTCATGGATAACCACGCACAAGAAGGTGCCTCAAAATATTCATGGAAAAATGGAGTTGAAGGATAAACTTATTTTGGTGCTAATTTTTTTTTTATTTATGTTTATGAGAGGGTCTTCAAAAAGTTTATGAAAACTGTATTGTAAAAAAAATGCATCACTGGCCGGCGCCACGGCTCACTAGGCTAATCCTCCACCTTGCGGCGCCGGCACACCGGGTTCTAGTCCCGGTCCGGGCGCCGGATTCTGTGCCGGTTGCCCCTCTTCCAGGCCAGCTCTCTGCTGTGGCCAGGGAGTGCAGTGGAGGATGGCCCAGGTGCTTGGGCCCTGCACCCCATGGGAGACCAGGAGAAGCACCTGGCTCCTGGCTCCTGCCATCGGATCAGCGCGGTGCGCCAGCCACAGCACGGCGGCCATTGGAGGGTGAACCAATGGCAAAGGAAGACCTTTCTCTCTGTCTCTCTCTCTCACTGTCCACTCTGCCTGTCAAAAAAAAAATGCATAACTTAAACTTTTTTGCATCAAATAAGGTTTTCTTCTTAAGATTTATTTGTTTGAAAGACAGAGTAATGGAGAGACACAGACAGAAATTGCCCATTCTCTGGTTCACACCCCAAATGTCCACAGCAGACCAGGCTGGGCCATACTGAAGCCAGGAACCAGGAATTCCATCCGGGACTCCCTTGTTGGTGGGAACAGCCCAAATACTCTGTGCCTTCCTAGGTACAAAGCTGGATCAGAAGCCAAATAGCCAGGACTCAAACCATGTACTCCAATATGGAATGTGGGCATTTCAAACTGCTGCTTACCCTGCTGCACTACAGCACCCACTCCATGCTTCTATTTTACTTGCATGTTAAAAATGTATTAACAACACATTGCTGCAATGTTATATGATGATAACAGGTAAATAATTTATAATAAAATGTTTTTTTTTCCTTTTTTTATATATATGAAAGGCAGCAGAGTGCCTGGTTTGAGTCCCAGCTTCACTTCCAAGTCCAGCATCCTGCTGAAGTGTCCCTGTGAGGCAGTGAATCATGGTTTAAGTACTTGGGTCCCTGGTACCTTGTATTAGGTTCCTACCTCCTGGCTTTGGCCTGGTGCAGCTCTAGTTGTTGTGGGTATTTGAAAAGTGACCTAGCGGATGGAAGCTTGCTCTGTTTCTCTATCTTTCAAATAAATGAAAATAAATAAATACTTGTTTTTGCAAAAGGAAAACTTCCAATAAAACATATAAATAAAAATATAGGTAGGTGTTGTGGTGCAGCAGGTTAAGCCACCATTTAAAACTATAAAAATTATACGGTATTGTCACAGTATTTGAGACATCAATTTTTATTGAGGGGAAAATTATATTTTTAAAAAGCAGTATTAATGAAGAATCTGAATTGCATAGCTGCTTAATTGAAATAACTTGATCTGATGAGAAATTCTTGCTTAATAATTTCTCCCCTGATTCACACAAAGTAGGAGTAAATTACTAAATATGAGGAGTGCTAAAAACTTGATGGGAAATACATCCTTTTGGTTACATTTTTCCCTGAACTTGAAGTACCCTCATGTGTATATTAAAATTAAATCCCAAGAAAAATACTTCAGAGTTTAATAGAGAATGTGTTCTAGGAGAAGCAGGTATGTTTTCTGAAAGCCGAAGTGGACATAGAGCTTTTGAATTAACTTCAACTGAATTTTCAAAATTCCTTTTCATAGTATATCCAAAAATCGGCAGTTGGAGTCTACTTAGTCTGTACAGCTTTCACACTTTCATCCCTTTTCTCCTTGCTACGAAGATTCTCATTGGCATGTTAGTCAAAGGGAGACAGGGCTAGATGATGGCAATGATGTAATTATAAAATTTTTAAAGCTAAAATTATGTGTCTTAGCCTACAATCTGTAGGACCCAGCCTGCTGTCATAGAAATGAGTTTGTGTAAGTACTGTATCCATGAAACAATGGATTCCTGTGGCATTTATCTTGAGATTTATTCTGTGACTTCTTTTCTCCCTTAGATTACATAAATAAGAATGGGCTGTATGTTGTTTTAAGAGTATGTATTTTCAAGGTAGAGAGACAGAAAGCTCCAACCTCTGGTTTACTCCCCAAATACATGCAACAGCTGGGGCTCAGCCAGGCTGAAGCCAAGCATCTGGAACTGCGTCTGTGCCTCCCAATTGTTGGAGCCCTCCTCACATCCTCCTAGGGTATGCTTTACTAGGAAGTTGGAATTGGGAATGGTGTCAGGACTTGAAGCCAGGTACCCTGGTATGGATATGGGTGTCCCAAGAGATGTGTTAACCACTACAACAAATACCCACTCTGAGAATTAACTGCATCAAAGACATGACAATTCTTCTTCTGACCTTAATGTATAGAGTGATTGTACAGCCCATTATTATTTGCAGTGAAAATTTAACATGAAAGTTTAGCATTTCTCATATAGCATGCATTTATAGCACTAGACACATAGGGATCTATAAATGAAGAATTACCTTGTACAAGTGGCTGTAACAGAAACTCAAACACAATAGATTTAATAAGTTTCCTTCTCAGGCAGCATTTTGCAACTGAGGCATCCCAGCTGGAGAGGCAGCACGGTGCCGCGTGACCATTCAACAACCCAGGTCACTTTGGTTTTCTTTCCTTAGGGAATTAGCTAGCCTCCCCTGTGCGGCTGAAGCTAAATCAATGCCAGCACCACATGCTAGGGACTGCAAAGGGGGACGGAGAGGAAATGAAAGGCAGATGTACACAGAAGGCAGTGTACAAAGGTGCAGTGGTGAGAACTCCCATGCGCACGCTACACTCTTGTACTACTGTTAAAGAAGGATTTGGGCTTTATAAGACTTTAATAACCTGCCAAAATTTAAAAAAGTACATTATCATGGTTTAAGGTTATCTTGTATCCTGATGAATGTTAACAGAAGATACACCTCTCCCTCTCTTCTTCCCTCAATAAGTAATTGTGGAGTACCTACTATAGGCCTAAAAATAAAGCTTGAGGTGTGTATGTGCAAGTGGGGCTACGTTATGCCACATTGTGTCAGTTTAGACAATTCCCTATCTTGACTTTTCATGCTTAAAGTGAGGTGTTCTGAGTGTCATTTGGGCCTGGGTTTTACTTTTCTCAGACAGTGACTTGCTGTGCTGAGTTTGCTTTGAATGATCTTCTTTATCAAAAACTTCACATGTTCACTGGCTTCCAAATTGAATGATTTTGCTTCAAAGCAGGTTTTCTCAATCTCAGCACTGTTGATATTAGGGACTAGATATTTTGTGTTTGATACCAGTGACTTCCAGTTGTTGACAACCCACAGTGCTCTCAGGAGTCACATTGCCCACTCTTGGGAAACATTGCTTTAAAGAATTCTGCTCAAGCAAATTTGACTTTTAAAACTCTATTGTCCTAAATGCAAGAAACCTAAATTATTGCTTCAAGTGCATTACATAATGAAACAGTGATTTTCTTGTAAAATGCTCATCCCTTAAAATGTACAAATTAATTGGAAAATGCCCATTTAAAAAAAGTTTTATTTATTTGAAAGTTGTAATAAATGAGAAGGAAAGACAGAGAACATAAATGTGAGTGTTGACATCCATTCATCCATCCAAATGCATGCAGCAAACAGGGCCAGGCCAGGCTGAAGCCAAGAGCTAAGACCTCCATCCAGGTCTCATATGTGTGGCTCTCAGGAATCCAAATGCTTGGGCTATCAGCTGTTGCCTATCAAATGTGATAGTGCCAATACACATACTCCTGAAAATGCCCATTTAAACAAATTTCATGACCCTTTCTAAATGTTCAATATATATTATGGCAGTATTTAAATTTACATCACAGGGCAAGCTTTTGGTGCATGGGTTGAGATGCTTCTTGAGGGGGCAGCATTGTGGTACAGTAGATTAAGCTACCACCTGAAATGTGGGCATCCCATATCAGAGTGCCAGTTTGTCTCTGCTGCTCCATTTCTGATCCAGCTTCCTTCTTACATGCCTGGAAAGCAGCAGAAAAAAACCAAGAGGTTGGGCCCTGGCTACCCACATGGGAAACCCAGGTGGAATTCCAGGCTCCTGGATTTGGCATGGCCCAGGTTGTTGCAGCCATCTGCGGAGTGAACCAGCAGATGGAAGACCTTACACACTCTCTGTCTCTATCTTTCTCTTTCCCTGTCACTCTGCCTTTCAAATAACTGCTAAAAAAAATGCCAACATCCCATATAGGAATGCCTGAGTTCATGTCCTGACTTGGCCTCCAATTCCAGCTTCCTTTTTTATTTTTTTTAATTTTAGTTACACAAGTTTCATGTATTTCATATATATGGATTTAGGAACATAATGACACTTTGCCCTTTCCTTCCCTCTTGCCCATATTCCAACCCTTCTTCCTCCTCCCTCTCACACCACTGTTAATTTTTACTAAATCTATTTTCAGCCTTCTTAATGATCATATAGTTAACCCTACATTAAGTAAAAGAATTCAACAAATAGTATTAAGAGAGGCAAGAGCAATCGTTGAATCTCTATTTTACTCCAATACATTACTTTTCAGGTACTCAGTTACCTCAGATCAGGGAAAACATAGGATCTCTGCCTTTTTTGGGATCAGTTTATTTCACGAAGTATAATGGCATCCAGTTGTGTCCATCTTGTTGCAAAAGACAAGATTTCATTTATTTTTACAGCTGAATAGTACTGCATAGTATGTATCTATATTCAGATTTCTGAGGTATCTCCATACTATTTTCTGCGATGGCTGTACCAGTTTACATTCCCAACAGTGGGATTTCATTTTTTGGTTTCAATTTTGTTTATTTATTCTCTCATTTTAATAATTTCTTTCCTCCTAGTAATTTTGGGTTTGGTTTGTTATTGTTTTTCTACATCCCTGAGATGCATTGATAACTCATAATTTGGTACCTTTTCAATTTCTTGATGTAGCACCAGTTGCTATAAACTTTTTAACACTGCCTTACTATAACCGAAGTTTTGATATGATGTTTTGTCATCTTCGTTTGTTTCCAGAAATTTTTTGATTTTTTTCTTTTGATTTCCTCTGTGATCCAGAGTTCATTCAGGAACAAGTTGTTCAATTCCAATGTGTTTGCATATGATCTAGAAATTCTTAAGTTGTTGATTTCCAGCTTCATTTCATTGTGGTTGGAGTAGATGTGTGGTATGACTTCAATTTTTTTTTTTTGATTTGCTGAAATTTGCTTTATGGCCTAGCATATGGTCTATCCTAGAGAAAGTTCTGTGAACTGATGAGAAGAATTTGTGTGTATTTTCAACTGGGGGTGAGAAGTTCTTTAGATATCACTTAGGGCCATTTGGTCAATAGTGTCATTTAGCTCTGTTAATTCTTTGTTGATTTTTTGCCTAGTAGATCTGTCCATTGATAAAAGTGTGGTGTTGAAGTCCCCCATTACTGTTGTATTGGAATCTGTCTCCCTTTAGATCCATTAGCATTTCTTTTAAATAGCTAGGTGCCCTTTAATTGGGTGCATACACATTCATTGCAACTACATCTTCCTGTTGAATTGATCCCTTAATCATTACATAGTGTCCTTCTTTATCTTTTAACAGTTTTTGTGTTAAAGTCTATTTTGTTTCATATTAGGATGGCAACATCTGTCCTTTTTTTGCTTTCTGTTAGCATGGAATATCTTTTTCCATCCTTTCACTTTCAGTCTGCCTGTATCTTTGTTGGTGAGATATGTTTCTTACAGGCAGCAAATAGATGGGTTATGTTTTTTTAATCCATTCAGCCAGTCTGTATATTTAACTGGAGAGTTGAATCCATTTGTATTCAGTGACTATTGGTAAGTAAGTACTTGGTCTGCCTATTGTTTACTTTGGATTTCTTTTGTATTTTTACTAGGGGATTTTCTGTCTTCACATGATTTCTTAATGATGGCTATCTTACTGTGTTTCTGTGTGTAGCACATGCTTAAGCATCTTTTGTAAGGCTTGATGAGTAGTGACAAATTCTTTCAGGTTCTATTTTTTATGAAAGGTCTTTATTTCACCTTCATTCATAAATGAGAGCTTTGCATGGTACAGTACTCTGGGTTGACAGTTTTTAATCTCTTAAGACTTGGAATATATCTTGCCATGCCCTTCTAGCCTGTAGGGTTTCTGATGAGAAGTAAGCTGTGAGTCTAATTGGAGATCCTCTCAAAGTAATCTGGCGTTTCTCTTGTGAACATTTTAGTATCTTTTTTATGTTTTACTATGGAAAGTTTGACTACAATGTGTCATGGTGAAGACCGTTTCTGGTCATGTTTCTATGTGCTTCCTGTACTTGGACCTCCCTTTCTTTCTCCCAAATTGAGGAAGTTGTCTGTAATTATTTTGCTAAAATAAAATAGGCCTTGTAATCCATTCTCTTTCTACCCCTTCAGGAACTCCTAAGACCCATATATGTTGGGTCATTTGATAGTATCCCCTAAATCTCCAACACTGTTTTTAAGTTTTCTATTTTTTTTTTATCTGTAAGTTTTCCAAAGATTTTTCTTGTAGTTCAGATTCTTTCTTCTGCCTCAACAAGTCTGCTTGTTAAGGCTTTCCCTCTTAGTCTTTATTTGATCTATTGAGTTCTTTGTTTCTAATATTTTAATTTCTCTTTAAAAATTTCAATTTCATGGGTAAAAATTTCATTCATGTCATATAGTGTTCTTTAGTTCGTGGATTTGCTTCTGATTGCTTTTGAGTTATCCTATGATTAATTTTGCGAATTCCATTTCTGGCACATGATCTCTTCAACTTCACTTTCTGATATTGAAATGCTGTGTTCCTTTGAGGGGAGTGTCATGGTGTCTTCCTTGTTTTTGTTTCTTGAATTTGTGTTTGTTTTTAGACATTTGTGGAGCTGATTTTTGTTTTAATCCTATGATGGTTTTTTATCTTAGAGCTACACATCTGTGGCTTAGTGGAATGTCTCCATTTGCAGTGCATACCAAGAGGTGTGTGTTGGGTGTGGCCAGGGAGCGCTGGTCAGTGTTCCAGGGTGAGGCGTTTATCCAGGGTAACATCTATGTTGGGTGTAGTAGATCTCAATGTGGGGTGTTAGTCCCCAGTGTGTTTACTCATCTATGCCACCATATGAACTGCACAAATGATCTGTGTAGTTCTCTCTGTGAGCACAGTTCCCACTGCAGTGTCCTGCCATAGGCAACCAAGAAGCTCCGGGCATGTGGGATCCACACCCAGTGGTTACCCCGACCCCCAGCTGCACCGTGCACTCTCTCATGTAACCACTGAATCCCCACCGATGCTGCACATAAGGCTTCCAGAGTCTATGGTTGCAAAGGTTTCTCTCTGCTATGACAGCCTGTCCAGACAACAGAAAGGCAGATGTTCCCTGAGCCAGTTCCATCTAAAAGTCTTGATCCTGGGAGTCTGCGGATGTCTCACCGTCCTACTTGGTTGCCCAGCCATCTCACTACCAGGCTCAGAGTCTGGGGGAGTGCAGATGTTTCCCTCCACTAGAATCTCTGAATCACACAGGTACAGAGCCACTGGCCGAATGTTGCTCACTCCCCCCAACTGCCACCAGTACTGCCAAGAAGATGGCCTCCTGTCTCAGCTAGTTGCTGTGCACAAGCACAAAGACTTCTGCAGCTCCTGCCCAAACCCAAAATAAGACTGATGCTTTCTCAGCTGGAAAGCGGGAGCTGTTGTAGGGAAGTTGGGGTGAGATCTGCATGCCCCCTCTACTTCCACTGGGTACACAGGAAATAGCTAGCAACTAGTAGCCCCCAGGGATCCAGTCCAGACTCATGCCATGCTCTCCCACTGTATTACCATGAGTTGTATTACCATGAGTTGCTGCAGTCCAGTCCCACCTCTGTCTCCAAGCTGCCACCCACTCTGGCTCCCGGCTGCTGCAGTTTTCCAGCTTCCTTCTAATATGTACCTTGGGAAGCAGCAGACGACAACTCAAGAATTGGGGTTTCTGCCACACATGTTGGAAACCCAGCCTGAGTTCCTGTCTCCTGGATTCAACCTGGCTCAGCCCCACCTAACTGTGGGCATTTGGGGGAGTAAATCATGGATAAAAGCATTCACTCTGCCTCATTCACTTTGCCTTTCAAATAAATGAAAATTTAAAAATATAGTTTCTTGTACAGAATTTAAATGCCTTATTTTTCAAATTAAAAATTCCCTTTTGGTTATATGGCTCAGTGCTGGCATGTTTACAAAGAACAAAGGCAATCTCTGAATAGAATGTTGCTTCCACTGTGGTTTGTAAAATAGCTACTGGTGTACTACAGAGTTTTGTGAGTGTTCTCATATGACATGTCTGCTAAATACTGATAAAAGAATAACAATCTGCCATTTTATTGGCTTCAGCTAAGTAAAACCTGCAGTCCTTTGTATTTCAAAATTATATTAATTCAGTCAGTTGGTTGACCAAAACATACCCTTTTTGTGCTATTCATTTTAGTGAATGAATGAATTAATTTGCTGAGTAGAGCTGAATTCATGAAAGCATAAATTAATTTAAATCCCCCTCCCTGCCTGCTGAGATAATGCTTTTGTCCATATCTAGAGAAAGGAGGAAGAGTGTCGACTAGACTGTTATTTCTACAAGCCAATCAGTTTTCATAAAGCACTGATAAATTGTGATTTTTAAATAGCATTGTGTTTGTCCAGGACAAACACCGCAACTGTCAATCTTAGTTTTTCATGTTTGAGGAAGTTTATTTTCTCTGACAAGTGTAGACCAGTAATGAAGGGAAATACAGAAAAACGCTAGGCAAAACAATGGTTATTTGTTGGTTAGGAAATTATCATAGGGATGTCACGAAAGCAAAGTGTTTATTACCACTCTTGTCCGTTTAATAAGTGAAGTCAATGAACATTTTCTTGATGTTATTACAGGTAAATTTTTAAGATATATGTGAAGGGAGCAAACTAAATATGAGGCTTTCTTAAAAAGATTTATTTATTTGAAAAGCAGAGTTACATAGAGAAGGAGAGGCAGAGAGAGAGTGAGGTCTTCCATCTGCTAGTTCACTCCCCAGTTGGCCGCAATGGCTGGAGCTGCACCGATCCAAAGCCAGGAGCTTCCTCTAGGTCTTCCCATGTTGGTGCAGGGGCCCAAGGACTTGGGCCATCTTCCATTGCTTTCCCAGGCCATAGCAGAGAGCTAGAAGGGAAGTGGAGCAGCTGGGATTCGAACTGGCGCCGATATGGAATGCCGGCACTCCAGGAGGTGATTTTATCCCTATGCTACAGTGCCTGCCCCAATATGAGGCTTTTACAGTTCAACAGTGTACCATTTGACCCATGATGGAATCATGGTTATAAATAGGATGTAACCAGGAGTGTGTTTTTATACACTTTGAAGATCATCTCAATTGTGGAGATTGTTAGTCCAATTAATTGTTGTAGAACTCCTTCTGATCTGAAAATACAGAGTTTAATTCTGAAGCATCCTGGTTACATTTTAGCCACCTCATCCTATCCTATTATATCATAGATTTTGGTTTTTGGTTTTTGGTTTTGTTTTGTTTTGTTTGTTTGTTTTTTTCTTAGCATTTCCTTTATCAGGTTTACGATGAATTCTGTGTCTGGTTTATAAGAGGAAATAAGGGACAAGTGCTGTGGTATGGCAGGTTAAGTTGCTATTTGGGTGTGAGTCCTGTCTCAGCTTCCCAACCAGCTTCTTGCTGAATACTTTCTTGCTAAATATACTCTAGTAAACATGATTTGTTGAAAGTTAACTGTTTAATAATCTCTTACTGGAGCTTAAGATCTGTGGGAAGAATACATCATAGCCCTTATAATATGCACCCTGAAAAGTATCAGTGGGTTGTTCAAGTACTTGGATTCCTGAGAGCAACATGGGAAACCTAGCTGAAGTTCTGGCTCCTGGCTGGCCCAGCTGTACCAGTTACACGCACTTGGAGAGTGACCCAGTGAATGGAGGATCTTTTTCTCTCCTCTCCCTGTTTATTTCTATTGCTCTACCCTGCAAATAAATAAAAATAAGGAAGGAATAAAGGTCTGCAGTGACTCTCAATTCTACTTTTCTTCTTATTTGTGCTTATTTTGCAAAGAATTAAGAGGTTTCTGTTTCTACCCTGCTGGTTTTCTGAGTGACAATGTGAAAGCTATTTCCCACATTTCTTTTTTTAAAAAATTATTTATTTATTTGAAAGATAGAGTTATAGAGGTAGAGACAGAGAGAGAGGTCTTCCATCCACTGGTTCACTCCCCAAATGGCCACAGCAGCCGGAGCTACACTGATCGGAAGCCAGGAGCCAGGAGCTTCTTCCGGGTCTCCCACATGGGTGCAGGGGCACAGGCACTTGGGCCATCTTCTAATGCCCTCCCAGGCAACAGCAGGGAGCTGGATCAGATGAAGAGCAGCCAGGACTAGAACTGGTACCCATTTAGGATGCCGGCACTTCAGGCCAGGGTTTTAACCCACTGCGCCACAGCGCAGGTCCCATGTTTCCCATATTTCAGGTGATCCTTGTTCCAAGTGCAGGGAACAGGTCAGGTTTTCCATGCACTCATTTATTCCTTCTGCAGATCCTGTCTTTATGATGTTCCAGGTGAATTCTGGGCATCAAGGGTGCAGTAGTAGATAAGGGCCGTGAAGTATTCTCACAGATCTTAGGCTCCAGTAAGAAAGATCATTAAACAGTTAATTTTCTTTTTTTGAAAAATTTTTTTTTGACAGGCAGAGTGGCCAGTGAGAGGGAGAGACAGAGAAAGGTCTTCCTTTGCCATTGGTTCACTCCCCACTGGCCACTGCAGCCAGCGTGCTGCGGCCAGCACACCGCGCTGATCCGATGGCAGGAGCCAGGTGCTTCTCCTGGTCTCCCATGGGGTGCAGGGCCCAAGCACTTGGGCCATCCTCCACTGCACTCCGGGGCCACAGCAGAGAGCTGGCCTGGAAGAGGGGCAACCGGGACAGAATCCAGTGCCCCAGTGCCCTGACCGGGACTAGAACCCAGGGTGCCAGTGCCGCAGGTGGAGGATTAGCCTATTGAGCCGCGGCGCCAGCCAAAACAGTTAACTTTCAACACATATTTACTGGGGTATTCGTGAGCGAGGAACCATTCATGAATTAAGCTGCGTTCAGGATCAAGTCATGTGGGCAGTGAGTATATAGACAAAACAGGGAAGGAAAGTTCAGAAACGGCTCCATTGGTTGCAGCCCAGTGATTGCCTTATTTGGACAGGTGTCAGCCCGTGATTGGCTGAAACTTACCTACTGTTGGTACCCCTAGGTTAATGTTTCAGGTTGTTGAAGAATTGAGGTAGGTACCAGCTTTCTACATGGGCATTCGAAGTATGGAGATAGCCTTGCGGCAGTAGTCTCCTGTTTATTTAACAGAACCAATCATCCAGAATGTCTAAATACAGATTATGGTTATGTAATAAAATGAAAGAAAGCCATGAGAGATATGAAGACAGGAAGATATGGTCAGGGAAGGCTTCTTTGAGGAAGTGACACCTGAGATGTGTTAGCCAAAGGATATCATGCACACCTTTGGAAGAGGCGAATTCAGACAATGGGGGCAGTGAATGTGAAGCCCCTCGGAGTAAAGATCTATACAGTTACCAGAACTCTAAGAAGTCAGAGAGCAAGAGAGAACGGCACAAGATCAGATGCAGAGCCAGGCCAGGGTGAGACGGTGAAGGGCATGGTCTGGTTGGATTTTGTCCTATATCAGATGGACAGCCATTGAGTTGTTTAAAGTGGAGAAAGCCCCTGATTGGATTTTTCTAAACATTTTTTTTTTTTTTTACCATTTCTCTGGAAATTAAAAAAACTTTTTTCACTACATTTTTATACTTACAAACCCTTGTGTCAAGGGCTGACTTTCAATAGATCGCAGCGAGGGAGCTGCTCTGTTACGTTCGAAATCCTGACCCAGAAGCAGGTCATCTATGAATGGTTCAGTGCCAGGTTCCCCCAGGAACTTGCATTGCGGCACAAGTGAGAGGGCAGCCCTCTTTCTGGCCATGCCTTTTCCCAGGACAAAAGGCTCTCCATACCTGATCCCGGTCACGTCAAGAGGTGGGTGCTCGCCATCAAGGTGAGCGCAGGGCATGGGCTGCCCTAGGGGACGGCAGGGGAACAGCTATCCGAGGCTAACTGAGGCTCCTTCAGCGCTGCTGTATCGTTCCACCTGGGTGGGATTCTGACTTAAAGGCATTCAGTCATAATCCCACAAATACCATTTCTTAAACATGCACAAATGGAGTGGGCTTTGTGGTACAGCAGGTTAAACT
Source organism: Oryctolagus cuniculus (assembly GCF_051225735.1). Lineage (NCBI taxonomy): Eukaryota > Metazoa > Chordata > Mammalia > Lagomorpha > Leporidae > Oryctolagus > Oryctolagus cuniculus. Next base: position 153,236,141 of record NC_142869.1, on the reverse strand, counting down.
GCTTGGGGCTCTCATATCCCATATCAGAGTGCCTGGGTTGGAGTCCTGCCTCTGCTTCCAATCCAGCTTCCTGCTAATGTGCACACTGGAAAGCAGCAGAGAATGGCCAAATGCCTGAGTCCCTATCAACCATGTGGGAGAGCTGGATGGAGCTCCTGACTACTGGCCTTGGCCTGGCCCAGCCTCTCTCCCCCCGCCCCCTTTCTCCCTCTCCCTTTCTCTGTTTTCCTCCTTCCCTGTTGCTCTGCCTTTCAAATAAACAAAATGAAAAAACGGCAAAATTGTCACATTTTCTAAATTATAAGTTTTAATTGATTAAATGTACATATTTAAAATATATCACCATTTTCAAGGGTAAAACTAGTAGAGATGTCCCCAGCTGTTAGGCTGACAAAGGAGAGAGCAAGGGGAAGCAGGTGTCTGAATGCTGTTAGTCGCTCTCTGAGAAACGTGACTGTCTCAGATGCCTGCAGTTACTGCCCTTTATTAAGACATGGAGCTTGCATTCCTCATCAGGTTGGCTGCTGGGCAATGAACAGTGTTTTTTGTCAAACTGTTAAGATTTTGCTGATCTATGGTTATTAATTAGAATGTACCTAAAATTAGATCAATAAGTTTTCTATTTTAAAACATCTGTTTTCATTTTATTTGAAAGATTCAGAAGTGGGGCGGGGGAGACAGTTTTTCCATCCATTCGTTCACTCCCCAGCTGTCTACAATAGCCAGGGCTAAGTCAGACCAGACCCAGTAGCTGAAACCTACATCTAGGTCTCCCATGTGCGTGGAAGGGATCCAGGTTGATCCATCATGCTGCTTCCCATGGTGTGCACTAGCAAGAAGCTGGATTTGAAACAGAACGTGGACAGGCAATCCAATGCGGGAGGTGGGCATCACAAGTAGCAACTTAACTGTGCCAAATGCCCAACCCCACCTGAAATGTTTTTAGAAGGCAAAAATCCATGTTGAGTTTCATTTTCTCCAATTCACCTGTTTAGGTTTTTAGATTAAATGAAATTCATTTTTAAAATCCCACTTTTTTCAAGAATTTAAGATTACTATACATTTCCAAAGATGTGTTATAAAATCAGCTTCCTTTTCAAGTTTTTCACAGATTGGGTGAAATAGAAGATTGCTTCACATAGTGCTAAAAATGACCTGGCAAGAATGTAAAAATAGTTCAACAGTCTGAGTTTTTTCTGCTTTGATACAGCCACATTGTCCTATTCTGAGTGGATCATTACAGTGTTGATGGTCACCTAATGACCGCATACAAAGATCAAATGCTAGAGTAGACAAGCTCTTTAACAGCCCGTAATCCTTCTGATGAAATTCTTCTCTAGAAATTAGAATGGAGTCTTCACTCACTGTCAGGCAACTTGCCTGTGTCAAAGTGGACTTTGATTTCATATGGTCATGATAGTGTGGATGGTAAACCACTGGGAAGCTCTTACTCATGGAGTGTATCAGACATGGTTTTGTATACAAGGAGTCTTTAACATATTTGTGGGAAAGAGATATTGTGAAAAGCTGTGCATGGATTTTAAAATTGTACCAAAATAAGCCACCGCCATGGCTCATTAGGCTAATCCTCTGCCTTGCGGCGCCGGCACACCGGGTTCTAGTCCCTGTTGGGGTGCCAGATTCTGTCCCGGTTGCTCCTCTTCCAGGCCAGCTCTCTGCTGTGGCCCTGGAGTGCAGTGGAGGATGGCCCAAGTGCTTGGGCCCTGCACCCGCATGGGAGACCAGGATAAGCACCTGGATCCTGCCTTTGGATCAGCGTGGTGCGCCAGCCACAGCACACTGGCTGCAGCAGCCCTTGTGGGGATGAACCAACAGAAAAGGAAGACCTTTCTCTCTGTCTCTCTCTCTCACTGTCCACTCTGCCTGTCAAAAAAAAAAAATTGTACCAAAATAAAAAATTTTTAGATTTTATTTAATATTTTATTTCAGAATAGTTTTAATTTACACCACAAACTTGTAATCATACAAAGAGTTCTCATGCACCTCTCACCCCATTTCTCCTATTAACATCTCATATTAGTATCTGTCAAATTAACAAGCTATACCCAGCTTCTCCTTTTTAAATCCAAACTCCTTAATATCCCTTCTATACCTCCCAGCCTCTAGTAATCAACATTATTTGCTCAGATTAAGATTTATTATTATTATTTTAACTCTCATATATAAGAAAACATGTGGTATTTGTCTTTCTGTGTCTGGCTTATTTCTCTAAATATGTTCTCCAGTTGCATCCACTTTATTGCATATCACAGGATTTCATTCTTTTTTTTATAGCTGAATAATATTCCATTCTATATAAAAACCACATTTTGTTCATCCATTCATCTAATGATGGATCTTGGTTGATTTTATATTTTTGCTATTGTGAACAGTGCTTCTGTAAACATGGTGGAGCAGATATCTCCTTCATATGCTGAGTTCATGCCTTTGGGTATATATCCAGCCATGGGATTGCTGGATCATATGGAAGTTACATTTCTAGCTTTTAAATAAATCTGCATACTGTTTTCCATAGTGGCTGCACTAATTTATATTCCCACCAACAGTATATAAGAGTTTCCCTTTCTCCAGTCCTCGCCAGCATTTGTTATTCTGTGTCTTTGTGATAATAATCCTCCTAACCATGGTGCCATGGTGAGGTGATACCTCACTGTGATTTTCATTTTCATTTTCCTGATGACCAGTGACATTTGGCATTTTTTTCCATTTATTTGTTGACCATTTGTATTTCTTCTTTTGAGGACTGACTATTCAGGTTCTTTGCCCGTTTCTTAATTGGATTGGTCGTTTTTGTTGCTGAGTTTTTTGAGTTGCTGTTTATTCTGGATATTAATCTTTTGTTAGATAAGTACCTTGCAAATATTTTCTTCCATTCTGTTGGATGTCTCTTCACTCTGTTAATGGTTTCCTTTGCTGTACAAAAGTTTCTGGGTTTGATATAGTCCCATTTGTCTAGGTTTGCTTTCGTTGCCTGTGCTTTGGAGTCTTATCCAAGATGTCATCATCTACACCAAAGTTTAAGTATTTCCCCTGTGTTTCCTTCAAGGAATTTCATAGTTTCTGAGCTTAAATTTACAACTTTAATACATTTTTAGTTGATTCTTACATATGGTCGAAAGGTAGGGATCCAGTTTCAGTCTTCTAGATATTTATATATATCCAGTTTTGCCAGCCTCATTTACTGAAAAGATTATACTTTCTGCTATGTATTTGGCACTTTTGTCAAAACTGTTGGGTATATGTATGTGGATTAATCCCTTGGTTCTGTATTTTGTTCTGTTGAATTGTGTGTCAGTTGTTATGCCAGTACCTTGATGTTTTAACTATTAAAGCTTTCTAGTGTGCTTTGAAAGCAGCTGTTGTGATGCCTCAAGCTTGATTTGATTTTTCCCCCTTAGGATCATTTTGTGTATTTTGGATCTTTTGTGGTTCTGTATGAATTCTAGAACTGGTTTTCTAATAATGTGAAAACTGCCATTTGTACTTTGATAGGGGTTACATTGAATTTTCAGATTGCTTTAGATAGCATAGACATTTTAATGATATTAATTCTTCCATGAGTAAGGAATATCTTTACATTTTTTGTATCCTTTGATTTCTGTCATCAATGTTTGATCATTTTCATTGTAGAGTTATTTCACTTTGGTGAAATTTATTACTAAATATTTTTTGGTAGCTATTGTGAATGGGATTTCTATTCTGGTTTTTTTTTTAAGTGAAATAATTTTTGGTGTATAAAAATTCTAATGTTTTTGTATGTTGATTTTGTATCCTGTGACTTTATTCAATTGGTTTGACAGTTCTAACAGCTTTTTGGTGGAGAGTTCAGTGTTTTCCATGAGCAACTTCCTGTCATTTGCAATTATGAATATTTTGACTTCCCCCTTTCCAATTTTGAAGCTCTTTCTTTCTTTCTCCTCTGTAACTGCAATCGCTAATACTTCCAATACTAAATTGAATGATGAAAGTGAGCATCCTTGTCTTGTTCCATATGTGAGAGGAAATGCTTTCTGCTTTTCCTAGTTCAGTATGGTATTGGCTGTTGGTTTGTCATTTATAACCTTTATTATTTTGAGGTATGTTAACTCCATATGTACTTTGCTGAGGGGTTTTATCATGGAGGGAGATTGAACTTTATCAATTGCTTTCTCTGCATCTATTGAGACGACCATACAGTTTTTATTCCTCTCTCTGATGTGATCTATGATGTTTATTGATTTTTTTAATGTTGACCCACCCTTGAATCTCTGGGATAAATCCCATTTGATCATGTCGTATGATCTTTTTGATGTAGTATTGGAATCCGTTTACTAATTCTTTTAAAGAATTTTTGCAGCTCTGTTCATTAAGGATATTGGTTTGTCATTTTTGTGTTGTGTCTTTGGTTTTGGTATCAGTGATTCTGGTCTTATAAAAAAGCTTGGCAGAGTCTCATCTTTTTCAATATTTTCAAATAGTTTGAAAAATACTGGAGTTCTTTAAATATTTTGTGGAACTCAGTAAAAAAGGCATCATATTCTGGGCTTTTCCTTGATGGGAGACTTTTTTTAAAGATTTATTTATTTATTTGAAAGTGAGAGTTACACAGAGAGGGAGAGGCATTGAGAAAGAGAGAGAGAGAGGCCGGCGCCGCAGCTCACTAGGCTAATCCTCCGCCTTGCGGTGCCGGCACACCAGGTTCTAGTCCCAGTCGGGGCACCGGATTCTGTCCTGGTTGCTCCTCTTCCAGTCCAGCTCTCTGCTGTGGCCCGGGAAGGCAGTGGAGGATGGCCCAAGTCCTTGGGTCCTGCACCCCATGGGAGACCAGGAGAAGTACCTGGCTCCTGCCCTCAGATCAGCGCGGTGCGCCGGCTGCAGCCTGCCGGCCGTGGCGGCCATTGGAGGGTGAACCAATGGCAAAAAGGAAGACCTTTCTCTGTGTCTCTCTCTCTCACTGTCCACTCTGCCTGTCAAAAAAAAAAAAAAAAGAGAGAGCGAGAGAGAAGGAGGTGGGTCTTCTATCTGCTGGTTCACTCCCCAGATTGCTGCAATGGCCAGAGCTGCGCCGATCCGGAGCCAGGAGCCAGGAGCTTCTTCCAGGTCTCCCACGTGGGTGCAGGGACCCAAGTACTTGGGCCATCCTCTACTGCTTTCCCAGGCCATAACAGAGAGCTGGATTGAAAGTGGAGCAGCCAGGACTCAAACCAGCACCCATATGGGATGCTGGCACTGCAGGCGGTGGCTTTACCCACTATGCCACAGCACTGGCCCCAGTGGGAGATTTTAATTACTGTTTCAATATCATTACTTGTTATGGGTCTGTTCAGATTTTCTGTACCTTCTTGATTTAATCTTGACACATTATATGTATCCAGAAATTTATCCATTTCTTTCAGGTTTTCCAATTTGTTAACATAGTTGTTAATAGTAGTTTCTTATGATCTTTAGTGTTCCTGTGGTATTTATTGTAATAGCCTACTTTTCATCTCTAATTTTATTTATTTGACACTTTTCCCTTTTTCTTTGTTAGTCTAGTTAAACATTTGTCTGTTTACCTTCCCCCAAAACCAGCTTTTCATTTTTTAAAAAATTGTAATTTCATTTATTTCTGTTCTGATTCTTGTCTCACCTCCTGCTAATATTTTGGGTTTTTTAATATTTTTAAGTCATTGTGGTGCATCATTAAATCATTTATGTGAGACCTATTTTTTTAACAAAAGCAATTAATGCTACAAAGTTCCATCTTAATTACTCCTTTTGTTATATCCCTCAGGTTTTGATATGTTGTGTTTCCATTTTTGATTGTTTCAAGAATATTTTTGACTGCCTTTTCAATTTCTCCAGTGATCCATTGGTCAATCAGTAGCATGTTGTTTAATTTCCAGGTATTAGTAAATTTTCTATTTTTCTTGTTGCTATCTAGTTTTATTCTTTTGTGGTCTGAGAAGATACATACAATGATTTCAATCTTTTTAAATTTATTAAGACTTGGGGTTGGTGTTGGCACAGTAGGTTGGGCTGACTGCAAAGCCAGATCTCATATAGGAGTGTTGGGTTGAGTCACAACTGCTCCACTTCTGATCCAGCTCCCTGCTAATGTGCCTGGAGTTAATTTAGTTGTAAAACATTACTACAACAAATCTAGTCACTCACTTTGAGACAGAGAGATAGACACTGAGAGATGATGGCCTTGCTTGGGAAAAGATTGAAGCCAAGGATCAGAAACTCAATTTGAAGATCTAGTCACTCAGAGTGAGAGACTGAGAGATGGTGGCCATGCCAATTGAAGGCAAGGATCAAAAATTCAATTTTGGTCTGGCGCTGTGATGCCATGGGTTAAGGTGCCTCCTGCAATTCTGGCATCCCATATGGGCATCAGTTTGAGTTCCAGCTGTTACACTTCCAATCCAGCTCTCTGCTAATACACCTGAGAAAGCAGTAGCAGATGGCCCAACTGCTCAGACACCTTCATCCTGATGGGAGACCTGGGATGGAGTTCCTGGCTCCTAGCTTTGGCCTGGCCCAGCTAGGCTGTCACAGCCATTTGGGGAGTGAACCAGCAGATAGAAGAGCTCTTTCTCTGTCTCTGACTTTCAAATAAATGAAATCAGTTTTTAAAAGTTAGTGAGACTTGACTTGTGGCCTAATATGTGGTCTATCAGAGAAATAGTCCATATACTGGTGAGAAGTATGTGTACTCTATAGTTGTTGGTGAAATATTCTCTAAGTTGTTAGGTCCATCTGCTCAATGATATAGTTCAACTCTAATGTATCTTTGTGGATTTTCTGTCTGGGTGATCTATCCATTGATTACAGTGGGGTGTTGAAGTCCTCTACTATTATTGTATTCTATCTCTCCCTCTAGGTCTTATTTTGGGTGCATACATATATTTATTGTAACAGTTTATTTTATCAATATCTATGCTTATTCATCTTTTTATTCTCATTTTGAAAACATTTATTCATTTATTTGAAAGTCAGAGTTACAGATAGAGGAGGAGACACAGATTATCCATCTGCTAATTCACTCCTCAGCAGGCCGCAATGGCTGGGGATGGGCCAGGCTGAGGCCAGAAGCTAGGAGTTTCATGCAGATCTCCCATGTGGTTGATAGGGGCCCAAGTGCTTGGGCTATCTTCTGCTGCTTTGCCCAGATCATTTGCAAGGAGCTGATTCAGAAGTGGACTAGCTGAGACTTGAACCAACACCCATATGAGATGCTGCCATCCCAGTTGGCAGCCATTCCCCCTATGCCACAACTCTGGCCCCTGTCTACCTAGTTTTATAATTTTTTATTTTTTATTTAATTTCAGTTTTATTTGAAGAGACTACAGCCACAGCAGCTCATTTTTGGTTTCCATTTTGCTTGGTGTATTTTCAGTCTGTGTGTATCTTGACTTATAACTTTTTTCATCCATTCAGTCAACTTATATCTTTTGGAGAATTTAATCCATTTACTTTATTCTTTTTTTAAATATTTATTCTTTTATTTGAAAGGCATAGTTACAGAGAGAGGGACAGCCATCGATTGAGCTTTTCTGTCTGCTGGTTCACTCTTCAAATGGCTGCAAGAGCCAGGGCTGGGCCAGGCCAAAGCCAGCAGCTAGGAGCTTCTTCCTGATCACCCACATGGATGGCAGGGGCCCAAGTACTTGGGCCATCCTCTGCTGCTTTCCCAGGCTCATTGGGAGTAAGCTGGACTAGAAATGGAGCAGCCAGGACTCTAACTATTGCCCATATGGGATGCCTGTGCTGCAGGTCCTGGCTTAACCTGCTGTGCCACAGCACTGGCCTAAACCCATTTACTTTGAAGGTTAATATTGATAGACAATAAGTAACTTCTGTCATTTTGTTAATTGGTTATTGGTTGAATCTTCTTTGTTAGTGATGTTGGCACTATCATGTTTTCATGTTTACTTCCAATGTGGAAATGCCTTCAAGATTTCTTATAAAGCTGGTATGATGTCAATAAATTCAGTTTTTGCTTGTCTGGGAAACATTTTATTTCTTCTTCACTTCTTTTTTTTTTTAAGATTTATTTATTTATTTGAAAGTCAGAGGTGCAGAGAGAAGAGAGAGAGAGGTCTTCCATCTGATGGTTCACTCCCCAGATGGCTGCAATGGCCGGAGCTGCGCCAATCCGAAGCCAGGAGGCAGGAGCTTCCTCTGGGTCTCCCATGCAACTGCAGGGGCCCAAGGACTTGGGCCATCTTCTACTGCTTTCCCAGGCCATAGCAGAGAGCTGGATTGGAAGAGGAGCAACTGAGACTAGAACTGGCACCCATATGGGATGCCAGCAATTCAGGCCAGGGCCTTAACCCAGTGCGCCACAGTGCCGGCCCCTATTCTTCACTTCTAAAAGACAGTTTGACTGGATGTTATATTCTTGGTTGGAAGTGTTTTCTTTCAAGACCTTGAATCTATTACCCACTCTTTCCTGGCATGCAGGGTTTCTGCTGAGAAATCTGCTGTTAGTCTAATTGGTTATCCTTTATACGTAATTTGACATTTTTCTTACTTTATACATAATTTAACATTTTTCTTACTATCTGTAGGATTTTTTTCCTTATCCTTAACTTCTGATAATTTGTCTATAATATGCCTTGTAGAAGATCTTTATTGGTTCAATCTGGTTGGATTATCTGAGACTCCTATATCTGGATCCATATCTCTTTCCAGACATGGGAAGTTTTCAACTATTTCATTTAGTAGGTCCTCAATGATTTTTTTTCCTTTTTTTTTTTTTTTTTTGGCAGAGTGGACAGAGACAGAGACAGAGAGAAAGGTCTTCCTTTTGCCGTTGGTTCACCCTCCAATGGCCGCTGTGGCCGGCGCACTGCAGCCCACGCACCACGCTGATCCAAAGGCAGGAGCCAGGTGCTTCTCCTGGTCTCCCAAGCGGGTGCAGGGCCCAAGCACTTGGGCCATCCTCCACTGCACCCCCAGGCCATAGCAGAGAGCTGGACTGGAAGAGGGGCAACCGGGACAGAATCCAGCGCCTCAACTGGGACTAGAACCCGGGGTGCCAGCCCGCAAGGCAGAGGATTAGCCAATTGAGCTGTGGTGCCGGCCACAAGTATTAGCTTAATGCTATCCCATATGTTGCAGAGTCTTCGTTCTTTTTTTTTTTAAAGATTCATTTTATTTATTTGAATGACAGAGTTACAGAGAGGGGTAGAGGTAGAGAGAGAGAGGTCTTCCATCTGCTGGTTCACTCCCAGATGGCCACAACAGCCAGAGCTGCACCAATCCAAAGCCAGGAGCTTCTTCCGGGTCTCCCATGTGGGTGCAGGGGCCCAAGCACTTGAGCCGTCTTGTACTGCTTTCCCAGGCCATAGAAGAGAGCTGGATTGGAAGAGGAATAGCTGGGACTAGAACCAGTTCCCATATGGAATGCCTGCACTTCAGGCCAGGGCTTTAACCCACTGTGCCTCAGCACCAGCCCCTTGTTCTTTTTAATTCTTGTCTCTCTATTTGCCTCAGACTGGGTTATTTCAAAAGTCTTGTCTTGCAGGTCAGATTTTTTTCCTCCGCTTGGTCTTCACTGCTGTTGAAGCTCTCAATTGTAGTTTTTATTTCATTGATTAAAGTTTTCAGCTTCAAAATTTGGTTATTTTTAATGACTTCTGTATATTGAATTATTCATGTGAACCATTGTTTTTCTTCACTTCTTTAAATTGTCTATTTATATTCTCTCACACTTGATTGAGTTTCTTTAGGATCATTATTTTTAATTCCTTTTCAGGCACTTCATATATTTTCTTCACATGACAGTCTATTTCTGGAACAATTGTGGTCTTTTGTAGATGTCATGATTCCTTCTTCATTTCTCCTGTGTCCTTGTATTGACATATGCATATCTGGTGTAATAATTCCATCTTTATTGGAGTAGAATTCATTGGAAAATACTTTTTTGTTTAGATGGAATGTGGGGTGTTCCTTGGATTGTTGATTTGGCTTTCTTTTTAGGTGAGCTCAGAAATGGAACCTCTGAATGTTTTCTTCTGCAATAATCAGTGTCAGCAATGTCTACAATAGCCACAGTTATCTAGTACAGCAGTTTTATGGAGGTAATAGTATGACTTTGAGCTGGACATGAGCTTCCAAAGGTGTGTGTCTTTAATCTCCAGAGTTGGGTATCAGTCACACTAGGGCTTTGGTGATTAAAACTGTTTCTGGTGCTACGGGACACAGAGGGGCCCATCCCATTGTCTCAGCAGGCAAGTGTGAGTGATGCTTTGGGTAGCAGTAGCTGTGGTCCCAACTGCATGTTGTGGATAGAACCTTCTCTAGGTCATTCTGTGTGAGCATGACTGAAGCTGGGGCTTATGGCACCTAGAGCCTGAGCCCCAGCACTGGGAGATGTTAAGGGGAACTTGCCCAGTTCTACAGATTGAATATAGGTTATACTGAGGATTGTGCACTGGCAGATGTGGGTATAGAGTATTGGAATGGAGATAGGGTCTTCCCTAGGTCCTGCAGGGTATGTTCTAATGACTCTAAGGAGTGTAATACTAATGGTCACCATCCTGGAGCTGCTGGATATGGTGGGGTCTTTACCAAAGTCTCTCAGGGTAACTGTCAGTTAGTCCGGGGATTGTCGATTGGTAATCACCAACCTGTGGCAGCACAATGTGGGTAAGTCCAAGTCACTTTAGGGGTTGTGATCCCAGCAGTGATAGTCATGGAGTTGCAGGGTACAGATAGGACTGCCACCAGTTCCCACAGGGAATGCAAAGGTGATGCTGGGACTCCTGCTCTGGCCCTCTAGTACTCTGTGGCAAGAGCTACTGAAGGGTCTTCCTCAGGCCTGGTCCTCTGGGATTTTGTATGGGCTACTGCTGGAAACTTCCTGCAAGCGGCCATGGGGCACTCTTGTAGACAGGATGGAGCAAGTGTAGCTCCAGGGCTTATGTCCTGAACTCCTGCAGTTGCAGGATTCAGAGGGGGCTGCTCTCTGCTCTAGAAAACGCCTTTGTTGTCTCTGGGGGCTTCTGGTAGTGAAGGGGTTGCTTGTTTGCTCTTAAGACAGGTGAAGTTTACCAGCTTTTACTGCAGCTTGGGTCTGGCACTTCAGGGGCAGAGGGCAACAGTGTGGCATCCTTCCTTGGAGCAAGGTGGTCTCTAGGACCTCAGTAAGTGAGGATGATAGAATTGTCCTGGAGGTAGGGCTGCTACAGCAGTGACCAGAGTCATGCCACTTGCTGTGTACCTCTTTCTGGCAAGATGGCATTCTCTTGCAGGGGGACTTGGAAAGGAGCTGTTGATGGTGGCAGTGGGTGGCGTGCTTTGTTTCTCTCTGCCGGCCTTCAGAGTCTACTTGCTGTTTGCAAATCTCTTCACTTTTTTCCTGAAGGTTTTTGCTCCATCTCCTCGGTTCTAATATAGACAAAATCCAGACATTGTCTCCCAGCCAGGGGACTGGGGTAGGAGCAGCACCACTAGCACTGTGCTTGGTTTCTCTACTGATGTAGAAGTCTCTCTGCTGTTGGTAGTTCCCTCACTTTACTGCAGCTTTCCCTCAGACAGTCTTCTGGAAATGCAGTTCTTCCCTCCTTAGGACACTTTTTTTTCTGCCTGAGTTGGATGCAGATCCTCTCTCAGTAAATTTATCTTTCAGTTCCATTTTTCCATGAGCATTTTAAAGGATCTTCATGTTGAAGCCTGTGTAGTAACTTTTGTGCACAGTGAAGGTTGAGACTCACCCCATTAGGAGAAATATACTATCCGTATCCTGATCTCTGGGCATTGACACCAACTTGTTCTTAATTATTTACTAAAATATATTTGAAGATAGCAATTTCCCCCATAAAATCAGGATTTCTACATGGATGACATCATGATACACACAAAATTAGTAGTCTTTAAGATAGCCTTTTAATCCCCTAGGTGGGTTCAGGCATTTGATGCAACTGTTAGTCATTGGTTCAATGCCTGGATCCCATGTCTGAGTACCTGGTTCATATCCCAGCCGTTCCACTTCTGATCCAGGTCCCTGCTAATGGCATGGGGAAAGGCGCAGAAGATGGCCCAAGTGCTTGGGCCCCTGCACCCAAATGAGACCCAGAAAAAGTTCCTGGCTTTGGTCTAGCCCAGCCCCAGCTGTGGCAGTCACATGGAGAGTAAACCAGCAGATGGAAGATCTCAATCTCTCTTCACCCCCACTCCCCTTCACCTTCCATCCATTGATTCACTCCCCAAATGGTCACAACAGCTAGGGCTGGGCCAGGCCCAAGCCAAAAGCCAGGAGCTTCATCTGAATCTCCCATGTGAAGGACCAGGGCCCAAGTACTTGGGCCATTTTCTGCTGTCATCCCAGGCACATTAGCAGGGAGCTGGATCAGATGTGGAGCAGCTGGGTCCCAAAATGGAATTCATGGGATGCTGGCTTTGTAGGCAGCAGCTTAACCTGTTGCCTTAACCCTGAAGCTGACTTATTTATTTATTTTAGAAAGTCATATCATATGTTAAATCTGTTGACCTTGGGTAGCATTATTTTCAACTTTGCATGAATAATTCTGTTTATATCTATTTCTGTTCACACATATCTAAAAGTGGGGAAAAGGAATGAGATGTTTCCATCTTTTTAAACTAAAGCAGTTTCTTTTCTACCAGCTCCTCCTTGCACCCCAAGATGGTGGGTTGGACAATGAGTTAACCAAGAGGAGAAAAGTGTGATTCCATTTGGCTCATGTGTTGCACAAACCATGAGGTTTACTGTTTTTTCCAGCAGGCTGAAGTTTGAGAAAGAGGCAGGAGATGGAACAGGACTTAAAGTGGTTGAGTTTTTGTTAAATGCCAGATGCTTCCCATGCTTTATCTCACATCATCTTTATTAAATGCCTTGAGATTAGTGATAGTACCTACTTAAGAAAAGAAGAATCAGGTGCAGACATTGTGAGCCATCTTTGCTCAGAATCCTGACCTTACCTCTCATTGTACCTCTGCCTCAAAGGCAACATTGATGAAGCAAAGCGTTTTCCTAGGCTAAAGGATCATTCATGCATTCTTACTTTTAGTGCTGCAGATTCCTAGACCATTTCTCACACACCTGTAATCAATTTTAAATATCAAAAGTTGCACGGAGATTGAAGCTACACAGGAATTTTTTGTAAGTCTTCTGTGTTTAATCATTCATTTGCTGCTCCCCTGCAGTTGACTGGGTAATTATAAACAAAGGAAATCCTTCAACACTTCTAAGATCTTAGTGAATGGCAGTTATAATAATACAGAAAAATCTCATTGATTTTAATGTCTTTAGTATCATGAATATCATGTAGCACAACTGTGTTACAATTTTGCCATCTGGAAAAAGGAGGAGTGTGTGTGTGTGTGTGTGTGTGTGTGTAAGTTCCATGTGACACCAGTATGCTCTAACAGAATGATGGACATTTTTTGAAATGGACAGGATATGATAGCAGAGGAACTACTGTGGTCGTCCTGACCATCTTCTCATTTTTCAGTCATTACCAAATCTGTCCCTTAGAGTCACTTTTATTTATTTATTTTAGTGTTTGATCAGCTTGTTTTTCTGCTTTGTATCTGAAAAAAAAATTGGCACATTGTAAATTGAGTCATTAAATAGGAATTTAGTTTGGTTTCCCTGAAAGTCTGTTGTACTGACTTCCTTGATATTATATAATCCTTTGATTCTTTTTTTCCCACTCGATAGAAATTGCTGTGACCTTGTGGAGATGGATTTTGTAAGCAGGATAATGAGTGAGGCATTACCAATAAAGAATTCCGTGTTTTAAATAGCTGGTATGCTAGAATGTAGATGGATTATTGACCTTGTTAGAAAGTTCAAGATTCTAAACCAACAGAATCTAGTTTTATATTAGCTGTTTTAAAACAAACCTCTGAATCATCCCTGCAAGACACCTTAGATTCTGATGCTGTGAGTGGCTGGGAGAAAACTTGCCTGCCTTCTCTCGGATGCACATGGGGCTTCTTGCGGCGCCGTCGTAATGCAATAGTGAGACCTCACCAGCACAGGTGAGAAGCCATCTGCCGTCACTTCTGCTTGGCCATATCACAGGCTCCACGTGTTATTGTTCCTGTTTGGGAGTTGGAAATAAGAGTTTGGTTTGGTGGCACTGCAGGGAAAAGTTGGGCAGTTAGTGGTAGTGCTTTAGAATGCTCTCACGGGTATTGTCAATATGTTAAACTAATGACTTTGAATTTCAGACAGTTCGAAATTGAGAATCACTGAAGGCTCTAGAATAGAAAAAGAATACAATAAAAACAATGTCAAAGGGAGATTCTGTGAGCTGCTTTTGGAAATAGATTGACAGAAAATGAGAGAGAAGGGATCTGAGGAAGCAATTACTGTTGACATTTATTATAGTATTGTTTACGAGGCCCTTAATTCTAGGTGATGGCTCTAAATATGGGCGATATATTATAAAGGGGGATGGGGAAGAATAAAAATAATTCCTCCAGCATAACAGCACATTAGTTTCAACTGGAGACAGCAACAGTTACTCCTAAAACAATTTCAGACATTGTGTTTATGTCTTGTGGGAATTCATACTCCGGTAACTGGTCGCCTGCTGCATTCTCCCGGGCCTTTCTGGGGCTGGTTATTCAACGTTCATCCAGTAATTATTTATTGAGGGTGGACTTTCATGCCAGTGGTTGCACTGGGCACTGGGAGGAGAGCATAAAGCAGACACTTCCTGTGTATTTGTGAGATTTACTCTCTGCTAAAGGACACCAACCATAGTTTACAGGTTCTATTCATGGTTAGTGCAACAATGGAAAAGTACCTCACACGAAGGGCATGTACCACAACTGATACGCTATTTTTCTAAGACCTGTTAAGGATGGTCAAAAATATGGAAAACTTAGTAAATGGGTACATTTTGAATATATTTAATAAGGGAAGTAACCATGTCTCTCTGGACTGGTTTCTGCTTGTGTTTCCCTACATGTGGTGTCTTTCTTTTCCCAAGTTGTTCCTTTATGGGCAACTATTCGGCCCTGTCTCTGTCTCTTTCCCTTTGTGTGGATGGTGGTCTTGTGGGTTTCTTGGTTTCCAAAGTGGGTGTTAGTCTCCCATGTTATTTATAATTATTTGAGTTGCTTGGGCATACAAAGTAAGCTGTTTTGTACCAGTGACTTTGCAGAGGAGTGTGTTTATTTTTTTAACAACTCTGCTGGTATTTATTGATGCCTCAACTCCTTAGGGTTCCGGCTTACTTCTTGGGGGTGAAACAAGGACTCAGGTTGTGTTTTTCTTGGATGAAAATGAATGCTCTCTCAGGAAGTCTGTGTTTACTCAAGAAAGAGATCTCCTAGGATTTTCCCGTGGAAATGTCTGAACCTTGCGATGAACACTGTTTTGGATCCTGACCTGTGGTCGCCTCTGCTAGAGGGCAGGAAGCATTAGTAGGTAGGCAGTGGAGTGATGTGCAATACATTTGGTATTGCACACGTGGTTTCAGATCAGCAGCTTCTGCCTCACCTAGAAACTTGATGGGAATGTAGTGGGAGCCCACCCCTCCCCACTAACTGCCTGGGACACCCTGGGGAGTTGTCACATCCCTCCTTTAGGTGAATCTGATGCATGCTCAGGACTGAGACCCACTCACCTGAAGGCTGGGCACTCAGTGTCCAGCAGGTGAGTAGCAGGAGGACAGTGTGTGGTGAGGCCCCTGGTGTGTATTAGGCAATGGGGCCGGAAGGGCTTTCTGCCCGCTAAGCAGGATGGCTGGAAAGGTGCTGGCTAACATTGGATCTACTTCTGAAGAGACCTTGTCAAGAAAAAAGACAGCCAGTGGCTCTTCGCATTGTAGCTTCTCCAAAAGCCATGGAGCAGTTCTGAGTGACTCAGCCCAGTTTTGTCTCAAAGAAGGCTGTGGAAATAGCACAGCAGGAGCTTTATTGAATTGTTGGATTAAAATAAACATGAATTATTAAGACATTAAGAACTGTGTCCACTAATCCAATGCCATTATAGCTGATGTAATCATCTGTATTAATGTCTACCCTTAATTGTTTTATATAGAATTTGAGCAGCTTACAAGAATAAAAAATAAAATGTTAAAATATAAGTATATATAAATTAGGGACTCGAACAGTAGCTGACAAATCTTTGAGTCATAAGGCCTTTTCTTCTAATAAAATCTTAGTTGAGGCCCAGCAGAAAATACAGAGGCTGAGACTGACCTGTGGCATAGCTGGTCGAGCCTGCACTTGGGTCCCTGCTACTCACACAGGAGAACTAGATGGGGTTCCAGGCCCCTGGCTTCAGCCTGGCCCAGCCAGGAACCATCAGGAGAAAACCAATGGATGGAAGCTCTCTTGCTCTTATTCTTACTCTGCTTTTCAAGTAGTTGAAAGTAAATAAAATACACATTCAACAGCAACAACAGCAGTAGAAGCTGAGCTGCTGGGTTGAGGCAAAAGGCTGGGATTCTAAGCTTCCTGCTGGGGAAAATAAAACAGGAACCTGGAGAATTTCAGGATTGGTATGGTCCCTAAAAGGAAAAAAAAAAAAAAAAAAAAAAAAAACTACAGCAACTCTGCAGGAAAGAGCTGAGGTTAGGCTGGAAAATTTCTGTGTCTCTTCAAATGGAGGGTGTGAGCTGCAGCATTGTTTTCAGCAATATCCCGATGTGACAGCTGGCTAGGGATGGGTGCCTGTGGTACCAGTGTGGAGGGTCAGGGTCAGGGCCAGGCGGGGTGCTTCAGTGAGGAATCGGGGTGGGTGTGAAGGGGTGAGAGGATGGGGGCTGGGCACCCAGCTGGGTGGGCTGTGACAGGTCTCTAGTGGGTCTTCTCCATGAACGGATGGGCTGTGTGAGTGTCACACCCCGTGCCAGTCCGATTTCCTACTTTTGCTGATGTTGCCTGCATCATCGCGTCATAGGCACATTTCAGGCTGAACAAGGATATCAGTTATACACAAATACGGTTAGGCCAAGCAGTCTCCATAAAAATTTGAACAGAGAACCAAAGCATGAAAACGGTTACATCAGTGTTTCTCAAAGAAAACGAGTGGGTGTCTAATGCATTTGGCTTGCAGCACATGTTCTCAGGGTGTTTTTGCTGAGTGCCTGTAACAAATGTTTTTACCTTATGAATTTATGAATGTGCTTTATAGGTTAAGTGCTGTTAGTTGACATTAAGCAACATATTCCTAGGCCTGAAATAATTTTTGCCAACTATTGCCTCTAATCACCTTTGTTCGGTTTGGAAGTTCATCCGTTTGAAAGTTTATCAGTTTCCACAGGTTTGTGTTTGGACTCTGCAGCTGCCTTTATTGCTCAACTTTCCATGGCTTTGAAAGCCAGTGTGTGCTCCACTTTTCCCTGGCACTCCTCATACGGTGTTAAACCTTAGAAGCATTTTGGGAACCCTGGAATCTAAACTTTTGCTATTCTGCTCTTTCAAGTGTGTCTTGATCTTTGTAAGGTTTTGTTGTTACATTTCTGTGGTGTCTCCAAGAGTCTCAAACTGTCTCCAAGTCAATTTGTTTTTCAGTTGTAACTAACCAAGGATAACTTTGGTAAATATTTGCTATTGTTTTTGCTTCATGGCAAGTTAAGCTATCCCTTTAAAATGAGAGTGTTTTCATGAGATGATATTAAATTACCTAGCTATTTCTTTTTTTGAATCTTACAGTGTTCAAGAAGCTGGCTTTTAAATATTCATACAGTTAGCTTATGGATGCAAATTACTAGTTAGCTATATGATGGAGCAGTTCATGACATTTTTATTAGTAAACATACTTTTTATATGTGAATTGAAAGTATTTATCTTCATTGCTAAATTGACAGTTTGCTCTGCAGGCTATTAACATTTCTTAAAGAAATTCAAATTTTATTTTTTCTTAGTGTTTTTTAATATGTAAGTCAACCTTGCATTTTCTTTATTCTTTTAGAAGGAGTGTATAGCTGGCGCAGCAGCTCAATAGGTTAATCCTCCACCTGTGGTGCCGGCACCCCAGATTCTAGTCCTGGTCGGGGCGCCAGATTCTGTCCCCGTTGCTCCTCTTCCAGGCCAGCTCTCTGCTGTGGCCTGGGAGTGCAGTGGAGGATGGCCCAAGTGCTTGGGCCCTGCACCCCATGGGAGACCAGGAGGAAGCACCTGGCTCCTGACTTCTGATCAGTGCGGTACGCTGGCCGCAGCAGCCATTGGGGGGGTAAACCAACGGAAAAGGAAGACCTTTCTATCTGTCTATCTCTTTCTCTCTCACTGTCCACTCTGCCTGTCAAAAAAAAAAAAAAAAAAAAAGAAAAGGAGTTTACATGATCTATAGGGCCTATGGGAGATTAGTCTTTGTACTCATTTTTCTCATAATGATAATAATAAAATAATAATTGAGTTTTAACTCTTCCTGTACAGAAAGCTTTCTTTTTCTTAATGGACACAGTTAGCAATTGATTATTAAATTGCTGACTTAAAAAGTCACCTGTCAGCCTTCCATCATAACAGAGTTGTCAGAGTTGTACAACACAGCTTTAGAATGCTCCCTGTATGCCAGATATTTTAAATATTTTCAGTGCTTTTAATATTCGTGAGGGGTAGCCTTCTTGACTGTACTGCATTTCACAGGGTCAAGAACAATTACCTCATCCTTGCTCCATATCCTCTCATGGGCTGCTTTGTGGTTGGTTGTAAGCAGGGGTGATATTCACAATATTTATCAACAGAAAATCCATCGGCACCAGTGAATCAGAAAGGGTGCCTGACTCCCCAGGACAGTTGACATCTGTGACGTGGTCTTGACACATGCTGACTGAACAACAGCCCTTCTGTGGAAACCTTGTAGTAATGTTTTGCTCAGGAAGGCCCTCCATGGAGCCGCCCAGTCCAGTCAAATGCACCTGCTGGAAAACATCTGTCATCTTAGCATTTGCGGCACCTGTTCTGATTTTAGGGCAGTTTGAAATCTGTGAGTAAGGAGTCAACACTGTGGCATAGTAGGTTAAGCCTCCGTCTGCAATGCCGGCATCCATCTAGATGCTGGTTCAGGTCCCAGATGCTCCACTTTTGATCCAGCTCTTCACTGATCCAGCTCTCTGCTAATGACCTGGGGAAGCAGCCAAAGATGACCTTGAGTGCTTGGGTCCTTGCACCCACTTAGGAGACCAGGAAGAAGCTCCTGGGTCCTGGCTTTGGATTGGCCCAGCTCTGGCCATTTAGGGAGTGAATCAGTGGATGGAAGACCTCTCTATTTCTCCCTCTCTGTGACTCTGCCTCTCACATAATCTTTTAGAAAAAGAAATATGTGTTAGGTGGGTACAATTTTATATGTCATAATTTACAAGAAATTTTAGCAGCTATGCTTTTCAAATAAGTACACTTTCCCCTCATTAATAACATCATGAATGTTCTTAGAATATCTTCAAAGGCCTCAGAAAGGAAACTTTGCCATCAATTAGAAGTAATCATTTTTCTTTGTACTAATGAATACATGTCATGTATCCCTCAAACGTGAGGACATGCTCTACATAGTGATTTTGCAACATCTTACTTTCTCAGTAGCTTGTGAATATGTCCTTCAATCCACTTCAATGTGGAAATTTTTTAATCATTGCATATCATTTATTTACTGAAACCCCAATTGTCAGACATCTACTTTCCTATCTTAGATCCTATGAGCTGCGGCTTCAATCCCTCTTCTGCAGATAGCTCCAATTCCCTCAGTCCTCAATGGGTCTGGTGCTTATTAAATTAAACTCTCCACCTACCTCATGCACACAGCCAAAAAGTTGTACAAAGCTGGAGAAAGCCCATGCATCCCTGCTAACTGATTTCATTTGAAATTCACAGCCCTGACCTCCTGTTGGCCCTCTGTGCTGCTTGGCAGTTGGATAGCATTGCCTGGTGCTTTCATGCACCTGCTGTTCTGGGCCCTTTTACCCTTCTCTCTTCTCAGACCATCAGCACCTCCTCCATCTCCTTCACTCCAGGTTGCTGCCAGCTTCACTGAGTGTATGCAGGCCATCGGAATGGCTTCCCATACTCTCCCCACACCACATTGACCAGCTCATCGGCCCCCACACTCCTGGCTCACTTTCCCAATACTCAACTCTGGGCAGACTGCCCATGGCCATGGCTCGGGTTCAGCTGACCATTTTGCACTCTGGTTTGTGCCTGCTCACGTATTCAGGGACACCTCTCCAGCAATTATCTCCACTCTGCTGTGTCATTGAACTCTTCTTCAAACTGACCCTTTCTGCTTTCCCTCTAGCTGTTGGGACATTTCTTTTTGCCCTGTTACAGCAAAACTCCTTGGAATAATTGTTTGCTGACTCCAATCCCCCCCCCCCATTCTCCCTCAAACCTATTCTAATGAAACATTTGCCAACATTTTCCCAACCAAAAGCAATTCATTTCTGTACTTGCCAGGAAATAAAAAAACAACCTTGGAGTGAGATTTGATTCCTTTTTCTCGTATACCCCACACCTAGTCCCTGTACATCTTGTTAGCTATACATGGAAGATATAAATCCTACCACAGCTCACCATCTCCATTGACATTATCCTGCAACAGTTTGCTAGTGCTGCTACAAGTCATCCCACATTTGCTGGCTTAAGAACAACACAGATTTATTAGCTTATAGTTGTAGAGGTCATAGTCTACAATGTTTTCTGAAAGTTGCATTCCTTCTATGGTTCTATGGGAAAATCCATGTCATTGTTTGTTCAGCTTCTAGAGGCTGCCTGCCTGCTTTCCTTGGCTTGTGGGCCTTTCCTCCATCTGGAAAGCTAGCAGAAGAGCACATTTCCATCAACCAATCTCCATCCTCACTTCTTTTGTCACATCTCTGACTCTGCTTCTGAAACTCATGTCTTTTTACAAGGGCATTTGTAATTATGTCCAGCCCACGCAGCTGTTCTGAGCCATCTTCCCATCTTAAGATCCTTAACTTCATCATATTTACAAAGTCCCTTTTGCCATACAAGTTAGCAATGTCTGCATTCTAGGGATTAGGATGTGGACATACATATTTTTAAAATTTGTTTATTTGAAAGAGTTATAGAGGCAGAGGCAGAGAGAGGGACAGAAAGAGAGAGGTCTTCCATCTACTTACTCCCCAAATGACCACAACAACCAGGGCTGGGCCAGGCAGAAGCCAGGAGCTTCATTCAGGTTTCCCATGTGGGTTCAGGAGACCAAAGACTGGGCCATTTTCTACTGCTTTTCCCAGGAGCATTAGCAGGGAGCTGGATCATAGGTAGAGCAGCTGGGACTCAAACCCAGGTCCATATGGGATGCAGGTGTGCAGGTAGCCCACTACACTGCAGTGTAGGCCCCAGGTGTGGCCTTCTTTGGGAACTTCTACAATCCTCTTGGTCTAATATGTTTTAATATTCTCCTAACTGACACTATGCTTCTGCAGTTGCCCTGCTGTAGTCATTTATTTCCATAGCAACTGGAGGCGTCCCATTAAAACATGAGTCTGGTCATGTCACCCTTCAACTCTAGCCTCCTTGGGGCCACTGTCTTAGAGTAAAAGGCAAAGACTTTCCAGTGGCCTCAAAGTGGTACAATCTGTCCGCCTGTGTCTCTGGATCACCTCTTAGTACTTCCACTTCCTCCTTTGTAGCCCTGCTGGACCCCTTGCCTTTTCCAGTCTTGGGACTTTGGATTTGTTTTCTCTGCTAGGAAAGCTTTTCTGAAGGGACCTGCCACTCCTTTCCCTACCTCTTGAGGTCTTTACTGAAATAGCGTCTCCATGAGGCTTTCCCTGAGCATCCTACTTAAAATTCCCGCTGCTGTTCACGTGGATGCAGCCCTCATCTTCCTTTCTTGCTGTTCAGCTCCATCACACTTAACCTCACCTATTACATGACGTTTTTCACGTGGTTACCTGTTTTCGGTTTTCCACGAGAATGTGAGCTTAATAAAGGCAGGGATTTTTTGTTCACTGTACATTTGCATCTGAATATAAATTTTTGTTGAAAGAATGGATTTAGATAGACTCTAAATTTCCCCCTCTTAATTATTATTGGGTCTTTATATAAAAGAACTTAGATTAGTGAATATTATATAGACATACGAATAATTTCCCATACTTTTTTGTACTACACAGAAAAGTCCATTTTCTGAATTTAGATGAACTTTTTTTCTCTCTATCTCCTTTTTTTTTTTTTTTTTTTTTTTTGCCAGACAGAGTTAGAGAGACAGAGTTATAGACAGACAGAGAGACAGAGAGAAAGGTCTTCCTTCCATTGGTTCACCCCCGAAATGGCCGCTACGGCTGGCGCACTGCACCGATCCAAAGCCAGGAGCCAGGCGCTTCCTCCTGGTCTCCCACGTGGGTGCAGGGCCCAAGCACTTGGGCCATCCTCCACTGCCTTCCCAGGCCATTGGACTGGAAGAGGAACAACCGGGAAAAAATCCGGCACCCTGACCGGGACTAGAACCCGGGGTCCTGGTGCCACAGGTGGAGGACTAGCCTAGTGAGCCGTGGCGCCGGCCTATCTCCTTTTTCTTCAGATATTAGAGCCGTTAAAGAAGACTTGTTTTTTTTTTTTTTAATGCAGCCAACACTTCCCCCACCCCAGAAAAAAAAAATCACTGGATGCTCAAGTCACTTAAATAAATTGGTGCAGATATTTTTCTTTATTTTTTAAATTACATCTAGATTATAATACATTATACAATGTAACTAGCTATTGTGCTTATCATTTATGGAATAGTGACAAGAAAAAAGGCCTGGCACATTCTGTACAGATGCAATTTATTTTACAAAATATTTCAAACTGAAGTTGGTTGAAACTGAGGATGCAAATCCTCAGTCCCGAGGTATGGATACACACCATACCACCGGTTTGTTTTGTTGTTGTACTATAAATTTCTACGGAGCCTCAAGGACTTGACTTTTCTGGCTTTTTTCCCCAAGATTTTCTTTATTTGAAAGATTACAGAGCAAGAAAGACAGAAGAAGAATGAAATTTCCCATCCACTGGTCCACTCCCCAAATGGCCATTATGGCCAGGGCTGGACCGGGCTGACGTCAGGAGCCAGAAACTCCATCTGGGTATCCCATGTAGGTGGCAGGGACCCAAGCACTTGGGCCATTTTCTACTGCCTTCCCAGGTGCATCAGCAGGAGGCTGTTTAGAAGCAGAGCAGCTGAGACTCAGACTGATGCTCTGATATGAGATACTAGTGTTGCACCACAGTGCCTGCCCCTACTATGGCTTTTTTTTTTTTTTTTAAGTTCCATGATGTATAGAGAATGGTACTGTGGTACGGTGAAGCCTGGAAGAGATGGTGAGAAATTGTGGTTCAGCCCAGGAGCCCCTTTCCTCCCTGGTCTCCAGCAGGCTGTCCCCAAAGCCAGGGTACCACTGTTTCTGTTGCACTTCTAGCCGCCCTCCTGCAGGTTGCTGCCCTGAGTGTGTATTCTAATGAACTACTCCTGGTTGTCACTGCTCTGTTTTCTGTTGTAGTACCCTGTCATTTTTCAGGCATTCTGAAAAAGAAAAGTTGTCTTTTATTTGACCACAGCAGTTAGCAGTGTCTCTAACTTTCCAAGTGTAGCATATAATCATGTATTCATCAAGCCTTTTCCTTTTCCCTCATTCTCATGTGTGCGTTTTCTGGTGGGAAGGGAGGAGTTTGGCCAAAAGGCTATGACTTCACATCTGAGACTCATTTTGTCTTTGGAGAGCCATGGGGCAGATACTTTTCAGGTCCTGTGGCTACCAGCACGTGGACATTTGATATGTGGAGGTTGCTGTTCTCTCACTAATTTTTTGACACAGGTATATATAGAGGATTCCTCGTTCTCTGTAGTATAATTGCTGCAAGGCTGAAGTATTCCCAAGAAGGATGGAGATGGTAGGGAAAAAACAGTAGTGTAGTCTACACCAGTGACTCTCAAGGTGTGGTTCCGGGTCTCCAGGTTCTCAAGACTCTAAGTAGCTCATTGGGTCAAAGCAATTTTCTTTTCAGCTTTCTTATTTGTTTAGAAGGCAGCATAACAGAGAGGGAGAAACAGAGATCTGCCATCTACTGGTTTATCCCTCAATTGGCTGCAACATCTAGGGCTGGGCCAGGCCAAAGCCAGTATCTAAGAACCCCATCCTGGTCTCCCACACAGGTGGCAGGATCCTAAGTACTTCAACCATTTTTCCTTGCCTTCCCAGGTGCCTTAGCAGGAAGCTGCATTGAAAAGTTGAGGAGGATTTTTTTTTTCCTTTAAAGATTTATTTTATTTGAAAGACAGAGAGAGGTAGAGACAGAGAGAGAGGTCTTCCATCTGCTGGTTCATTCCTCAGTTGGCCACAATGGCCGGAACTGTGCCAATACAAAGCCAGGAGCCAGGTGTTTCTTCCACATCTCCCATGAAGGAGCAGGGGCCCAAGGACTTGGAACATCTTCTACTGCTTTCCCAGGTCACAGCAGAGAGCCGGATCAGAAGAGGAGCAGCCGGGACTAGAACCAGTGCCCATAGGGGATGCCGGCACTTCAGGCCAGGGCTTTAACCTGCTGCGCCACAGTGCTGGCCCAGGAACCAGGATTTAAAATGACATTCTTATAAGGGATGCATATGGTGGTGGCTTAACAAGTGGCCTGAAAACAATTTTCTTAAGTAATAGGTGGTGTTATTTTCTTCACATTGACTGTGTCACATATGTATATGGGAGCTTTCTAGAGGCATATTATTTAGGAACAGACTGTGTGGGGGTTTTCAAATGAGGAGACAGGACATGGGAGCATCCATTCTAAGAGCACACTGCCAGATAGCCTTGTGTGCCTGCTTTTATTTAGAGGATACCAACAATTCCATAAGCCAGCAGGCACATAGGCAAGGTTATACATCAACTTAAGGATTTGGGAAAAGGAATTGGGTCTGGTGGTCTAAGATAGGGATTAGAGCTATGTTGTAAATCTTCAGAGACAGGCCCCTTTAGATACTTCTGCAAATTTACAAGTTCCTGAAAACACTCCCAGATACCAGTTAATGCCCATTAGCCCCCTGCTGCTGCTCCCACTGTCACATTCCTTTGGGGAGAAGGTATGCCCATCCGTGGCCTGTTTTGGAGTCAGCAGAAACTGTGGCCATGCCTCTAATTTCAGAACATTTTGCTGTCTGAGAAACACTTCCACAGCATTCTCTACAAAACTGGATAGGGAGAAGCAGGTATGGGAATCTAGCTGTCTTCTATTAAACCAGATAGCACAGACATTAAAGAGATTGTGGAAATACAAAATATTGTTCTTCTCCATTAACTTTTTAGACAAGGAAAGCATTGATTTTTTTCATAATGTATTGTTTCTGCTAACATGCACTGATTTATTTTAAAATAATGAATTTCTTTAAGATTTCTCTTTTGATTTGAGGTAAGTTAATGAGAAACAGCTGTACCCACATACACAAAAGCTTTCTGTGTCTTTCACAATTTTTCAGAGTATAAAGGGGTCCTGAGATCAAAAACGTGGAGAGCTGCTAGTCTAGGTAATACAGCTGTCAAAGGGACCTGTGTTCGCCTCCTTGGAACCATTCTGCTGGGCTGTTGCAGACCCTTTGAGGAGGCCAGTGGTCTTTCCTCATGACTGGGTTTACCTTCACCACTCAGGTTTCCTGCTGGAAACCATCGCCTCACCACAGACCCTGGAGCTGGTCACCCACAGGAGACAGCAAGACTCCTTCGTGAAGCGTTGGGACCATCCGCTGTGCCACAGTAGCAGTGCCTGCCCAGCACGCTCTTCCACAAGGGCCCATGTGGTAATAGTGTGTAAGGATGAGCAGGAGGATGAGGCAGGGGCCAGGAAATGTTGGCCTTGGGGTCCCTTGATGTTCCTGACCCCAACCTGACGCTGGGGATGCTCACAGAAACCAGACGTCCCCCACACTCTGACTTTTCTTGGCAGAATTTTTGGGGGTCGTTGAGTATCCCATTATTCCACAAAAGATAATTTTCTCCTATTTCTGGAACTAGATACATTTCATACCTGTGGATTCAATAATACTGGGATGCTCAGTTATGGGTTTGTACTTTATAGCTTTCAAAAACTTTTA
This sequence comes from Oryctolagus cuniculus, assembly GCF_051225735.1. Lineage (NCBI taxonomy): Eukaryota > Metazoa > Chordata > Mammalia > Lagomorpha > Leporidae > Oryctolagus > Oryctolagus cuniculus. The sequence goes on along the minus strand of NC_142869.1, from coordinate 153,210,151 downwards.
TTCCTTAAATATTTATGGACTGTTTGAACAAGTGTGTCTATATATGTGAGTTTATTTGCATGTGCACACACATATAAATGTGAAAATATTTATCACTTTTTATACCCACATTAATTTGGTATAATGAACCTTTCAGTTAGGAAAATAATGTAAAATTTCTGTTAATCAAGTATGCGTATTTGGTAATTTTATATTATCACTAGAGAAAATTGATAGTCATAAACAATTTGACAGAGTGAGTGCAAGCGAGGAAGAGAGAGAGCTAGTGCATGAGAGAGTTCTCACCTGCTTGTTCACTTCCCAGCTGCCCTCAATGTCCAGGACTAGGCTGAGCTGAGGTTTGAAGCAGAGAATTCCACTCAGGTGTCCCTGGTGAATGGCAGGACCCCAATTATTTAAGCTATCTCCTGCTGCCCACCAGGCTCTGTATTAGCAGAGAGCTGGAGTCAGGAGCCAGAGCAGGGCTTGATCCCTAGTACTCCAGTGTTGGATGTGGACATCATAAGTGTTAGGCCCAATGCCAACTCCTAAAGCCAGTTCTTAAAATAATTTGGGGAAATGTTGTAGAGGTGAGGATATTTTGCTCTAAGGGAACTTGAGTTCCCCATAGTGTAGATGACAAAGCTGAGATCTAGGGACTAGGTAGCTTGGCCAGAGCCCTGCATTGGGCAAGACTAGAGCAGAAAGTAGAACCAGAGCTGGGCTCTGAATTCCTGCCACTCTTTAGTCTCCTGAAGTCCAAGTTTTGACCTTACAGCACTTTCCCCTTAACCACGGCGGGCACAATCTAGGACTCTTAATAGGCGTCTGAAACCAAATAGCACTGAACCCTGTGTGTGCTATTTTTCTCTATGCACAGTAATCTGTGATAAAGTTTAGTAAACTAAGCCCATGAAGAGATGAACAATAATAATAAAATAGAACAATTAGAACAATATACAAGGACATCTTCAAACAGTTGACGAAAAATGTGTGTTACGAAAAAATGCATGACTTCTAAATTTTTTACACCAAAATAATTTATAATTATTCATTCTGGTTCATTTGAAAGGCAGAGAACAGAGATGGAGATCTTCCATTCATGGTTCGTTTCCTAAATGCTCACAACACCTGGTGCTGGGGCAGCCTGAAGCCAGGTACCTAGAGCCCAGTTTGGATGTTGGTGACAGGGACCCAAGTGCTAGGTCATCACCACTGCCCCCTAGAGTGCACATGAGCAGGAAGCTGGAACTGGAAGCAAAGCCAGGACAGGAACCCAGGCACTCCAATATGGGATGTGGGTGTACTATGCAGTGTCTTCATTGCTGTGCCAAACACTTGTCCCAAATTTATCTTCAACTCCGTTTTCCACAGACGTTTTCAAGTATCTATGTACTATGGTTAAAATTGCATAAAACTGATGAATTCTGTATTTCTGTGACTTTAGTATTTTTGGATCACAGTTGACCGAAGATAATGGAAACTGAGAAGCAAGGCCACAGATAAGGCAGGAGCTACTACTGCATTTCTTCCTTAGACAGAAACAGCATGTTTATTAAATTAACCTTGTGGCTGAAATGCTCATAAGAATGCATTAACAAGTGCCTGGATTAAAGTGAATAATTTATCATATTAAAATATGGCCATTTGTTGCAATACAAGTATATTGAGTTTTTCCTATTTGCTGTGATTTCATTAACTGCCACTTGAGGATTTTGCCAAACTAGATACATTATTTGGGCGGTTATGTGGTTCTTGTCAAAGCCTTAGGGACAACTCCTAGATTGTCTTTATTAACTGTGTGACTTTAAGAAATGTATTCCTGAGGCCTGCGTTGTGGCATAGTGGGTAAAGCTGCCACCTGTGATGCCAGCATCCCATGAGGGTGCCAGTTGGAGACCTGGCTGCTCCACATCCCATCTATCTCCCTTCTAATGACCTGGGAAAAACAGTGGAAGATGACCCAAGTGCTTGGGCCCTTGCCACCCACAAAGGAGACCAGGAAGAAGCTCCTGGCTTCAACCTGGCTCAGCCCCAGCCTTTGTGGCCATCCAGGGAGTGAACAAGCCCTCTGCCCTCTGCCCTCTCCCCTCTCCCCTCTCCCCTCTCCCCTCTCCCCCCTCCCCCTCCCCCCCTCCCCCCTCTGCCTTTCAAATAAATAAAAATCTTTTTTTAAAAAAAATTCTTGTTCTTTAAATCTTAATTTAACCCCCTCACAAATGGCTTATAAATAACTAGGATTCAGGGAGAATGCCTGTGTGAGCTCTTACAATTAAGCCAGCAGTTACCTGGTATGCATGATCTGCCAGAGGAGGAGATGGGGTGGAAGGAGCTCACTATGACAGTAACAACAAACTGCAGTGAGATTTCTGTACTGACAGAAGAACACGCAAGTTTCTACTTCCATAGGGTGGCTAGGGAAGGCTTTCAATTGAATATTAACATTAACATTTCTCTAGGAAATGACCATGAAGCTGTGTAACTTACATTTTGGAGGATTTTTTTTTAAAAGCTCTCATTTGGAACATTCATATGCATTATTAAACAAAAATATGAAAGACATTTTAAAAAAATTCTAAATAACAAAATGGCAGTGCGGTTCCCAGCTGCTACATAAATGCATATTATTGGAAAGTTTTATCAGGAGAATCCCAGGAAACTGTAATAACTCCTAAAATCTTTATGCTGTCATCTTTTTTTGAATCCTTTATTTGATTTGAATTTATTTATTTGACTCCTTTATTGGATTTGTTTGAAAGGCAGAGAGATAGGGAGAACAAGAGAGAGAACACAGGCTCCCATCTGCTGGTTCACTCTCCAAATGCCCACAATAGCCAGGATTAGCTGAAGGCAGGAGTTGGGAATCCAATTGGGGTCTCCCATTTGGGTGGCAAGGAGGTTCCAGGTACTTGAGCCATCATGTGCAGCCTCCCTGGGTCTGCATTAGCAGGAAGTTGGAATCAGGAGCAGAGCCAGGGCTGCAACTCAGGTCAATGATATGAGCTGCATGTATCCCAAGTGGTATCTTAATCACTGCACCCAATGCCTACCCCTCTTTCAGTAAACTTTTACATACCACTGTTTTCATGCACATTTTTTATAAAGGCAAAATCAAAAGTGATATAATAGTTGCTCCTTTCAAATGAAATCATAATTGAGAGACTCTCTGCCTAAAATTTTCCAAACTGAAACACTTGTAAAATAGCCAATAATGTCTATTTTTTTTTAGAAAACTTTTATTTAATAAATATAAATTTCAAAAGTACAACTTTTGGATAATAGCAGCTTTTTCCCCCATAACCACCCTCCCACCTGCAAACTATACCATCTCCCACTCCCTCTCCCATCCCATTCTTCATCAAGATTCATTTTCAGTTATCTTTATATATAGAAGATCAGCTCAGTAAAGATTTCAACAGTTTGCACCCACACAGAAACACCAAGTATAAAGTGCCGTTTGAGTACTAGTTTTACCATTAATTCTCAGAGTACAACACATTAAGGACAGAGATTCTACATGGGGAGTAAGGGCACAGTGACTCCTGTTGTTGATTTAACAATTGACACTCTTATTTATGATGTCAGTATCACCCAAGACTCTCATCATGAGCTGCCAAGGCTATGGAGGCCTCTTGAGTTCACCAACTCCGACCTTTTTAGACAAGGCCATAATCAAAGTGGAAGTTCTCTCCTCCCTCCAGAGAAAGATACCTCCTTCTTTGATGGCCCGTTCTTTCCACTGGAATCTCACTCACAGAGATCTTTCATTTAGGTAATTTTTTTCCAGTGTCTTGGCTTTCCATGCCTGAGAAACTCTCATGGGCTTTTTAGCCAGCTCTGAATGCCTAAAGGGCTGATTCTGAGGCCAGAGTGCTGTTTAGGGCATTTGCCATTCTATGAGTCTGCTGTGTTTCCCGCTTCCCATGTTGGATCATTCTCTCCTTTTTAATTCTATCAATTATTAGCAGACATTGTTCTTATTTATGTGATCCCTTTGACACTTAATCCTATCTTTATGATCAGTTATGAACTTAACCTGATCACTTTCACTAGTAAGATGGCATTGGTACCTGCCAATTTAATGGAATTTGGAGTCCCATGGCAAGTTTCTAGCTTTACCCTTAGGGGTAAGTCAGCCAATCATTTTTAAAAATGACATTTAAAAAAAAATTTAAATCATTTCTAAAAATCATTTTTAAAATGTCAATTTTTTTAATATCTAGGATAGTTTTCAAGAATTGAACTTGTGATTAATGCAGAGTTACTATATGCTAATTTTTTTTAAAAAAGATTTATTTATTTATTTGAAAGAGCTACAGGGAGCGTGATCTATCTGCTGGTTCATTCCCAGCTGGCCACAATGGCCAGGTCTGGGCCAGGCTGAAGCCAAGAACCAGGAGCCCAGAGCTGCTTCTCCTACCTGTGTAGCAGGGACCCAAACATTTGGGCCATCTTATGCTGCTTTTCCCAGGCCATCAGCAGGCAGCTGGATTGGAAGTGGGGCAGCCAGGACATGAACTGGTTCCCATATGGGATGCAGGCATCTCAGATGAAGGCTCCACCCATCACCCACTAGTTCCAACTGAGTGTTACTGAATTTTTAAAATTCTTAAAATTCTTCTTTCTCTTTGTATGGGGGTAACAATTAAATATTGTCAAAAGAGAAGAATTGCCTGTGGTCTTTCTAAATTTCCCACCCCACAAACAAGGAATCAAGTAACCACTTTAGATGCATTAATAACTGGCATTGGAGATTACACACCAGTTTTCTGCAACACATTCTCTATAATGGCCCCATCTGGCTGGTTGGGAACTCAAGCTTGGCAGGTCAAGTCCCCATTGATCATAGTGCAGATCTCTGACCTTTGGGCAAAGAGTGTTTTTCCATTTACCATGGGGATTGCTAATATCAAAGATGGGCCCGGCTGCTTGGGGAGAGGTTTGCAGACAGCATGAACGTACTCAGGGCTGGGGCTGGCTTTGTGACATCCCATGTGGATGCCAGTTCACGAGCCAGCTGCTGCCCTTCCAACCCAGCTCCCTACTAATGGCTAGGAAAAGCAGCAGCAGATAGCTCAAGTGCTTGGGCTCCTGCCACATATGTGGGAGACCTGAAAGAAACTCATGGCTTCTGGCTTTGACCTGGCTTAACCTTAGCCTTGGCTACTGTGGCCATATAAAGAGTGACCCAGCAGATGGAAGCTATCACTCTCTCACTCTCTGTTCCTTTCCCTCTTTCTCCATCTTTGATTTTCAAATAAATAATGGATAAATCTTCATTTAAATGCCCTATGCTACCATGTGTCATCTTATATGGTTCTTATCTCTAGGTACAGCCCCTTTAGCTCCCCTCTGGAGATTATATCCCTTGGGCTAATCTTTCAGTTACCTGTGGTCATATTGCCAACTGCAGCAGAACACTGTGGATTTAAACAATGATTTTTTTCAGGTCTCTGTGGGTTGCTTGACTTCAGCTGGGCAAGTATGTGGGGTAAGGTAGTGGGAAATGAGGCTGACAGGGTAGGTGGGGGTGAGTAATGGAGAGGACACTGTGGGTGACAGCTTCAGGTGGAAACTGCTTTTCTGGGACCCTAGGGCATCCTTAATTGACAGGTAATTAGTATTTCCTTAAGTGGTAGAGGATGCTTAGGACACAGGACAGGAAGAGTAGAAGAACCAAGAAGGCAGCTGGAGGGTACCAAGAGAGGAGGGGCGGAAATGAGAAAAGGCCCAGCAAGGATGCTGTTGGTGATGAGAGGTGCACTTGAAGCTTGTTAAGCTGCTGGCTGTTAGCAAGCTAGTGTGGTGGTGCTGCTGGCGGAGGTATTGATGCAAGAGCACACAATTCAGTGCCTTATTAAGCAGTTGCAAGTGACAGAAACCAACTACCTCTTAAGGAATACATTGGCTTATGTAATTGAAAAATTATGGGATTGTGTGTAGCTCTTAGGTAAAGCTAAGTTCAGGGATTCACATGATGTCAGCTCATCCTCTCTCCCTCTTTCCGCTGATTTCTTCAGGCAAACATATGACCCTCAGTTCTCTGAATAGTACAACATGGTAGCGTTGGAGGGTTGGGGAGCTTCATAGAAGAGTAGGCTATTTCTTAACATTTTGAGTATTTCTGAAAATCACTCTCTCCAGCTTATAAAGAGAACATGAGGGTGGGGAAACATGAAATAAAAATGTAACAGTAGTTCTTAGCTTGCTGATGCAAGAACTTGGCCTGCAGTTAAAACTTGAAGTAGCATGAGAATGTGGAAACATGAGTCATTCTAACCAACCCTCCAGCTCAGATGAGGTCGGGGTAGTTTATAGGTGGGATCTCAAAGATCCCTTTCCGAATGCCATTGCACAGGGTCAGCAACGTGCACGTGAAATATTGCATTCGTGTTTGCAGTATACCTTATGAGACTCCTGTGACTTAGCTATTATCTCTTCACATGAGAAACTGAGGCTTAGAGTGGTTGGCAATGAGGCAAAGGCCACAGAGCCAGGAAATTTTGGAGCCAAAATTCAAATTCAGAGCATTGAAAGCCAGAGCCTCCATTCAGGACTGAATCATGTGGCTCTGTGTAACCTCTGGTCTCGTTCCAGATGTTGAGCCAGATCCTCCAGCTGTGGGAGGAGCACATGAGATTATGTGGACGAGGCACACCGGTACCTCCCATGCTGTCCCTGGGGCCCAGAGAGAGGACCATTCCTGTAAACACTTTGCAAATGCAATTGCAGCCGTCCCCTGTGGAGGCTTGGTGTTCCGAGCATCCATCCTCGTATGGCAGCTGGCCTGCCTCGGTTTAGAATTCCACCCAAGGATGTGAGCCGTGTAAGCTGTTTTTCCGTTTATTGATGCTGGCAATTGTCTGAAGGAAATATGAAAATTGGATCTCTGTTGTATGCCTTTGACGCATTTCCAAGAGGCACCTCCAAATAAACAAGTAAAACCTGAAGCTTTTTGCTTGCGTAGCTTTTGAAAGGCCATAATTATTTTGTTCTGAGAACATAGGTAAATGCAAACTAACCCCTTCTATGTGGACCAAAAAATTAGTCTTATCCATGGATTTTGAACAAAATAATACACATAACAAAATTTCATCACTTATTTTTGTAAATTCTCATTTATTTTAATTTCTAAAAAGATTTCTTTATCTGAAAGTCAGGGTCAGAGAGATCTGTCTTCCATTCGCTGATTCACTCCCCAAGTGGCTACAATGGCCACGACTGGGACAGTTTGAAGTCAGGAACCAGGAACTCCATCTGTGTCTTTCATGCATGGCAGGGGCTGAAGCACTTGGACCACTTTCTGCAGCTTTCTGAGACCATTCGCAGGGAGTGGATCAGAAGTGCAGCATCCAGCACAAACAATGGTGCCCATATGGGTTGCCAGTGTCATGCGCAATGGCTTTACCTCCTATACCCCAACACTAGCCCTTTTTAATTTTATTTTTGTACAACAGAGTGACAGAGATCTTTCACTGGCTTATTCCCCGAATGCCTGCAACAGCTAGGATGGGGCCACACTAAAGCCAGGAACCCAGAGCTCAATCTGTGCTGGTGGCAGGGTGTTGGGACTCAAGTATTTGAGCCATCACCAGCTGCCTACCAGGATGCACTTTCACAAGAAGCTGGAATTGGAAGCAGAGCTAGGACTTGAATCCAGGCACTCTGATATGGGATGCAGGTATCTCAAGTGGTATTTTAGCTGCTTTGACCAATGCCTGCCCCTTCATCACTTCTTGAAAGCAATCAACTTCAATGAGTTAAATGAGATGTCTAACTGCAACACTGGGAAATTTATGATCAACTTTAAAAAGTAACATTTATTTTTAATGTTAGGTTTATTAGACTTCTTTTAATATTTTTGGCACAGGTACATATTTTCCTCAAGCCATGCACTTAGCTGGAGCTCTAACAATTTAGGACATAAATTGTACACTGCCTTTCATGGAGACACAGAAGTCATTTTGTGTGAATCTGTGTTTTAAGTCATTCTTAACTAGAAGTGACTATAAAAGTTTTAAGTAGGAAAATGATAAGGGAATTGACATAGATCCTCAACTCAGAATCAGATTGGTTTTTCTTTTTTGGAGGTATGATATTATGAATTCTAAAAGTATATCACATGTCTATGTCAAATATGCATATATATGAAAATGTATTTTTTCTATTAGTTTATTTGAAAGGCAGAGTAAGTGAATAGGAAAGAGGGAGATGTGTGTGTGAGAGAGAAAGGGAAACAGATACCTTCTATCTGCTGGTTCACTCCCTAAATGGCTACAACAGCCAGGACTGGGCCAGGCTGAAGCCAGCAGCCTAAAAATCCACATGGGTACAGGTGCCCAGGGATTCAGGCCATATTGTACTGCCTTCCCTGGCACATTAGCAGGGAGCTAGATTGGAAGTGAAGCAACCAGGACTCAAACTCACAGTCTGATATGGATTGCTGAGGTTGCAAGCAGCGACTTAACCAGCTGTGCCACAAGCCAGCCCACTGAAAATGTATTTGTTTTTGTGTGTTTGCTAGTTTTAATTTATTTATTTATATAAGGTGAACAAATTTCATGAATTTGATATGTATAGATTTAAGAGTATGGTAATACCACCTACCCTAATCTCCCTTCTATCCACGCTCCTTCCTTCCTTCCTTCCTTCTTCCTTTCTTTTTTTCTTTTAATTTTTACACTGACATACTTTCAGTTTGTTTTGTAATCACATGCTTAACCCTCCACTAAGTAAAGAATTCAACAAGTAGTAATTAGAAAAAGAAAAGAAACACTGTTCCTTAAGAGTATAGGCAAGGACTGTAAACAATTAGCAAATCTCAAAATGTCAGTTTCACTTGTATACATTACATTTTTTTGTACTCTGTATATTAATTACCACAAATCAAGATACACATGATATTTCTCTTTTTGGGACTGGCTTATTTCACTAAACATAATGGTTTCTGGTTGTATCCATTTTGTTGCAAGAGATGGGATTTCTTTTTTTTTTTTTTTTAAAGCTGAGTAGTATTCCATACTGTATATAAACTACATTGAAAATGTATTCTGAAGTCACTGTACTTGACTGGTTGGGCCACCATTATGATTCTGTTTTTTGTTTTGTTTTTTAATAGTTTAAATGAGAGGAAGCTGTATCTTCAGTTGTTACTGGCTACCTTTTGTCCTCTTTCTATATGAGAAATTCTTAACCTAAAAACTATTTCAAAGCAACAAAGAAAATCACTTAAATTATTTCAAGAAGCATCCATTGAATACTTACTGTATACTAGGCTCAATGTTCATGATAAATTTGAATATGGCCACATGTCTGTCTTACAGCTCACAATCCAGCCCTGGGGGATAGAGGAGGGATTGACTTGGAAGCAAATAACTGTTTTGTTGGAATAGCACAAATTTGACCAAGCGGTGGCACAAAGAAAAGGGGTTCAGGAGTGGGGTAGTCAGGAAAGGTTTCCCCAGAAAGACAAACTAGGAACTGACTGTGATAGGATGAATGCAACTTGCCAGCTGTGCACAGAGCTGTGAAACACGTAGTGAACTCCAATCTCTGTAAATGGTTTTGTGGATGAAACTTGCTTTAAAATGTATCTGGGGTTTATTTTAATCAGACGACATAAGCCATGCAGAGAGAGAAATGATTGTCATGACCAAAGAAATGTTTCTACCTAAGAATCCCCTAAAACAGGAGGCTCAGAATGGCCCCAGGGCCACACGGGGAAGCAGCTGGGTGTTGGTCAGGAGGTAGAGTGAGTGGACAGCTGGGGCCGGAGCCTAAACTGTGGTGACCATGGGAGGAAAGTGTACAGCAGATTAAGCAGGTGGTAGATTAGCCATTTGAATAACCTGAGCAGATCCTTGGGTATAGGGACTGCCTCTAGGAGTCAGATCCCTGTCCCCAGTGGGGATAGGACATGGTGTGGGAGACCTCTTGAGTGAGAGCTCAGTGGGGGAGGCTGATGAAGGAGGAGCATGGGCTGCAGTCTGCTGGATTTGCAGGCAAAAGCCCCTTGAAGGGGACAGGCAGTCTCTTCCCAACTTGGCGAGCCCCCAGATGCCAGTACATCAAACATACCAGAGTAAGAAAATAAAGTGAACACAGAGCTTGGGAGGTGAAAAAGAGGTGAGTTGTGTAAAAAAGGTGTTGAGAAGGTGTCAAATCGCAGAAGACCTTGCTGGGGGTTTGTGCTCTGTCCTTAAGTCTCATGCAGCTCGTGACAGATTGAAAAACATCATAATCCCGTAGACTTGCATTTCAAGCAATTCTTCTTATCAGCATAGAGGAAAATTGAATGGAGGGCTTCATGTTGGAGTTTTAGAGACCAAGCAAGAGCCCGTTGCATGTTGCAGTTGATAGTGTGAAAGGTGACAGGGGACTCAAGTGACACTCGTGGCAGGGATAGAGTGGAGAGGTGCACACAAGTGACATTTAGGATGCAGTTATTAGAGGACTTGACTGAACAGCTCTGGGTAAGACAGGAGAATCCATGGAGTATCAGGTGAGCTGTGTAGCGGTGGTATAAACATCAGGGCAGGGAATATGTGAGGTAAAAGGTGTTGGTGGGAATGATTAAGCATTCAGTTTGATTCTTGTTGGGTTTTAAGGGTTTGTTGAAACATCTAGGGCATGTTATAGCAGGGGGTTAAATGCAAAGGTCTGGAAGAAATAGTAGGTAATTGTAGAATTTCTAGAAGCTTAGGTGTGGGGAGCAACCCGGACTGGACTGAGTTACTGGAATTAAGACTTATTCTATGCATCTGCTCTCCCACAATATGGCGCTGGGAGAGGAGAAAACAGCTTCTACGCAGCTGCCTCTTGCCAACTTGAGTGCTGACCTCCAGGAGCTGATCCTGCTCCTGATTGGAGGAGAGCAGCGTACTCGGCATGTGGGCAGCCGAGTTGGGATTGGCGGAGGAGGACTATAAAGGAGGAGAGAGACAACATGCACCAGGAACATCTATCTGAAGGAACACCTGTGCAGCCCCCGAGAGAGCCGGCCGGCGGTGTGCCGCTCCCCTGCGGAAGTGGGGAAAGTGGCCAGGGGGAACCGCCCTTCCACGGAGGTGGAAGGGACGGTAGCCAACCCAGGAAGAACCAGCAGCAAACCCGGGGAGGGCCGAGCAGACAAAAGAACAGCGCAGGGTCCTGTGTTGTTCCTCCACGAAGAGGGGGAGCGACATTAGGGAAGAAAGGAAGTAGAGAAGGTAAATCATGGATAGAATTAATAAGAATTAATGATAGAATTAATAAAAAGAGAAGGATGATAAGGAAGGGCATAGACTGTTGAGAGAACTTGGAAAATAAATTATCCCTGCATGAAACAAGCAAGGCTGTATGTAATGGGGAGGATAAGGATGGGTTGAGAGTGTTGCGGGCTTGGACTGTCCACCATGAAGCCAAGGACACGTGACAGGATGGGTCTCCTCCTGGCCATACAGTTCATGGCACTGTTGTCCTCTTGGTCCCGTAGGCCTGGGTGAGTCTGAGCCTCAAATGTGTGTGATCTTGAAAATGAACTGTTGTGTGCTCTGGAGAGAGCACAGGCAGATCCTAGATGGACTCAGCTTACAGGATGGAGAAATAGTGGCTTGAAGAGATGGGATGTTAAGTCCCACACTGCATGGAAAAAAGTGGCCGGGGCAGGGGGAGGTGACCTGGGGACAAATGAAGAAGCTGAGGGCTTAGCGGACTTCTGATGGGCCCGTGCCATGGAGGTGGTGAGGGAGGTGTCTGTTGGAGCTCTGGATCTTTTGTTACCTACATGATTCAGAATTGGATAATGACCAATTCCCAGTGAATAGAGACACACAAGTCTTGGATAAGCCATTTTTATGTTTTATCTGTTTCTTAGTATTTGAATTTGAATTGTAGGTACAGTGGCCAATGAATATTTCATCTGTTCTTAGGATTCATTGCTTTAACAGCAAACTTCTATGTGGAAACATCATTAGTCCTTTTTTTCTAACCAGTAGGATTTTTTTTTTTTTAACCACAGCCTCATCTCTCCATTCCCAAAGAATGTTTCAAATATAAATGCCTGTTATGACTTTGGAAAACAAACAGTCATTATTTATTTCAATTAATTCACACAGAGAGGTGTTTATTTCCTGGGAGGAGCAGGTGGCTTCCAAGGCAGCTTGCCAGGCAAGAGTGGGGTATGTCCCACAGAGAAGGCATTTGTAATGGACCAAGCTGTGCTGCAAAGCCATCAGCTGTTTAGTGACTCGGGCCCCTTCCTGGGCCCCTACTTCCACTAAGAGTGTTCAGCTCTGAGAACTGCAATCTTCCTAGTTGGCTGTGAACTTGGATTTCTTTAGAAAATGTTTATTTTCATCTACTTGAAAGAGAGAGAGAGAGATTCCACCCTCTGATTCCCTTGCCAAATGCCCACAATAGCCAGGCTGGGCCAAGTCAAAGCCAGGAGTACAGAACTCTATATGGGTCTTCCACATGGGTGTCAAGAGCCAAAGCACTTGAGCCATCATCTGCTGCTTCCCAAGATGCATTAGCAAGAAATTAGATTACAAGTGGAGAGGTTGGGACTCAAACCTGCACTCCAATATAGGATGCATGTGTCGCAGTTGGCAGCTTAATCTGCTACACCACAAAGCCCACTCCTCTAATTCTTCACTTTCATTTCCACGTCATTTCAAGTGTTTGAAAAGTGATGGGAAAGGAATAGAAATATTGGGTGCATTGGTGTGGCCCAGTAGGTCTCTGGTTGTTTGCTCAGACATGGACTAATAGTTCTCCATCCTGGAGTAGATTCTTAATACATCATGGTGTGGATGAATTTCTTAACCTTAGGAGATCTCCATGGGGCTCTTGCTGTTGGCTTCAGGATATGACTCAACAGAATGGTAGCAAAACTCTTGTAATCCAGATCACCCTTAGAGATGCATTCAGTCATTGCCCTCTTGGACCTGAGGGGAATTTGCTGGCCTGCCGTACATTCTGTGTGTGTGCTTATGGATGTGCTAAAAAAAAAAAAAAAAAAAAAAAAAAAAAAAAAAAAAAAATTCCCATCGGGGTCATTTTGACACTGAAAAACAGAAATCAAGTTAAGACTGTTGCTAATACTAAATAAACTTCAAAAATAATTGTGTTAGAAGTGAGTTATTAGATGTTTTCCTTTGGGAGAGGCATTTATCCTCATAGTTAAGACCCCCACATTGCACACGGGACTGCCTGGGCTCTGTGCACAGCTCCCACTCTCCATTCCAGCTGTCTGCTAATGTGCATCCTGGGATTCCCTTGCATAAATTGAGGTGTTCCTGGTTCACTCCTCTGTTGTTCCTAATGTGGAAATGGAATGGTGTGGGAATTGTTTCCAGGGGTGCTAGGCATAATTCTCAAGCACACATTATCTTTCTCAAACACAGCTGCAAGTACCCTGGTGCCTGGTACACTAATATTGAAAAACAGACTACGCAGGCAAAACAGGCTGTGCATTCACTGGGAAGCCGGCTGTTACTGCTCAGGGATCTCCTGCATGCATGGCCATCCTGACTCAGATCAGGCAGCCGCCGGGATGCCTCGCAGGTACCCTGACAACTCCAGTGTTTTATAAATTCTGATGTGCAGTTGGGGCAGTCCATTGGACTGTGTGGATATTGTGGCCAGGGGTATGGTGTGACTCCTGCTTGGGGCATTTGCTGTAGCAGAGAGGCAGTTAAATGGTGCCTGTGTCCTTTCTGGCAGGCTAGCCAGATGGGAGGCAGTGACTAGGAGTGGCGGTGAGCACGTGGGGATGCCTCTTTCCTAGTGTGTTCTACGAAGGGCCACTGATTGTTTTTTTCCCCACACAGAGGGAAGGTACATTGTTAAAAAAGAAAGAGGCTTGAGGGCTTGAGACTGAACTGACAGCTCTGTGACCATTGGCTTCAGCCATGCTTCGGCTCCACTTGTGTGTAACTGAGCAGACTGACATGGGCAAGGGCTGAAGACCTTAGCCCCGTCCTAACCAATTTTGTCGTTTTTACTATCATTATTGTTCTCCCAAAATATGCATGGGAGACCAAAGACAATACAGGACATGGAATGAAGATGCCTTGAGTTACTGCTCCAAGATGGAGAAGTGGGAGTGGCCAGGTGTTGAGCTCCTTCCACCTACAAATTCCAACGAGCGCTGCCATGTGCCGCCTACACAGCAGAGCCACGTCGTGGGCTCTGAGGCCAGCCAAGCTTGCAGAAACATGGTGCTCTGCTTTCAGAGGGAAAGTGGGTGGCATAGCTCGGGGAAGAAAAAATGGATTCTTACAAGAATAGAAGTTTAAAATACTGTTCAGGTTTACGCTTTCCAGAAATTGATCATAGCCAGTCATAAATCACATGCAAGACTCAGGAAATGATTCCCATTCGTCTTGGTCTGAATTCCTCTGGGGAGACGCCACATTTAGCTGTTTCCTAATGCGTAGCACATGTTCACAGCATTCTGTAACTTACCCTGGGTTACAGGCGCTCTGCCAGACACTGCCCTCTTCCCATCTTGTCCACAAATGCCCACCACAGTAAGGAAGACAAGGGAAGCTGCTGCTGAGAGAAGACTTCCACAGATGTAGACATCGCTCTGTGTGTTCTCGTTGAATGAATTAGGTCAGGCGATAAGTGTAGCAGAAAATGTATATAGCTGAGCATTTGCACCCACACAAACAAACCTGTCTTTGAATTTTGCCACTAACATCAAAGCATGACTATTACTGAAGTACTTGGAAAACTATACACTACTTGATGGTTTACAAACATTGTTCATAGCTATTATTGCAAAATGACAAGATCCAAAATGGATTCTTGCCTCATTCCTGCAGAGAACAAATGTTCTGCTGAGATCTGCCCAGCCTTTGATCGAGCCCAGCTCCTTGCCTCCCCTCTTGGCCTTGGTCCCTGCGCCTCTGACTTAAGGGTAGCCAGGAGTGTGTTGGCCATGGTTTGCACTTTTGCCACCTGTCTTGCAGGCACATGTTTTGTTTATTGCCAGCATATGACGAAGGGTTCTGCTCTAACGACTGTGCTTTCTCCCTGGGGAACCCATTCCTTTTCTTCAGCCTCAGAGGTTTTTGGCTGGCTCCGGGGAGTCATAGGAGGTAGACATTCTCTCAAGGAACAGTTATGGGTGATAAAATTACTGGCAGGGTTTGAATAAAGAGTGCTTTCAAACCGTTGGCATTCCTTTTCCCTTGATTGTTTTTGATACGGAATGAGTCATCTTCAGCTGGTAGATGGTGAGAATGTTAAGGTCTGTCTGTCTGATTTTTCCAGATGCTCAGCCATTCTTGCAGTTGGTGAATTACTTGCCAATGGCCAAAGCTGGTTGTGTAGGGAACTGGGGGGTGTGTGATGGGGCAGGGTTGGAGGAGTGAGGGGATGTGCAACAGTAAGGGCAAGACTGTGTCTCTGCCATTCTCTCTTGATGTCCAGAGAAGCCTTATTTTTAACCAAGCCAACTGGAGCTATAAAAGGACCATATTTAAAAATTTTAAACACAATCCCTGCCCACAGAAAGTATCTGTTGTTTTATTCCCAGTAGACAAGATACTGCCTTTATTTCTGTGTTTTTCACTTTTTAATTTTTGTGTGGGAATGTTTATGTTAACACTATGCCACACCCACCACTATTTCCACATTTCTTTTTTTCAAGTCACAGATAAGTGAGCATTTCCAGAACTATGCTACAAACTGCATTATCCTGAAGTATTAAAACATTTCAGGCAGGCTACCTTGAATTCCCTTGATTTTGTGTGTGTGTGTTTGGACACTTGCCTATATTCGTTTTAGACAAGGTGTTTGTTTAACGTGTATGTGTGCGTATGTGTCTATGAGTCAAAATGACCTGGATGATAAAAACATGATCAGCAAAGCCAAATAAAAAATGTTCCTGTGCCATCATTTTGTGAACAACATGTTGGGGGAATTCCTACTTAGAGATATCCAGCACAGGAATTTCTTCAACAAACACGAAGGCGATGCCTGCTGAATCCTGACAGGCGTACTTGATAGAGGGATATTCCATCCCCAGAACACGGGGCTGGCTACTTTGGCAATATCAAGCCTTCTGAAGCCTCGCTTGTCAAACACTTACTTTAAAATTCATAGTCTGTTAAAAATTTGGCTCTCTTCAATTATTTGAAGCAAACTTTCTTACAGATATTCTAATTTATCTCCTTATAAGGAGATATTATTTTTACTAGTTCATTTAATTTCACAGCTTTGGTAAGCATTACAGTGAAATTATTTGTTGAAAATTCTACTGGTTTGCTCAGTATCTAGAAGCTTTAGAAAACAGAATATGGCTGAGAACTTTAGCAAGTGAATTGTTTTTATACATTTGTTATTTTAGGGTTAGAAGCAATATATTTGTGCTTAAATTTATCCTGAAAGCTGAAAAATATATCCATTAATGAGAGCAAAATAAAGGCTTATAAAATTAAAGGCATAGCAATATATCCTTTATCTCAATGTAATGCTTTAGAACATATCATTTAAATTACATTAGAACTGATCTCATATATTAAAGAATGATCTTGAAATAGGATTTTGTTATATTTTGTTCTGTCTTTGGTTTTTGCTCTATAATCCATTACAAACTCTTTCGTAAAAAGAATCCCTTATTTATGTTTTCTCTATCCATGGAGTGTTTTGCTCAGCTGTGTTTCTGTCAGTGTTGGATGATGATGAGTTCATTTCCATCCACAGGCATGCTGATTCCATTTGACCTCATTAGTGGTGCTTCTAAGTGCATGCTCAGGGGTTGGCCTGCACACGTTCTGCAGGGCCTCTGGGATAAAGGATGGTTAGATGCCTCCGGTCTTTCCCTTAAGGAGTGTTGTGCAATTGTGAATCTCAGCACACTTACAAAAACAGTCACCCAGCATTCAAGAAACTTGGTAAACTCATATGGGGAGTTGTAAATAATGTGGAGACTTTGGCTCTGACATCTGACTCCCAACTTCCCATTTCTCTATGAAACAACTAAAGTATACAGCAATAGGGGAAAGCTTATGCTAACATTAAAAACTGGAAAGAATGTCACCATTATTAGGATAACTATCATTTATTGCATGCATACTATTGTCCAGGCACTCAGCTAAATGTCTTAATGTGTTTTATTTGTTATTAATCCTCCCAAACCACAACAAAATGCTGGGTGAGGTACTCTGCTGTCTTTCTGTAAGCAGCAAAACTCAGAGAAGTGGAAGTACCCAGTCCAAGTTTATATAACTTGGAAGTGTCAGAGTCTGTATTCAAATCCAGTTTATTTGATCTTTGTGCTCTCTCTCCTGTTGCACTCCTTGTATCCTGAAAAATAAAGGACTACCTGCTAGATGTAGTATCTCTGTGGCCAGGCTATGAGAAATAAGCCCTAACGCGCTTCCCAGAGCCCTGTAGTGCTCTCTCAGGAGATGTTGAATATGCAAAGAACCAGCCCACTCCTGCCTTCTTGTATTTGGAGAAGTCAAATAGGCTCTGGGATAGGCAGGGACTGGCTGTTGAAATTCTCTCTCTGACTGAGAAGGGAAAGCACTAGAAAGAACATGACAACAACACATAGTGCAGACAGAAACTGCAACAACCAGAAAGCTGTCTGGGCATCAGAGCCATGCCCTTGTACTCTGCCCTTGGCATAGCCTATCCTCATACCTTGTGGGCAGACACAGCCAGAGACTACATGTCCTTAACACAAGTCCCTGTAGCTTTGACTCTCTTGCAATCAGATGAAAGGAGCAGTACAATGTGAATTTGTACCCATTTCTGCTTCCTAACTCCTGATATTAAGAAAGCAGCCAGCTGGAGAGTAAAAAAAAAAAAATCAGGGATATTCTACTCACCCAAGAATGGAGCAAATAGACAAAAAGACAACATAAGACTTGTGCAATTTTTTTGCAGCACAAGACAAGGAAGATAACCTAACACTTAAAATACAAAGGAAGAAACAGCACTTATCAAAATGATGAGAAACAGATTTTAGAAAGTAGTTTTTAGATAGCATCTGTTTTGTGTCTCAAAATTGAAGGAAATATGAGCTCTGCGGTTAAGTGATCACATCATGAAGAGGGAACTCGGTGGGAAACTGGGGAGGAGAAGGCACAGAATGCAGCATATTCTCACAGGTTGCTGGGACTATGCCAATCATCTTTCTGCTCATTGCTTCAGATTCTTATCTATAAAAGAACATGATAGTATCTACCTAATATAGTTGTTAGGAGAACTCAGACTTCATTGACAGAATTAAAACACATGTTAGAAGTAGTAGATTAAGGGGCTGGCACCGTGGCTCACTTGGTTAATCCTCCACCTGCGGTGCCGGCACCCCATATGAGCACCGAATTCTAGTCCTGGTTGCTTCTCTTCCAGTCCAGCTCTCTGCTGTGGCCCAGGAGGGCAGTGGAGGCTGGCCCAAGTGCTTGGGCCCTGCACCCGCATGGGAGTCCAGGAGGAAGCTCCTGGCTTTGGATCGGTGCAATGCCGGCCGTGGCGGCCATTTGGGGGGGAACCAACGGAAGGAAGATCTTTCTCTCTGTCTCTCTCTCTCACTGTCTGTAACTCTGTCAAATAATAATAATAAAAAAAGTAGTAGTATATTAAGATCTCTCAGAACTCAGAGGAAAGGATTGAAGTGATAAAGTAGAAACATATGTGGGTACTTCAGAAAGTTATTGAAAAATGGAGTTGGAAGATGAATTTAGTTTTATTCAAAATGTTTTGAAATCCATGTATAGTTTTTTCATAATATGTATTTTCTGTTGGCTTTTAAAACCATTACTTAATTTGAAAGGTAGAGAGAGGGGCCGGAGCCATGGTGCGCTAGGTTAATCCTCCGCCTGTGGTGCCGGCATCCCATATGGGCACCGGGTTCTAGTCCCTGTTGCTCCTCTTCCAGTACAGCTCTCTGCTGTGGCCCAGGAAAGTAGTGGAGGATGGCCCAAGTGCTTGGGCCTCTCCACTCATATAGGAGACCAGGAAGAGGCACCTGGCTCGTGGCTTCAGATCGGCGTAGCTCCGGCCGTTGCGGCCATTTGGGGAGTGAACTATCACATGGAAGACCTCTCTCTCTCTCTCTCTCTCACTGTCTGTAAATCTACCTGTCAAATAAATAAATAATAAAGGTAGAGAGAGATCTTTCATCCATTAGTTCACCCCTTCAGATTGCCCACAATAACTGGGGCTTGTCCAGGCCAAACCCAGGAGCCCAAAAGCTCCATCTAGGTCACCCATGTGAGTGGCAGGAACTCAAGTACTTGAGCCATCACCTGCTGCTACCCAGGGTGCACATTAGCAGGAAACTGGATTCACAGCAGAGGCAGGACTTGAACCCAGGGACTTGGATGTGGGATTGTAGGCATCCCAAGCAGCATGCTAACCAGTGCTTAATGCCCACCCCTCCATCAGCTTTTTGAAGACCTATTCATGGAAGATAGAGAATAGAAATCCACAAGGAGAAAAATGGTTATTCCTCTAAGTTAGAAATGGAATATATGATACAATCAACATGTAGCAGAATCTTCAGATTTTTTTAAAAAAGATTTATTTATTTATTTGAAAGGTGGAATTAGAGAGTAAGATCTTCCATCCACCAGTTCACTCCCCAAACAGCTACAACGGCTGGAGATGGGCTGATTTGAAGCCAGGAGCCAGGAGCTTCGGACCAGGGGCCCAAGGACTTGGGCCATCTTCCACTGCATAGAGCTCCATCAGAAGTGGAGCAGCTGAGACCTGAACTGGTGCTCACATGAGATGCCAGTATCATAACCCACCATACCACTACACAGCACTGACCTCAATCCTGAGATTTCAAAGGCTGCATGCCAGGAAGATACCAACCAATTCATGGAATTATCTTAAATGTATTTGTTTTAGAGTTATGAGAAGAATTGGTGTAATTGGGCAGAAGGACAAAAGCCTTCCTGAAAGGGAGAAAAATCCAGATGACCTCAGACTTGCTCTAGGGCATTCCTGAATGCAGGAGGTGATGTGATAATACCCAATGTGTGAGGGATATCACTTGAGAGTGTTTTGCTAACAAGATGGTGTTTACATAAGAAAACAATGGAAAACATCTCATTTGCAAGGATATGAAACATTCCCATACAAAAACTACTCTTAAAATCAATGTAAAAATTTACCTAGTTGGATATAAACATCAAGAAATTAAGCATGGAAATAATTGTAAAAGTGTTAAGAGGAGCAAGAAACTAGTTACAAGTTCTTAGCCTTGGCTGATGAATGAAAGTACTTAGAACCAGGCTAGACTGAGCACTTGAGTGTTGACAAGTTCTGACTGCCTTCAGTTTTAATCAAGGTAAATACATACATACACAGAAAAGTAGGAAAGTAAGATTACAAAAAATGTATATGAAAATTCCTTTTACTCTCAAATTTATGCAAATTTATTTGAAAATATAAAACTTGTATGTAAGCAAACGATAATAAATGAACAGTCAAAAGAGTGTTTTCAAGGGCAAGACTTAATTTTATGAAAAAACCCTCTTAAGTATATTTTGTAACTTACATACCAATCAACATTATAATTGCTTATTTTTAAAAGTTAAAAGAATAAACCAGTGCAGGATAAGGGAATATGAGAAATGAATATTTTTATGAAATTTGTTATACTGGTTGGTAGTATTTAATATAAATTAAGATATTTGTATTGATGAATTGGGAATAGAAGACTCATGAACTGAATCAGTATTACAAAGAGAATACAATTCATAAGGGACAGTTCATCCTAATGACATAAATGTTTATGTGACTAATGCTATGTAATAACAGATGAAATTTTAAAGGGAAATGGACAGTTTCATAATACAAGATTTTAATTGTTGTCAGTAGTGGATAGGAATACTCAGTAAAAACATGAAAAATATGCTTAACATCATCAACCATTTTGATTAAATGATGTGTGTTAATATTAGATCCAACAACTGAGAAACCATATCCTTGTAAATTATATCTGATGTATCTAAGATAGAACACATGGTGTGATATGAAACAAGTCCTAATCTAAATGGATCAAACTGATATAGATTGTATTCAGTGGTTTTAATAGAATTAAATGAGAAGTCAGTCATACTTATCTATTTGGGAAAATTCCAAATATTTTCAAAATTCTGGAAAAAAATCTAACTTGTGTCAAAGACAAAACTGAAATGAAGTCAGAGACTAGTTTGAGTTAAATGGCAGAAAATAGTGCAACATATCAAAATATTTGAGATTGAGCTAAAATAGTGAATAGAGGGAAATTTAGAGCTTTAAATGTTTGAATTAAAAAGGAGGAAGATATAAAATCAATAACCTAAGGTTCTGTTTTAAGAAATGACAGAGGAGGGACTGGTGCCATGGCTCACTTAGTTAATCCTCTGCCTGCGATGCCGGCATTCCATATGGGCGCCGGGTTCTAGTCCCAGTTGCTCCTCTTCCAGTACAGCTCTCTGCTGTGGCCCAGGAGGGCAGTGGAGGATGGCCCAAATGCTTGAGTCCCTGCACCCGCATGGGAGACCAGGAAGAAGCACCTGGCTCCTGGCTTAGGATCCGTGCAGTGCTGGTCGTTGCGGCCATTTGGGGAGTGAACCAATGGAAGGAAAAAGACTTTTCTGTCTCTCTCACTGTCTATAACTCTACCTGTCAAATAAAAAAAAAAAGACAGAGGAGAGGAAAGTAAACACAAGTTAAGTGGAAGAAGATTTTTTTGTTAAGAGTTCAATCAACAAAATACAAAGTAGATAATAGAAAATAGATCTAGCTTTTAATCATCTGTTGAAAAATGATGACAACGTATCTATTCGATTGGCTAAAGTTGAAGACTGATCCTTACAAGTGTTAAAAAGGATATGGAGGGGCTGACGCTGTGGCTCAGCGGGTTAACACTCTGGCCTGGAGTGCCAGCACCTGATATGGGCACCAGTTTGAGTCCCATTGCGCCTCTTCTGATCCAGCTCTCTTCTGTGGACTGGGAAAGCAGTAGAGCATGGCCCAAGTCCTTGGGCCCCTGCACCCACGTGGGAGACCTGGAAGAATCTCCTGGCTTCAGATTGGTGCAGCTCTGGCCATTGCAACCATCTAGGGAGTGAACCAGCAGATCGAAGATCTCTCTCTCCCTCTCTCTCTGTCTGTCCTTCTCTCTCTATAACTCAGACTGTCAAATAAATACATCTTAAAAATATGGAACATCAGAATACTCATACACTGTTGGTGGAGATGAAAAATAGTATAACTAGTTTGGAAAATATTTTTGCTGTTTCTTAATAACTTAAATATATGTCTCCTGTGTGATTTAGGCATTACATTACTAGACACTTAACCAAAGAAGAAAAACATGCATACATGCATATGTATGTAACACTTGAATGTCCCTTTTCATAGCAGCTGTATTTGTATCATATAAAACCTGGAGACAACATAACTGTCCATCGACAAGTGAATGTATAAATTATGGTATATATGGTATAACCATATAATGAAATACTGAGCAGTAAAAAAAAACTATTAATATGTGCAACAACACATTCACTTAAAATTGTTAAATGAAAGGAGCCTGAAATGATAATACATAAGACATGATTGCATTTTATAAGATTCTTAAAATGTAAACTGATTAACAGAGATCATAAGGAGACTAGTGATCACCTAGGAATTGAGAGACTGTGGGGTAACAAGAAAGATAAATACATATATCAGCAGGAAAAAAAGTCTTTTTGCAGTAATGAGATGTTTTTCTTAATAGTTTCAGGAGTGTGTATATTTCAAAACTGATTAAATCTCACTTTAAAAAGTATTCATTTTATATACTCAGACGTCAGAGTTGTAATAAAATAGTTCTATATATAGTTACTATGATGATGTCTAAGTCAGATTCCTCAGTAAATGTGCTATGCTGACAAAAGATTCAGTTGACCCGCTTTAGTTGAGACCTGTAGCAATACAAATTTCACATGTATTCATGATTGAAATGTAAAATCAGAAAAGCACTAGAAGAAAATAATGATGAATATTTAGCAATTTTCAGGAGATGGAGGCTTTCATGAACATAAAGGTAATGACTGCTATAGCTAAAACTTTTCCCTGACAGTACCGTTAACACAATTTGGAAGGCAGATGTCAAATTGGGGAAGACATTAAAAATACTTCATTGAAGTGGTTTGAATGTTTTATGTAAACTTCATAGATGAGCAATTGAAAAATGAGCAGACAGTAATAATTATATTTCAGGACCTGGATGAAAAATACAAATATGAAAATTAGCTTGAGCTTACTTAGTAATAAAATGAAAACAAATTAACAAGATATCATTTTGCCTTTCAAATAAGCAAAGATTAAATAAAATAATAATGGCCATGATAGGCCAATGTGTGAGAAAATAGATAATAGTTTACTGCTGGTGGGTGCATAAATTGGCTAAGTCTGTGTGAGGAACAATTTGGTAGTTCATTTCAAAAGTTCACTTTTGAATTCATTTCAAAATTACTAAATTCATTTCAACAATATTTTTATTCTTTAATTCAGTAATATTACCTTTGTGAGTTTACCCTAATAAAAACCTTTGCATGAAGTTTGTTGGAACAATTGAGAACAATCACAAATGATGAAAGTTTTCATAAGTTAGGATTTACTTGAATAATAAAATTAAAAATAGAAATTTTCATGTAGATTTTTTGTTGAAATGGGAAATAGTGAACAAATGGGAAAGACTGTGGGGAGCAACCCAACTGGACTGAGTTACTGGAATTAAGACTTATTCTATGCATCTGCTCTCCCACAATATGGCGCTGGGAGAGGAGAAAACAGCTTCTACGCAGCTGCCTCTTGCCAACTTGAGTGATGACCTCCAGGAGCTGATCCTGCTCCTGATTGGAGGAGAGCAGCGTACTCGGCGTGTGGGCAGCCGAGTTGGGATTGGCGGAGGAGGACTATAAAGGAGGAGAGAGACAACATGCACCAGGAACATCTAAGAGGAACATCTGAGGGAACACCTGTGCAGCCCCCGAGAGAGCCGGCCGGTGGTGTGCCGCTCCCCCGCGGAAGTGGGGAAAAGTGGCAGGGGGAACTGCCCTTCCACGGAGGTGGAAGGGACAGTAGCCAACCCGGGAAGAACCAGCAGCAAGCCCGGGGAGGGCCGAGCAGACGAAAGAACAGCGCAGGGTCCTGTGTCGTTCCTCCACGAAGACGGGGAGCGACAAAAGACCACTGAAAATATATACATATCTTCACTGAATTCCTCAATAACTATTTCCAATACAAAAATATTTTTTAAAGTTCATGGGAAAATAGAATTAAAAGTGAGTTTATTTTGTCACAACAAAGTTTTGGTGCAAAACATTTTTCATAATATAGAAAAAATGCCTATTTTGAAAAAACCATGCACAGATTTCAAAAAGCAATTTTACACCAAAATAAACATTTTTATTCCTTTGTTCCATAAAATTTTTGAAGTATCTTTGAATATCCTTACAATACAAGGTAAACTTAATGATAACTACTTTTTTTAAATTTTTATTTAATGAATATAAATTTCCAAAGTACGATTTATGGATTACAATGGCTTCCCCCACATACCGTCCCTCCCACCCACTACCCTCCCCTTTCCCACTCCCTCTCCCCTTCCATTCACATCAAGATTCATTTTCGATTATCTTAATATACAGAAGATCAGCTTAGTATACATTAAGTAAGGATTTCAACAGTTTGCTCCCACACAGAAACATAAAGTGAAAAATAATAGATGATTTTTTTTAAATGATGATGAAATCAGATCACACCTATTGTCATGTTTAATCCCAGTGAGAGTCAAGTTGGGAGCTGATAATTTCTTTTTTTTTTTTTTTTTTTTTTTTTTTTACAGAAGATCAGTTTAGTATACATTAAGTAAAGATTTCAACAGTTTGCACCCCCATAGAAACACAAAGTGAAATATATTGTTTGAGTACTCGTTATAGCATTAAATCTCAATACACAGCACATTAAGGACAGAGATCCTACATGAGGAGTAAGTGCACAGTGACACCTGTTGTTGACTTTACCAATTGACACTCCTGTCTATGGCATCAGTAGTCTCCCTATGCTCCAGTCATAAGTTTCCAAGGCTATGGAAGCCCTCTGAGTTCTCCGATTCTTATCTTGTTTAGACAAGGTCATAGTCAAAGTGGAGGTTCTCTCCTCCCTTCAGAGAAAGGTACCTCCTTCTTTGAAGACCTGTTCTTTCCACTGGGATCTCACTCGCAGAGATCTTTTGCCAGAGTGTCTTGGCTTTCCATGCCTGAAATACTCTCATGGGCTTTTCAGCCAGATCCGAATGCCTTTAGGGCTGATTCTGAGGCCAGAGTGCTATTTAGGACATCTGCCATTCTATGAGTCTGCTGAGTATCTCACTTCCCATGTTGGATCACTCTCCGCTTTATTTATTCCATCGGTTAGTGTTAGCAGGTACTAGACTTGTTTATGTGCTCCCTTTGACTCTTAGTCTTTTCATTATGATCAATTGTGAACTGAAATTGATCACTTGGAATAGTGAGATGGCATTGGTACATGCCACCCTGATGGGATTGAATTGGAATCCCCTGGTATGTTTTTAACTCTACCATTTGGGGCAAGTCAGCTTGAGCATGTCCCAAATTATGCATCTCTTCCCTCTCTTATTCCCACTCTTATGTTTAACAGGGATCACATTTCAGTTAATTTTTAACACTTAAGAGTAACTGTGTATTAATTACAGAATTAAACCAGTCATATTAAGTAGAACAAACAAAAAAACTACTAAGAGGGATAATGTATTAAGTTGTTCATTAACAGTCAGGGCTATGCTGATCAAGTCACCGTTTCCCATAGTGTCCATTTCACTTCAGGAGGTTTCGTTTTTGGTGTTCAGTCAGTTGTCACCAATCAGGGAGAACATATGGTATTTGTCCCTTTGGGACTGGCTTATTTCACTCAGCATGATATGTTCCAGATTCCTCCATTTTGTTGCAAATGACTGGATTTCGTTGTTTCTTACTGCGGTATAGTATTCTAAAGAGTACATATCCCATAATTTGATGGGCATTTAGGTTGGTTCCAGGTCTTAGCTATTGTGAATTGAGCTGCAATAAACATTAGGGTGCAGACCGCTTTTTTGTTTGCCAATGTAAATTCCTTTGGGTAAATTCCAAGGAGTGGGATGGCTGGGTCGAACGGTAGGGTTATGTTCAGGTTTCTGAGGAATCTCCAGACTGACTTCCATAGTGGCTTGACCAGTTTGCATTCCCACCAACAGTGGGTTAGTGTCCCTTTTTCCCCACATCCTCGCCAGCATCTGTTGTTGGTAGATTTCTGAATGTGAGCCATTCTAACCGGGGTGAGGTGAAACCTCATTGTGCTTTTGATTTGCATTTCCCTGATTGCTAGTGATCTTGAATATTTTTTCATGTGCCTGTTGGCCATTTGGGTTTCCTCTTTTGAAAAATGTCTATTGAGGTCCTTGGCCCATCGCTTAATTGGGTTGTTGGTTTTGTTTTTGTGGAGTTTCTTGATCTCTTTGTAGATTCTGGTTATTAACCCTTTATCTGTTGCATAGTTTGCAAATATTTTTTCCCATTCTGTCGGTTGTCTCTTCACTCTCCTGACTGTTTCTTTTGCAGTACAGAAACTTCTCAATTTGATGCAATCCCAATAGTTAATTTTGGCTTTGACTGTCTGTGCCTCCCGGGTCTTTTCCAGAAACTCTTTGCCTGTGCCAATATCTTGAAGGGTTTCTCCAATGTTCTCTAGTAACTTGATGGTGTCAAGTCGTAGATTTAGGTCTTTAATCCATGTTGAGTGGATTTTTGTGTAAGGTGAAAGGTAGGGGTCTTGCTTCATGCTTCTGCACGTGGAAATCCAGTTTTCCCAGCACCATTTATTGAATAGACTGTCCTTGCTCCAGGAATTGGTTTTAGATCCTTGATCAAATATAAGTTGGCTGTAGATGTTTGGGTTGATTTCTGGTGTTTCAATTCTGTTCCATTGGTCTATCCATCTGTTTCTGTACCAGTACCATGCTGTTTTGATTAAAACTGCCCTGTAGTATGTCCTGAAATCTGGTATTGTGATGCCTCCGGCTTTGTTTTTGTTGTACAAGATTGCTTTAGCTATTCGAGGTCTCTTGTGCCTCCATATAAATTTCAGCACCATTTTTTCCAGATCTGAGAAGAAGGTCTTCGGTATCTTGATTGGTATTGCATTGAATTTATAAATTGCTTTTGGGAGAATGGACATTTTGATGATATTGATTCTTCCAATCCATGAGCATGGAAGATTTTTCCATTTCTTGGTATCCTCTTCTATTTCTTTCTTTAAGGTTTTGTCATTTTCATCGTAGAGATCTTTAACGTCCTTGGTTAAGTTTATTCCAAGGTATTTGATTGTTTTTGTAGCTATTGTGAATGGGATTGATCTTAGAAGTTCTTCCTCAGCCATGGCATTGTCTGTGTATACAAAGGCTGTTGATTTTTGTGCATTGATTTTATACCCTGCTACTTTGCCAAACTCTTCTATGAGTTCCAATAGTCTCTTAGTAGAGTTCTTTGGGTCCCCTAAATAAAGAATCATGTCATCTGCAAAGAGGGATAGTTTGAGTTCTTCCTTCCCAATTTGTATCCCTTTAATTTCTTTTTTTTTTTTTTTTTGCCTAATAGCTCTGGCTAGAACCTCCAGAACTATATTGAATAGCAGTGGTGAGAGTGGACATCCCTGTCTGGTCCTAGATCTCAGTGGAAATGCTTCCAACTTTTCCCCATTCAATAGGATGTTGGCTGTGGGTTTTTCATAGATTGCTTTGATTGTATTGAGGAATGTTCCTTCCAAACCCAGTTTGCTTAGAGTTTTCATCATGAACGGGTGTTGTATTTTATCAAATGCTTTCTCAGCATCTATTGAGATAATCATATGGTTTTTCTTCTGCAGTCTGTTAATGTGGTGTATCACATTGATTGTCTTGCGCACATTAAACCATCCCTGCATACCGGGGATAAATCCCACTTGGTCTGGGTGGATGATCTTTCTGATGTGTTGTTGCATTCTATTGGCGAGAATTTTATTGAGGATTTTTGCATCTATGTTCATCAGGGATATTGGTCTGTAATTCTCTTTCAGTGCTGCATCTTTTTCCGGCTTAGGAATTAAGGTGATGCTGGCTTCATAGAAAGAATTTGGGAGGATTCCCTCTTCTTCGATTGTTCTGAATAGTTTGAGAAGAATTGGAGTTAGTTCTTCTTTAAATGTCTGGTAGAATTCAGCAGTGAATCCATCTGGTCCTGTGCTTTTCTTTGTTGGGAGGGCCTTTATTACTGTTTCAATTTCTGTCTCAGTTATGGGTCTGTTTAGGTTTTCGATGTCTTCCTGGTTCAATTTAGGTAGGTTGCATGTGTCCAGGAATCTATCCATTTCTGATAGGTTTCCCTGTTTGCTGGCATACAAGTCCTTGTAGTAATTTCTGATGATTCTTTTTACTTCTGTGGTGTCTGTTGTTACGTTTCCTTTTTCATCTCTGATTTTATTGATTTGGGTCTTTTCTCTTCTTTTTTTAGTTAGTTGGGCCAATGGGGTGTCAATTTTGTTTATTTTTTCAAAAAACCAGCTCCTCGTTTGGCTGATTTTTTGTAATGTTTTTCTTGATTCAATCCTGTTGATTTCTTCTCTGATTTTAATTATTTCTCTTCTCCTACTAGATTTGGGTCTGGTTTGCTGTAGGTTTTCTAGATCCTTGAGGTGAATTGAAAGCTCATCTATTTGGTGCCTTTCCAATTTCTTGATGTAGGCACCTATTGATATAAACTTCCCTCTTAACACTGCTTTTGCTGCGTCCCATAAGTTTTGGTATGTTGTGCTGTTATCCTCATTTACTTCCAGAAAGTTTTTGATTTCTCTTTTGATTTCTTCTATGACCCATTGTTCATTCAGGAGCATGTTGTTCAATCTCCATGTGTTTGCATATGCTCTAGGGATTCCTGAGTTGCTAATTTCCAACTTCATTCCTTTATGGTCTGAGAAGCTGCATGGTATGATTCTAATTCTTTTGAATTTGCTGAGACTTGCTTTATGGCCTAGTATGTGGTCAATCCTAGAGAAGGTTCCATGTACTGCTGAGAAGAATGTAAAATCTTTAGCTGTAGGATTGAAAGTTCTGTATATATCTGTTAGATCCATTTGGGCTATAGTGTCGTTTAAATCTACTGTATCCTTGTTGATCTTCTGTCCTATTGATCTGTCTATTTCTGAGAGTGGAGTATTGAAGTCCCCCAGTACTATTGTATTGGGGTCTAAGTCTCCCTTTAAGTCCATTAACAAATCTTTTAGATAAACCGGTGCCCTGTAGTTAGGTGCATATACATTGATAATTGTTATATCTTCCTGTTGAATTGATCCCTTAATCATTATGTAGTGTCCCTCTTTGTCTCTCTTAACGGTTTTTGTGGTAAAGTTTATGGTGTCTGATATTAAGATGGCTACGCCCACTCTTTTTTCATTTCTGTTGGCATGGTATATCTTTTTCCAGCCTTTCACTTTCAGTCTGTATGGATCTTTGTTGGAAAGATGTGTTTCTTGTAAGCAGCATATAGATGGGTTTTGTTCCTTAACCCAATCAGCTAATCGGTGTCTTTTAACTGGACAGTTCAGGCCATTCACGTTCAATGTGACTAATGATAAGTGGTAACTTTGCCCTGCCATTTGCCAAAGATAAGTTCTAATATATGCTTTGAATTCCCTGTGATCTTTTGCTGTGAGCTTTCCTTCCTTGGTTTCCTTCCTTTACCTTCTTTCATATTGATGACCGTGTTTCTTTGTTTCTGTGTGTAACACATCTTTAAGCATCTTTTGCAGGGCTGGACGAGTGGCAACAAATTCTTTCAATTTCTGTTTGTTATGAAAAGTCTTTATTTCACCTTCATTCACAAATGATAGCTTTGCAGGATATAATATTCTGGGCTGGCAGTTGTTCTCTCTTAGTACCTGGGCTATATCTCGCCATTCCCTCCTAGCTTGTAGAGTTTCTGATGAGAAGTCAGCTGTGAGTCTGATTGGAGATCCTCTGAGAGTAATCTGACGTTTCTCTCTTGCACATTTTAGGATCTTTTCTTTATGTTTCACTGTGGAGAGTTTAATTACAACGTGTCGTGGTGAGGATCTCTTTTGGTCGTGTTTATTAGGGGTTCTGTGGGCTTCCTGTACTAGGATTTCTCTGTCCTTCTCCAAACCTGGGAAATTTTCTGCTAATATCTCACTAAAAAGGCCTTCTAATCCTTTCTCCCTCTCCATGCCTTCAGGAACTCCTAGAACCCGAATGTTGGGTTTTTTAATAGTATCCTGAAGATTCCCGACAATATGTTTCAGATTTCTAATTTCCTCTTCTTTTCTTTGGTCTGACTGTATCCTTTCCTGTTCTCTGTCTTCTAAGTCCGATATTCTCTCTTCTGCTTCTCCCATTCTGTTTGTAAGGCTCTCTATTGTGTTTTTCATTTGATCTATTGAATTCTTCACTTCAGTCACTATCACAGTTTCCTGTTGTACTAGTTGTTTCGTTTCATTTTGATTCCTCCTTAATATTTCATTTTCACGAGAGAGATTTTCTATCTTGTCCATTAAGGATTTCTGTAGTTCAAGAATTTGTTTTTGAGAACTTCTTAATGTTCTTATCAATTTTTTGAGATCTGGTTCTTGCATTTCTTCTATGTCATCATCCTCATAATCTTGAATTGGGGTGTCTTTTTCATTTGAGGGCTTCATGGTGACTTCCTTGTTTTTATTACCTTGGTTTTTGCGTTTGTTATTTGGCATATTGGAGATATTTGGTTTCTTCACTGGTGCTTTTTCTTGTTATACTATGACTCTAGATTAAGTGGACTATCTGTTTTTGATGGAGCCTTAGGGCTTGAGATGGGTGTGGCCTGAGAGCTCTGTTTGGTGTGCCAAAGGTGACACTCCCAGGTTAGGCGTGGTAAACCTCTCTCTCTCTCTTTTTTTTTGATTCAAAAGGGAAGTTATTCTGCACAGCTGAACGAAGTTGGAGGTAGTTAGCAGGCAAATGATATACCCGCAGGAGCCAGAGATCGGAAGCTCTTTCCCAAGGACCACACAGGGAATCTGTTCTGCCCTCAGAGTGGGCTCAAATTCTCCTTCAGTCTCCCACTGGGTTTCCAAAGTTACGGAATTGTAGCGTCTCTGGAGAGTGCTCACGTGAATTCCGTGAGTTCTCTCCCCCACCGTCTCTTTTTTCACAGTCTCAGTTCAGTAGCACCACAAATTTACTAGGTCCTAATCTCCTGTTAATTCGCCCCGCCCAGAGTCAGGTTTCTCTGCTAGGCTCAGGGCCGGTGCAGACCTGAGGTCACTCTGCTTATGACGTATGTCCAAGATGGCGCCTGCTCTTTGTCTTGCTCGCCCTTGAGAGGTGAGCGGAGAGAGAGAAACCCGTGTCCGTACCAGTCACCTTTTTTTTTTCTCTCTCTCTCTTCCAGATAGCCTGGTGAAGTTCCCCCCCCCCCCCCCCGGGGGTCGTTCCCTCTAGTCTACTCTCTCCGCTTGCCTGCCGGTGTCTTGGGCTATTGAGGTTCGGCTCACCTCGCGTTCCAGCACTGGTGTGTTGAGTCTGCCGCTGGTGTCCCGAACTGTGGGCTCCCACGCTCTCCACGCAGGTCCGCTCCCCTTCCAGCGCCGATGTGTGGACTCGGAGCCCTGGACGTCCCAAGTCTCCCCGCTGTTGTCTGTGTGGCACGCACTCCCCTTCGAGCACTGGCTCTCAGACCCTGCAGCTTGCGCAGCTCGGTCCCGCGGCTCGGCTTCCGCGCGGTTGGCGACCTTGTTCTCCCAGTAGGTCCTCCGATTCACGGCCACTGGATCCAGAAGAGTTTCCTCTGCAGTATTTTCCTGGTTCTTTTTTTCTGAGGCTACCGTAACTCCCCTTTTATTAAACTAAATTTTCCCGGACTATCGGTGCGCACCCTCACTATTCCGCCATCTTGGCTCCCGATAACTACCTTTTGATAACTGAATTATGAATGATTCCAAAATTTTTCCCGTTTCTCAGTATTTTCCCAAGTTGTTTAGTCATCATTTTGAGTAAAAACATAAAATAATTCAAATGTGCTTATAGACATGAGTAAGTATAGACCTAGACTTTTTAATTTATTGTTGAATAATTCTTGTGTGAATTTTGAAATTATCTTAATCAATATGAATGATCCATTTAAAATTAATTACAGGAAATGATTAATCCAAGTAATGCATATCTATCAAACCTTAACTAAGTAACTAGAATGCGTGGAGTTTTCTGCTGGTAGCTCTTTTAAGTTACAAAGATATAAAAGTTACGGTTTTAACTTTGTCAGAGTTAGAACTAATTGTAGAAATTCAATACCCAGGGCAAGGAAGGCCGTAAGGCAGTTCAGTTCACCTGTGTTCCGTTTCTAAGGAGGGCTGCTTAGAGTGATGCGTTAGGAGAAATTTGGAGGATTGAGCTTAAAGTGCTGATGACTTAATAATGTCTGTGCTAGCAAGAAAGCAGAAGGATGTGGTACTTACATGCCTTCTTGATCTAGTTAGGGAATACAGATAATCTACTTCTCTGCCTGGGCCCGCACACCTGGCTGCCGTGAGTGCTGGTGAACATATGCAAGGTGGTGACATTCAAGGTCAAGTAAAGTGTTGAGAGATTTCAGGGAGGAGAAATGTGACTCCTCACTCTGACCTTTTATGAAGTTAAGCAGTTTCAGATTCTGTAAGAGTAGTCTTCATTTCTGAGGAAACACCTGCGGTTTATGGAAGCATGCCTTTCAGGTGTCAGCTTCAGGAATCAGACACCCATCCAAGTCCATCTTGCTCTATGATTTGTAATATGCAGTATGTATGCTCCTGGCACGAACATTTCTGCACATCTATATTATGACATCCATAAGCAAGTAGCAAGCTATTGTAGGTTGGCAAAAAGCTTGGGAGATGAAGGTGGGGGTCAGGAGAGGAGGGAGAACATGCCTCTTTGCCTCTTCTGACATCTTCCGGCACTACATGACAGATCACATGATGGTGTTACCTGCCCCTTCGTTCCTGTGCCCCATATATGTCTTCACATATAGGCAGTGTTCTGGATTCTTGGGGCATTTAAGTCATAACTGATGAAGTTATTTTTCATTCTTGGCTAGTGAATTTCTGAAGCTTTTTGGTCATTGGAGGGCTGTGACTGCCATTTTCTGGAAGATGTGTGACTTCTTTATTGCTATTCCACCCTGCTTAGATTAGAAGAGCTTGTAATTTTGGGCCGGCACCATGGCTCATTTGGCTAATTCTCCACCTGCGGCACCTGGGTTCTAGTCCCAGTTGCTTTTCTTCCACTCCAGCTCTCTGCTGTGGCCTGGGAGGGCAGTGGAGAATGGCCCAAGTGGTTGGGTTCCTGCACCTGCATGGGAAACCGGGAGGAAGCACCTGGCTCCTGGCGTCAAATCGGCGCAGCTCCGGCCATAGCAGCCATTTGTGGGGTGAACCAATGGAAGGAAGACCTTTCTCTCTCTCTCTCTCTCTCTCACTGGCTATAACTCTACCTGTCAAATAAATAAATAAATAAATAAAAGAGCTTGTAATTTTATTTTATTTGGGTGTGTCGCTCCCCGTCTTCGTGGAGGAACGACACAGGACCCTGCGCTGTTCTTTTGTCTGCTCGGCCCTCCCCGGGTTTGCTGCTGGTTCTTCCCGGGTTGGCTACCGACCCTTCTACCTCCGTGGAAGGGCGGTTCCCCCTGCCACATTCCCCACTTCCACGGGGGAGTGGCACACCGCCGGCCGGCTCTCTCGGGGGCTGCACAGGTGTTCCTTCAGATAGATGTTCCCGGTGCATGTTGTCTCTCCTCCTTTATAGTCCTCTTCCACCAATCCCAACTCTGCTACCCACACGCCGAGTACGCTGCTCTCCTCCAATCAGGAGCAGGTCCTACAGTTTATTGGTTGAACTGGAGGCAGCTGTGTAGAAGCTGTTACTCCCTTCTCAGCGCCATATTGTGGGAGAGCAGATGCATAGAATAAGTCTTAATTCCAGTAACTTAGTCTAGTCCGAGTTGCTCCCAGTTGCTCCCCACAGGGTGTCCTTAAATTTTTTACCATTAAGGTAGAGATGCAGGGCTGGATAAATAAATTTTATAATGGCTGTTTGGAAAAATCTCCATGTATTTTCCATCCCTCTTGATTTGAATCCTCATAAATCAGAGCTTGAGAGGAATGTGACAGTTTAGATGACAAGAACCCTCCTGACTTTTGAGATCACTGCATGACATCTCTACCACGGGATTTTTTTCAGCCTGTTTTTGAAACACAACTGGAGACAGAAATTTCACTCCAATCCAACACAGCCTACAGTTTCTTTGGAATAGCTTTTGTCCTTAAAAACCTTTCACTCCATTGGCCATGATTCTGTTCCTTGGGAATTATGTACCTAAGTCATAAAAATACCTCTTTAAATGTGAAATGTCTGCAGACATTGGAAGAGCACAATGTAGGTCATCTTCTGTTCTTAAGTATTCTAGTTCCTTCTTCTGTTTCTCTGTGGTCTTGTCTTCAGAAGACCCCTTTGCTGTTGATCATTCTTAAAATATTTCAACAAGAGTGGTCTCAGGAGTCCAGATGTTGTCTGGATACAACGTACCATTGTTATTGAGTAATGAAGCTGGAGTTGAGTTGCTGGTGTTGGAAGAGCGGCATTCGTTTCCTTGTTCACTCATTGAACATAGTATTGGTTGAAAACCCTGAGTGTTTTCCATACTCAGGTCTATGTTGTACTCAAGAACTGTCTCCTGTTTGTTCTTAAAAAGTCTACCTTGTCCAGTTGGACTCATTTCAGTGATCCTCTGTGACTTTGTGTTGTTAGTCCAAAATTGTGACAGCTGCGTGGGGCAAACAGCAGATGAAGACCGGGTTCCTCAGCAATCTACTTGCAGGTGAATCTGGATTAATGCTAGCTCTTTGCTGTTATGTTTAGGCTTCAGGTGATCAGTGTTTTATGGAACAGTAGAAACTACTTTTATCATTAAATTGGATTTTACACTTCAATGATATATTCAGTGAAGAAGCTTAAAAATGGTTTAATTAAATCACGTTAGCATATGGTCAGTAGTGGTGGAGCCTATAGAAAACTCTTCTCAAGAATATTATCATAATTTTGCCTGTCTTTTAAACCTCACTTCTTTGTACCTGTTTTCATAGTGTTAGACAATAATTAATTTTGAAGCCTCTTCTAGTGTTCTAAAATGCCATAGTTATCCCTTCATGCTTAAAAATATAGGCTTGAAGGGTAAGTATTTGGCACAGTGGTTAAAAGGTTTCTTAGGATGCTTTCATTTCAATCTGAGTGCCAAGGTTCAAGTCTAGGATCCACTCCCAATTGCAGCTTCCTGCTTATGTGTGCAACAGGAGGTTCCAGCTGATAGCTCAAATATTTGGATCTCTGCCACCCAAGTGGGAGACCCAGGTTGAATTCCAGGTTCCACCTGGCCCAGCTCTAACTCTGGGCATTCAGAGAATAAACTAATGAATAGAAGATAACTTTTTGTCTCTCTCTCTCTCTTTCTGCCTCTGTGCTTTTAAAATAAAAAGAAAATTATATATAAACTTTATATATGAATGATATATGTCATGGCTATCCCCTGGGCTGCTTGTTAGAACAAAATGAATATAAAGCATTGAAAAAATAAATAATAGGACCTCAGTAAAAGTTAACATTTGTTAGTATTTTAAAGAATTATTACAGAATCATTCTAGCTTTCCATAAGATAAAATTATTTTGACTATAAGCTTGTCAGTATGATTTAAAATTGATAGGCAATATCATTTTATAATGTTTTAATTATATAATGTACATTTTAGTTTCTTTTTCTAGGATTATAAACTATATCCTTCCTTTTATTCTTACCAGTCATGTCCAGACTAGTTGTTGATTATATTGAACGAAAGCCAAAGTAGGTTTTCTGTATATGTTAAATCCACTAGTAATGATGAATACATTTTTGACTTCTAGCTTGTGACTTTTTCAACAAAATGTTACAAAAGTTCAAGTTTTAATGAAATTATATTTTTATTCATTTAGGCATTGTAGCTGGGCTTAACAGTCCCTTTAAGAGTCTGGGTTTATAATTACAGAATGTCTTGTGTCTTCATAATGACTCATTTCCCTGAAATGTGTTTCAATCTCAGGTGATTGTGATAGTTAAACCACAAGACTGATTGTACATAAAGTGATTCCTTTTTCAGAGAAAGAGTCCCCCTAAACTCTGTATGATAAACATTTCAAATCATTCTTTTTATCACATCTATATGGCTGATTTGTTCTTCTTTAAAAACAAATGCATTAAAAATAAGTTCCTAGTCACAAAGTAAGATGATCGCAAGGAAAGTAACTTTTTTATAAGAATATTAAAAGAAATAGATGTCATCTTTGTTGAAAATTAGGTGGAGTTAGGGATTTCAAATGGCATGGACATATGTTCCACTATACGTGCTTTCCTGAATCCGGATTAAACTCGGGAATTTTGAGGATGGACAGAATAAGAGGAGGTGACCTTGAGTGAGTTGTTGAAGAAAAGGAAGCTGTCCCAAGCTGCCAGCATACCATGGATGAAGCCATGGAAGGTAGGGTGCTTGCTGTGAGCGTAGGAGTGGTGAAAAGGCTTTGAGGCCGGCGCCGTGGCTCAATAGGCTAATCCTCCGCCTTGCGGCGCCAGCACAGCGGGTTCTAGTCCCGGTCGGGGCGCCGGATTCTGTCCCGGTTGCCCCTCTTCCAGGCCAGCTCTCTGCTGTGGCCAGGGAGTGCAGTGGAGGATGGCCCAAGTGCTTGGGCCCTGCACCCCATGGGAGACCAAGAGAAGCACCTGGCTCCTGCCATCGGATCAGCGCGGTGCGCCGGCCGCGGCGGCCATTGGAGGGTGAGCCAACGGCAAAAGGAAGACCTTTCTCTCTGTCTCTCTCTCTCACTTTCCACTCTGCCTGTCAAAAAAAAAAAAAAAAAAAAAAGGCTTTGAGCAAGGTTTTCGAAAGGCTCTTCTGACATGTCTTTATACAATCCATATTGGGGTGCAGAGAACAATTATTGCTATAAAGGATGATGAATCTTGAAAAACTACCTCTTACCTGTCGTGGTCCTCCTGAAGTTGTTGTCATCTGTCTTGAGTTTAGAGAGTTGAGTCCTTCATAGAACCCCCTGGTTATGTCATGCACAGAGGGTAAACTCATCCTTAGCCATCATTTTCACAAGAATTAGCCCTGCAAAGAGGATTCTGACATTGGCCTAATGTCTTACCCACACTCCTGACACAACACAAACATAGTTTAAGCTCTTTCACTGTGGAGACTCTGGGCTGCATAATTCCATTTTCCTGAGTCCAACAGACTATCTTTATACAATAAGGATGCACTGTGCATCCATTGTGTATTCTGTTGTGGGTAGGAAGGATGGCACTATTTAAAGTCTCCCTATTTGAAAGATGCTCAAAGCAGAATATTTGGGGGATCCATAGCTCAACGGGGCTCAGAGTAACTTGGTTCCTCCTGAAAGGTGGAAATTACAAACTGGGTGTCTTACTGACCAAACCAGACCTAAAACTCTATTTTGTTTGACTGGAAAAGTGTTATAATTAAAGAAAAAAAAAAAAACACATGAATGCCTTTTGTTAGAATGTATCATCTCTAGGTCACCCAAAGTCTGCTATTCCTCACCCACTGAGAACATGCCACATCAGCTGCATGGCTCCCACGGGAGTTTGACTGTGTCACCAACTGCCCTGCATCCTAGTAATGGGATCTTAAGATTCCCAGGAGTTCCCAGATGGGTAATAGGATCTACTACATTCTCTCTTCCTCTATCTGGAATACTCCTCTACTTAAGATAGAATACATTCATAAGAAAAAATGATTTTTTTCTCTCTGGTAAGAATGATACCATAAGTGAATATATTTTATGGTAATAGTATATACAAAGGATGTTCTAAAACTTTATGGAAAATCTGTATTATGAAAAATTTGGGTCTCAATTTTTTTGCAACAAAATGAAGTAATAAACATTACATTTATTCCTCCTCATGCACCTGCAGCCCCTTCACCCCCTTCAAATCCTGAGAAGACTAAAATGGCTTAGAAAGAGGAGGAAGTTTTGATGAAGAAAGAGGTTGTTAGGGTGAGCATTTGGTCTCACAGGACCCTGTTTAAGATGCTATGTACAATAAAGGACTGCTTGTGTTCCAAACTGGGTTGTGCTCCCAGTTCCAGCTTCTAACCAATGCAGACCCTAGGAGACAGAAGGTGATGGTCCAACTGCATGGGTCCCTGCCTCCCTGCCTTCTGACTCCTGGCTTCAGGCTGGCCCAGTCCTGATTGTTGGGGGCATTTGGGGAGTGAATCAGTGGATGGGAGACCTGTCTGCCTGTCTCTTGAATTAAAAGGAAAAAAAAAAAAAAGGCCATCAGTTATACTCCTTATCCCCTTCCAAGGTGGTTGATGTCTGCCTACAGCACAAAGGCAAGCTGTAGAAGGGAATTTGCAAAACCACTGACTGAAGATGGCTCTTCTAATAACCAAATCAAGACTCTTGTGTAGCCTGAAGAGTCTATAGAACTTTATGATGTACAACTGATTAGAAAAACCATACAGCCACCAGGTTTTTATCTAGGGTTGGGGGAAAGCTACACTGAATAAATATGGAGGGGAAAGTGAAGTATAAAATGGAATTGAAATTGCATCTCTCAAGAGATATTTCTTCAGCGTATTGATTACATAATTGAATTTGAGGAATCTAGAAACGTCAAGTGTTTTGAACTCTCAAACTTTGCCTGTTAAATTTCGAATGGTTTTCTGAAAGCTAGCTTACATTTAATGATGAAACTGGTCTTGTTATAACTTTTATTTCTTCATCTAATTTGGTAATAGGCAGAATTTTTTTTTTCCCATTCGTCGTAGCACTGTTGGCTTACTGACAATGGTCTAAGGATGGAAAAGTTTAGTTGTTCAGTGCAGTGGCCTGAAAGCGAGGAGCTGCATGTAATATTTCCTTAGAAAACATGTTTAACATTTTGGACAGCTAAGCTTGATTTATTGAATTCAGTTTTCTACTGGCAGTGGCATAGATTGTTTTTTTCCTAGTGGCTATTCCAAGATGACCTGAAATGTTGGTAGATTTCAATACATTTTTCCTACTATTTTCCATGTTATGCAAACACCGTTGTAGCTTAATTATAGGAAATTTGACTTTGCTCGTTACATGGGTGGAATTAATTTTTCACTGATGGATTTACAATTAGAGTAAAACAAGGTTACTTTCTTTCCTGGGATTCTGTGAACTATGTTTTAATGTCCTTTAATATGAGGAGATAATTGCATTTCTGGAGGCTTTTGTATTTTTTTTTTTTGAGATTATTTATTTGAAAGACAGTTCTAGAAAGGCAGAGAGCAAGCGAGCGACCGATCAATCTTCCATCAGCTGGTTCACTCCCCAAGTAGCTGTAACAGCCAGGGCTGGGCCAAGCCAAAGCAGGAGGTTCTTCCAAGTCTCCCACATGTGTGCAGGGGCCCAAGCACTTGGGCCATCTTCTGCTGCTTTCCCAAGCACATTAGTAGAAGCTGGATCAGAAGTGGAGTATCCAGGACTTGAATCAGTGCCCGTATGGGATGCTGGTGCTGCACACAGCGGCTTTACCTGCTACACCGCAGTGCGGGTCCCCTAGCTTTTGTAGCTGATCAAACCTTACAAAATGTGAATATTGTGATTTTAAAATTTTCATGAAGTATTTTGTTTAACAAAAATCTTTGTAACATATTACTTTGCTCTAAAAACTTGTATTTTCTGAACTTTTGCTAGAAGTTATTTTCATGTCAGTATTTCTCATTTTACTTTAAATTCACCAAAAATTTAAGTCTGATTCCAAATTTCAGACACTTGAGACAGTAGAGCAGCATGGGGAGAAGCCCTGTTTCCATCCTTTGTTATGTAAAAGGCAATGCTCTTAGGAAAATTTGACAGCCCACTGCATGGTATGCCAGGGTACTCAGGATTCGGGCACATCTTTGCTCGCCTGCTGATATCACAAGCCATTACTCACAACATTTGTGAACACTATTTTGAAAAATAACTGCAAAACATTTTAGCTGTCTTTCTATATGTCTCAATTCTTTCTTTAATACATTGCTCTACTTTTGTTCTAGGCTCGCAGGAAGGAGGTGTTTATCCAGGAACGGTATGGGAGATTTAATCTAAATGACCCGTTCTTGGCACTCCAAAGAGACTATGAAGCAGGTGCCAGTGACAAAGAGAAGAAGCCTGTTTGCACCAACCCCCTGTCCATCCTCGAAGCAGTCATGGCCCACTGCAGGAAAATGCAGGAACGGATGTCCACACAGCTGGCTGCCGCCGAGAGCAGACAGAAGAAGGTACTGAGGCTTTCTGTCATTTTCCCCATGAAAGTGGAGGATGGAAAAAAAAATCCCTGAACTTGTTTTTTGTTCTTAAATACTTTGTTTTTTGGAAGGGCTGAGTTAAGAACTTAGAAGTATAAAATGCTGACAGGTCGTGGTATCCCTTTAAAAGTGCAGCATAAAGTGTTTTAAAATACACCTTGCAATGACACGAAATCATAAAGAAGTGTGATAAAGAATTGAAGTTTCTCACGATAATTGCTTTGCTACGTGGTTTAGAATATGGAGTTTCTAACCAGGTGGGAAAGGAAGACTTACCTTTCTGAAGCCGTTCTCATCTTCCAGCTGGCCCAGCAAGAGTGGAGAGCCAAGTTTCTGATCACTTGGGGCTATACCCAACTGATTTTACCCAGCTTCTGTCTAAAATACTGCTCTGCAATTGGAACTCCTTTTATAGTTTCCTTGGAGAGCGAAAGCTGCACACAGAGAACAGGATGAAAGTTTGCAGACGCACAGTGTGTCATCCTGCAGCTCTGGGCAGCATCAGACTCGCCTCCGGCCGTGATGGCCCTGTCGGCTGCAGGCCTCCAGCCTCCTGCTCACATGTGTTTCATGTAAACCAACCTCATTCCTCTCCTCCTAACGCCAGCATGCACATATTTCTTGCACTTGAGTCCATGCTTCCTAAGAGTCCTACGTTTGATCATGACTGATCGCCATCAGCGGCCAGGGGAGAGAGAGATGTAAATTGTGTCCTTCCACTGTGCTGCAGCAATAATCCATTCCTTTTACAAGCGAGTGAGTGAGGGCATCAGGAGAAGTTAAAACGTTCTGGTGTGATTAAAAGTGACACTCACCATGATTGAAGCACAAATTAAAAATATTTTTCTGTTTAACATTTTCTGAGAACTCTTTAATCTCTCATATTTAACACTTGCTTGACTATTAACCTGAATGGAGCCTACCATAAATGTTTATGATATTGTCATTTAAAGTGTGTGTTTTTCTTATAATTATATCTCTGTGTAATGAATGTCTCCACATATGAATGTCAGTGTCCCAGTGTATTAAAGAAAAAGCAAACATTTTCCTCAGTACGTTACATAGTAAAAAAAAAAAACAAGCAAAAGAACTAAAACATTGAGAAAAAGAGTCAAGAATCATGGAAGGCCTTCCACAGGTATGAGGTCAAATCAAACAGTTTGATTTTAGACTTAGCAAACCATCTACACAATCCTGCAACCACTGAGCTCTCTGGAAATTTTCAGAACTCCTCACAAAACACATTAGCAACAGCCAGTGTATTTCAGCTGATGTCATGAAAGCTCATTTGTATTTCTCGCATGGGATAGCATTTCCATTAGCTTCTTAATGAGTCAAATGAGCTACTTCATGATAAATTATTTCTGCTGGATTTTATGCTGCATTATCAAAAATCAAGAAAATATTTTATTTTTACATAACATAAAAAAATACTTTCCTAAATTGTACTTTACTCCTGCATTTTATTTTCCTTGTAAGGGAAAATACAGCTCATTTCTAGTTGAATCAAAGATTTTATTATCTAGCTTTTTTTTTTTTTTTTAATCAACTTACATCCTGTTTGTTTCTGAATGACTGGGTCATTTCCAACCTGGCTGGGAGTGAAAGGAAATTGTTTCTGTCCTATGGGCCCTGAGAGGCTAATATAAATTGAGCCAATGGATCTGCCTGCCATGTTTAACAGGAACACAGGAGTCCTTTATGGGCAAACCCATTGACAGTATAGCCTCAGTAAAGGGTAGCTCTGGCAGGAAGTGCTATGGTTGTCCTTAAAGAACATTCTATTCCACTAGATTATAGCATGAGAGAAGAGTGACAGTTTGAGTTTTTACTCCTGTATCTTTACTTAAAAAGGAAATACTACATCAGCTGATAAAAGCAGAAACTCCAAAGTCAAATTTTTCAGGAGCAAAATTACCCGTCACATTTATTGGTGAAGGTAAATGCTTTAACCATTCCCTTGCATATAGAGCAGCCTGAAGCTTCAGGAATCTAAAAACAGGAAATGGGGCAGGGGGAAATCCACCTTTTTAAAGTAACTCCAGTTCTTTAAATCAGTGCCAGGGCAGAAGTGTGGGAAAGCAAAGGCCCCATGATCTACAATTCAAGCATTTATTATCCAGCACTGAGCCTATCTTATTGGTGATTCTAAGACACTGGGCCTGCTCACTGCTCTGCTCAGCCACTGCAGGGGGACCAGGGGGCTCCCCGCTCATTCATGTGCTGGCTCCTGCTGAGATTACTAACAGGAGGGCTAAATGTCGGGGAACTCAAGCGCCAGAGAAACTTGGGAGAGAATCAATTTGGCAAATGAGACTGAGCAGCCTGTAAAACCACTTGGAGTAATCTAATGAGCAACCGTTGTCGGGAACCTTGCTCTGATAACCTAACTCTGTTTGGAGACCGTTGTCCAGGGTAGGATGATAGTTGGGTTTTTATTTTGTATCTTGAGCGTTATCTTTTAATAGAGGGTCTGTTTAATTCATGTGGACACTAGGGAGGAAATTAACTGTGCTCAAACATGTTATTGAGACTTAGAAAGCATCGCCTAGTATCTCTGAAGCAGGAAAAGACTTTTTGGTTTGAGGGAGGCCTTTAAAAGAGCACAATAACTAGAAAACCCAGATGGGGTGCAATTCTTTTCACCTGTGGCAAAAATGGGGACCCCCGACCCCACCCCCGCCCCCACTCCATGTGAGACACAGCTGCATGGCAGTAGATGCCTCCAAAAGAATTCTTTCCAGCAAATGAAGCCCCTTTGCCAATTTAGACAGCAAGCGCATTTATGGACTGGTTCACAGAAATATTAACTACCTTGCTGCATGGTTCAGCATGGCTGGGGACCAGCTCTGAGCAGACAGCATCACAGACAAGCCCTGTGCACAGAGCCCGGGTGCAGCAGGTAATGCTTCTGCGGGTGAGAGCCTGATGCTGCAGCCAGTGCTTTGCCATGCTGATGCCGGACATCGCCATGCCCTCATGCCTGGCAGCTTGTGTGCGCCTCCCGGACCTGCTTTGAATTGCTCATTTCCAACTGGAAGCCCAGAGCAGACGCCTGTGATCAGCCAAGCTTAGTGCCCCCGCCTTCTCACTTGCTACAGAGAAGACCAGGCAAGGGAGTGGGCACTGGGCACAGCAGTTAAGGTGCTGCTTGGAGTGCCCTTAGGCCATTTCAGAGTGCTTGGCTTTGGGTTCTTGCTCCACTGCTGATTCTAGCTTCTTGCTAATATGCATCCTGGGAGGCAGCAGGTGTGGCCTCCCTCATGGGAGATTGAGATTGAGTTCTCAGCTGCAGCCTGACCCAGCCCCAGCTGTTAGGGACATTTGCGAGAAAATCAGCAGATGGGAGATCTATCAGAGTGTGTGTGTGTGTGTGTCTCTCTCTTGCTCTGCAATGAAATAAATTAATAAATACATGAATAAATAAATGAAAATAATAAATAATTAAAATTCAAAACAGACCAAGAAAGTAACTGTTTCGCTTCTATGGGGAGGAATCATAAGGCAGAACATTCTTTTTTTCTTTTTTGAAAGATTTATTTATTTGACAGAGTTACACAGAAGAAGAGAGAGAGAGAGATCCACCTACTGGTTTACTCCCCAAATGATCACAACAGCTGGGGCTGAGCCAGGACAAAACAGGAGCCAGAAGTTTCTTCTAGGTCTCCCACGTCGGTGCAGGGGCCCAAGCACTTTGACTATCTTCCTTTGCCTTCTCAGGTTCATTAGCAGGGAACTGGATTAGAAGAGGAGCAGCTGGG
Organism: Oryctolagus cuniculus; assembly: GCF_051225735.1. Taxonomy (NCBI): domain Eukaryota; kingdom Metazoa; phylum Chordata; class Mammalia; order Lagomorpha; family Leporidae; genus Oryctolagus; species Oryctolagus cuniculus. Next base: position 153,165,986 of record NC_142869.1, on the reverse strand, counting down.
ACTCGAACCAACAGTTATATGGGATGCCAGCATGGCAGGCAGCAGCTTAACCTGCTAGGCCACAGTGCCAGCCCTGGAAAATTCCAATATAAGAATCACTTTCCAGTGCTAGATAGTTGGAAAAAAGTGACAAGTGGGACTGAAAAAAATTATTTGCTTTTTTTTTACTTTATTTCATGTGCCTTTTCCCTCCCACTATAAATAGCTGTATTCTACCAAGCCTTTGGTTTTCAGTGCCCTTCATTTCACTATATGATGTTTACCTTATCACATAGATATATTTTAAATTGCTTTCCAGACTTGCATTCAGTAATATCATTGAAGAGAATAATCTATAATAACATTTTTAGGAAGAGTATTTAGGATGTTTTGTACATGAAAAAATATTTTCGCTCATTCTGGAGTCTTTTTTTTACAATTCACTATTAAATTTCAAAATAGGTTTTCTCTTCCCAGGAGCATTGCAGAGTGAGTAGGGAGAGGGACAGCTGAACAGTGGGATCTGTGCCTTCGAGCAGAGATTTCGAGAAGAGGGCTGTTTGCCTCATCTGTGTAAATAGAATCCAGGCAACAGCCTGCTCCGAGGCTGGCCTGCCCTCTCCTCAAACTGGAGATTGAGAGGAAGAAGCAGAGCCCGCACTATGACTGGCAGGCCCTGTGAGTTGAGTGAGAGAGCATGCGAGTGCTTTTAGTGTATCTTCCTGCTAGATGTTTACCAGGAATGAGCAGGTGCAAGGGCTGACCAGGTGAACATGAAGACAAGGCTGTGGCAAGTGTTAGAAGGTTCCAGCCAGCAATCAGGAACGCAGTGAAATATCCTAAGAGAATGTTGTGTTCTGACAGGTTTGTACTGTGCCTTTGCATTTTATATATGACCATGGTGGTTTTGAATTAGAGCTAATCACCTTTCCTTGGCTGCAACTCTCCTGCCTACATCGTCTTTCCTTTCATTTTGTGAAATGTGTTTGGTGCCTCTTCATTCATGGCTCCCAGTCTGGGTGCTATTCTTGGAACAACCACCCACTTGGTCACAGCTGGTGAAGCCGCAGTAGTTCCACTGTTTTTGTCTGAGGGATTGATGATAGTGTTCCATACAAAAGTCCCTCCACAAGTGGTTGGGAGTAGATATAAATTGGACAAAAAAAAGCAAAATCAACTGGCACTTATTGTAATCTATGTATACTGTGATGTCTTCCTTTAAAATGTTTGTTTATTTTCAGCTACTTGAAAGGCCAAGCAACAGAGAGAGAGAGAGAGAGAGATCCATCCATCCACTGGTTCACTCCCCAAATGCCCACAACTGCCAAGGCTGGGTCAAGAGCCCAGAACTTGATCTGGGTGTCCCATGTTGGTGGTGGAGGTCCAAACACTTGAACCTTAACCTATTGCCTCCCAGGGTGCACATTAGCAGGAAGCTGGATCAAAAGTGGAGTAACCTTGGCCGGCACCACGGCTCAATAGGCTAATCCTCCGCCTGCAGCGCCGGCACACCGGGTTCTAGTCCCGGACGGGGCTCTGCTATGGCCAGGGAGTGCAGTGGAGGATGGCCCAGGTGCTTGGGTCCTGCACCCAATGGGAGACCAGGAGAAGTACCTGGCTCCTGCCTTCGGATCAGCACAGTGCGCTGGCCGCAGTGGCCATTGGAGGGTGAACCAACGGCAAAGGAAGACCTTTCTCTCTGTCTCTCTCTCACTGTCCACTCTGCCTGTCAAAAAAAAAAAAAAAAAGTGGAGTAACCATGACTCAAACTGCTGCTCTAACATGGGGACATGGTGGGTGCGCATCCCGAACGTCAGCTAAACCTGCTGCACCACAATGCTCACCATGTGATTTCTTTTCATTTTAGCATGTGGGCCTGATGTTTGGCCAACCCTGTAAGTTTCTGTAAGTTCTGAGAACAAAGAAAAGAAGCTCATAGATTTCTGTATCCTCCATAGTATGTAGTGTGATACCTGTATGTAATAGTTTAGTGGGCATCCCCCACCCATCTAGTGCTATTTGAAACACTGCCCGCAATAAAGCAAATAGCATAACATTCAGATCAGCCAAATTTATTTATTGATTGATTTATTTTAAAGATTTATTTATTTGAAAGTCAGAGTTATACAGAGAGAGGAGAGGCAGAGAGAGAGAGAGAGAGAGAGAGAGAGAGAGAGAGAGAGATCCTCCATCAATGGTTCACTCCCCAGTTGGCTGCAATGGCTGGAGCTGTGCTGATCTGAAGCCAGGAGCCAGGAACTTCCTCTGGGTCTCCCACATGGGTGAAGGGGCCCAAGGACTTGGGCCATCTTCTACTGGGTTCCCAGGCCATAGCAGGGAGCTGGATTGGAAGTGGGGCAGCTGGGACTCGAACTGGTACCCATATGGGATGCTGGTGCCTCAGGCCAGGATGTTAACCCGCTGCGCCACAGCGCCGCCTGAGATCGGTCAAATTTAAATGACTGCACATTTACCACGAGCATGTCAACCATAAATTTTTTTTACTGAAAATATTAAACTGAAGCTGCTTTGCTGATATAGGAAAAGTCAGTACAGAATCGCAGATGCCAAGTAAGGACAAGAAAGGGAGCTTTCCTGATTAAATAGTCAAATCCTCAGAGCTTCAGGCAGCCCTGAGATGCACCATGCTCACAGCGCATTTATTTAGCATACCCTTGTGCCTACTGAGTTAACTTACTTGACCATTAAGATGTTATATAGCAGGTTCTATGGTTAGCCCATTTTAGACATAAGCAAAATGAGACCACAGCATTACTCTGCTCTGTCCCTAGGCGGGCTGCCCCCTGAGCCCACCTGTTCTCCACCGTGCTATGTGCCTCTTCTCAAGGCTATCCAGTAATGTGGTGGCAGAACTCTGCTCTCCTGCTGCCCAGACCTGGACTCTTCAGAGTTCCTGTTTTCATCCTCAGTGCTAGAAATATTGATAAGTCCTTCATCATACATTTTTCAGAATAAAATTACATTTTCATGCAAGAAAATCTCTGGTGCTTGCTAATGAATACATTTTGAGTAAATATGGTATGAAACAAAGATGTTATTCCAGGTTAATTGATGGGAAATGTTGATTCTTCTTCAGCAGACAAATAGACTGTATATGTCAAACTGTGTAAGAAATTTCAAGGGGCCAGCACTGTGGCTTAGCAGGTAAAGCCTCCACCTGCAGTGCCAGCATCCCATATGGACACTGGTTGGAGTCCTGGCTGCTCCACTTCTGGTCCAGCTCTCTGCTATAACATTTGGGGAGTGAACCAGTGGTTGGAAGATATCTCTCTCTGCTTCTGCCTCTCTGTAACTCTGCCTTTCAAATAAGTAAATAATAATAAAAGTGGAGCAGCAGGACTCAAACCAGCTCTGCCTTTCAAATCTTTAAAAAAATTCAAACCTTACATTATATATCTCTTTTCTTCATTCTTTCATTTTCCTGCTTATTTATAAATTGTAAAGACTAGGTAACAAAGTTGTATCTTTAGCATTTTATTGAAATACAGTATGCATACTAGGAAATACATATAAGTGTACAGAGGAATGAGTTTTTGTTCTCTGATCATACTCATAACCAACACCCAAATTAAGAACAAAATACCCTAAAGATCCTTACTATTCCCCAACTCCATTTCTTTTTTAACATGGGGGAAAAAACAGTATATTGTCATTTACATGGTATGATTCAGTGAGGAAATATTTATAATTATATATCAAATGATATGACATCCAGACAGTTTTTATACTCTATATGTTAATTACGATAAATAAGAGAAGGCATGTGATACTTCTCTTTTTGGGTCCCGCTTATTTCACTTAACATAATCTCCAGTTGTATCCATTTTGTTGGACATATAGGGTTTCATTCCATTTTCTGGCTGAGTAATATTCCACTGTGTATATATGCCATGTTTTCTTTATCCAGTCATCAGTTGATGGGCATCAAGGTTGATTCTGTATCATAGGAATTGTTCATTGAACTGCTATAAATGTGAGAGTGCAACTATCTCCTTCATGTGCTTATTTCATTTTATGTGAATACATTCCCAGGAGTGGGATAGCTGGGTCATATCTAGGTTTATTTTTAGTTTTCTGTGGAATCTCCATACTGTCTTCCAATATGACTGTACCAACTTGCATTGCTACCAACAGTGTGTTAGGTACCTTTTTCTCCACATCCTCACAGTATTTATTGTTTCAGGATTTGGAGATAATGGCCATTGAGGTGATGCCTCATTGTGGTTTTTATTTGCATTTACCCGATGGTTAGTGATCTTGCACCTTTTATTGCTTTTTATTTTGTTATTTCTTCAGAACATTTACTTAGGATTGAATGATGTGATTTTAACACGTCTGTCCTGATAGCTCCGTGATGAAGATGATAGCCAGAAGTTTAGGGGAATTAAAGGCTGCTCATAAATATGGGTCAAAGAGCGTGCTATATCCTTTTAACATTAAATGTGTGATCCAGTTCTTTCCTCATAAAGAGTTACAAAGGTTGATGTTAGAGAGACACTCAAAATATAGTAATAGTCATACATTTAAGATTACAGCACATAGAAAAGATTTTGCAGGGTTGGCATTGTGGTATAGCAGTTTAAACCACCATCTGCAACACTGGCAACCCAGATGGGTGCTGTTTTGAGTCCCAGCTGCTCCACTTCTGATCCAGCTCCCTGCTAACGTGCTTAGGAAAAGAAGCAGAAGATGGTCCAAGTCTTTGGGCTACTGCACCCATCTGGAAGACCCAGATGGAGTTTCAAGCTCCTGACTTTGGTCTGTCCTAACCAAGGCTGTTGTGGGTGTTTTGGAAATGAACCAGCAGATAGAGGAATGACCTCTCTGTCTCTCCCTCTCTGTCACTCTGCCTTTCAAATGGAGAAATATTTTTTTAAAAAATCATGTATCACCAATATTTGCTTATTTATATTTTGATGATGAAATGTTGCTCTTTCGTCAGCACCATTTTCTACCTGTTTCTTCAGCAATCTTTCCCTCTCTGCAGTGTCTGTCCTGGCTTCCAGGAGCATTGCTGTCAGTCAGTCAGCCTCCTGAGCTTGCTCCCTGCCTCCTGTCCCTCTCTTTTGTTACCTTTGTGTGTGGGTTTGAGACATACCCTTTTGGAAGAGTCAAAACCTGCATAATCCATAAGACAATCATTTTTACTTGCTCCTCTTTATCCTTTTCATTGTTGTTTTGAGACTTTCCAAAGAAATTCTTCCTCATTTTTAACAATTACCTATTTCTTGTATATTTTCCTACCAATATAGCATAACTTACTATATTCAGACTTGTTACTTTGCTGTAATTGGAACTTAGGAAAAGTCATAAGAATGCTACCACCTAACACCCTTTACCCAGGTTGAGTTACTTGTATTTTGCCTCATCTGCTCTTTTCCCCTCCCCTCTGCACACATGCATTCTCACACATACACTTACTTTTCTCTACACCACTGGAGAGGAAATTGGAGTTCTTTTCACTCCTAAATATTTACATATGTATTTCCTAAAAACAGAGACAACCTTTTGCATAATCTTCATATAGTTTACAAAATCAGGAAATTTGTCAATGATACAGTATTTTATTCATGTGCTCACTATTGTCCTAATAATGGTTTTTATAGTGACTTTTTGTAATGCAAAATCATACATTGCATTTAATTGCCTTTTCTCATTAGCCTCTTAAGTTGCACAGTTTCTCAACCTTCCTTCAACGTTTCTGAAAAGCACAGGCTAAGTACTTTTTTAATTGTCAACCAGTGCAAGTTTTTCTGATGTTTCCTAATGATTAGGTTCTGTTTATACTTTTTAGGTAGGAAGTGTTGTGTGCATCACCAAGCATATGAGTCTAAAGCCATTGTCATTTTTATTCTCTCTCAACTCTGCTATCAAGTGCATTTAGTGAGCCTTGTTTTCCATATTATATTTCTCTGTATTTTCCATTTGGCTCTTTTTAAAAAAAATATAGTTCCCATTTCTATGCCAACATTCACTCTGTATATTCTATGGAAATTGCTGTATTAACATTCTTGTCTGCCATTTTTATATAAATCATCTTGGCCCAGTTTCTATTGACTACTTTTTCCTTGACTATAGATTGCTTTTTCTTTATTAACTTCTATGCACGTCTACTAATTTTCTTATCATATATTGAACTTTAGGAATGATATAGCACAAACTCTGGATTCTGTTATCTTTTTGAAAACTTGTACTTTATTTCAGTAGGCAGTTAACCCAGTTAGATTCATAACCTCTGTCTCCTTTCAGTCGGCAACAGATAAAACCGTAGTCCATTTTTCCCAACCCATTCAGCAGCCACCTTCTGTCAAGTTGTGTTGGATTTCCCTCATGAATGTATATGTAATTTAAGGTCCAAAGAAGGTGAAGTTAATTAGGCAGTCCCAGTTCTATCCTCTGACTCAACCAATATAGCTGATACTTTGTGCTGGAGATTTAGCTGGCAATGCTACTGAGATGGGAGTTGTCCTTTGGTGTAATTGTAAAGCTTCACAATGGCAGATCTTACCCAATACAAATGGCTTCTTTTAAAAAAAAAAAAATGTTGTTCTTTGTTTGAAGGACAGAGAAAGAGGGATAGGGAGAGAAGGACAGAGATCGCTCATCTTCTGGTTCACTCTACAAATGCCTGTGACAGCAGAGGCTGGACCAGGCTAAATCCAGGGGCCAGGAATTCAGTCCATGTCTCCCAAATGAGAGGCAGGACTCAACTACCTGAGCCATCACCTGCTGCCTCCCAGAGTGTGCTAAAGCAGGGAGCGGGAATTGAGAACAGAGCCAGGACTGAATTCCAGGCATTCCAACTCAGGATGCAGGTGTCCTCCAGTGCTGTGGAGTTAGCTTATTTCTAATAGGAAGGTTTAGCCCTGCACCCTGTTAATCCTTTTATTGACCTTGAGTCTTTAAGCCATTATGTTTTACATTATTTCAAAAGTTTATATTTAGTCTTTTCAGGAGAGGTTGTTTAATAGAAGTATTTTTCCATTACTGATGTTGGGATTTTCTCTGATATATTCAATAATTATGAAACTACAACCACTATCTAATTACAAAAACCATTCATCTAGAGTTTAAGATGGCCTGTGCTCTAAATCTGTACTTGCCTCTAAGTGTTTTTGCAGAGGAAAACACTGTGCAAAGTCACATCATTTTAAAAGTGAATTAAAAATGCTTTCAGTTCTGGGCACTTGCTCTGTGCTTTATGTGCATTGTCTCATTTGATATTATAAAGTAGTTACTATTGCTCTGTTGTATAAATAGGGGAACCACACAGAACTGGTCTTTAGACAACTTAGCAAAGTTATATAGCTAATAACATTTGAAACAAAACTTTATACTATATCTCCTGGTCTTTTAAGCAAAAAAATGTGGAGTAGAAAGGTCAAGGAAGTTTAAGTTTTTATTCACTTGAGAGGTACAAAGACACAGCAGGAGAGCAGACCAACTGATTGAGTGAGAGAGAGAGAGAACTCCCATCTACTGGTTTACTTCCCAAAGGCTCACAATGTCCAGGGCTAGACTAAGGCCAAATGTGGGTGTTGAATGCAATCCTTGTCTCCCACATGGATGGCAGGAACTCAATTACTTGATCCATTACTTGCTTCTTCCCAGCATTTGTATTAGCATGAAACTGGAGTCAGCAGCTAGAGCTGGGATTTGAACTTAGGTAATAGGATGTGGGAGGCAGGCATCTTAATAAGCAACTTAACTGCTAAATGCCCTTATTAAAGGCTAAATACCCTTCCCATGGAAATGTTTTTAATAGAAAAAATTATTTTTTAAATATGGGAGAGTTTTATATGCTGACTGCAAAGAGCTTTGTGGAATGGCAGATGTTTAATATTTATGAAGAGCAAGGTGATAGTGATGGAGAGGTGATAGCCCCAGAGTGACAGGAGGGGATGAAGTTAATTGCTGAAGGATTGTCTGACATTAAACAGATGGAAGCCTTTATCCCTTAAATTGAAGGGAAGGGCATAAGGATTGATGTGGCTCTAAAGCAAAGCTTAAGGGAGGAGACAGGAGATGGAGGTGGAATGAGTGAGGCTGAGAGTCAGTTAAGTGGTCACTGGGTGGTATTTTTGAGAAGGGCGGCAGAAGTTTGAAATATGCCCTGTAGTATACACAGAGGAGGCTGAGCAAAGTCAGGCAGAGTGATTGATGGCTGGTGCTCTTATCTCGGTGGAGTTTGGAGACATCTGTTTGTTAGTGCATCTGCTGCGAGGTGATAGGATTCAAAAAGACGTACACTGAGCTAGGACAAGTGCTACAAGGACAAAGATGAAAAGAATTATGGAGGCTTTCATAGTTGTGTGCTTGTATAAATGTCAGGGAGGAGTCGAGTTGTTCTCCAGGTGGAACTCTTGGGTTTGATTCTGAAGTACAGGAGGAAGTTGTTGGAAAAGTGAAGTAGCCTGATGGTCCGTAGCAAAGAGACACCCTGGGCACTGTGTGAGCTTGAGACCAGTGGGACACTGAATGAACACCTTGACTCAAACCCCAAGGAGCCACCTGACAGGAGGGAAGCTACTAAGTTGGCCTTTAGTAGTTGTGTTATAAAGCAAGGATAGCACTTAAAAATCGACAGTGAAGTAAATGGTAAAGCTTGTATTTTAAAGTGAAGCTAAAATCAGACCTCATTTGGTTTTTTTTCTGACATTGCTGTTAAGGATTTTTTCTTTTTTTGCAGTTAATATATTTTGAATTTTCTTTACACTTTTACATATGCCTCCTAACTCCAATCTATTGTGTGATGCCTTTTAGAAGAGTTAATTGTGGTTTAGTCAAATTTGTTTGAGGCACCCATATGAATAAGATATGAATAAAACAAATTATGGTATTATGACAGCACTGTTGTGCCCCAAATCTTATCTGATCTACTTAGGAAGTAACCCCTGAATTTTCAAACAGTAGTATAAAAAGTAATTACTTGAGGAATTACTTCTATCCCTGATCACCCATTGGTGGGATCCATCCCAATGCTACTCAGCAACTCTTCTTCAAAGCAGAAAGCGTCCCAGAGTAAATAAGCACCCTCTCTGACCTTGCGTTGGGCAGCCAGGCGTCTTCTCCTTTTGGTGCCATGACGGTGTGACTGTGAGGGAGATGGGCAGTGAGTTTTCACAGCAGAAGGAGGAACAGTAGTCCTCACACCTGACAGGTCGTGAGAATAGCACCTTACTCTTACGACTAACGTAGGCGCTGACCCACTCTGCAGTGCATTTGTGTTTAACGTTGAGAGATCCTCTCTGCAGTGCATTTGTGTTTAACGTTGAGACGAGAAAGCAAAGGCCTTTCCGTGTCTTTAATCGAGGAGCTCTGCTTTAATCTCGAGGGAGTGCTGCTGGGCTGCTTCTCTGGTTGGGCAGGTGAGGTACTTGGGCCAACCTGACTGCTGCATCCCAGCTGAGGCTGTGTTCTTTGGCCTTCCCTGGCACCTGCGACAGCAGAGCAGGGAGAACCTACAGGAATGTGTTAGAGTGTAGCTGCAGGGTGGCGCATGTATTCCAATTAGAGAATGCTGCTTCTCCAGAAAGCACCAGTCCCAGGGGGCTGTGGCCTGGTAAGCAGACTGTCTGTGACAGCAAAGGCAAGGGTAGCCCCATGACCCTGTGCAGGCAGGTAGCACCCACCCCATACTGGGCCAATAGTCTGAATGGGGAACAGCTGTAGTTTTGCTCTGACTCACCCCTGCCATTGGTCTCTCTTGGGCAGTGCACAAGCCACATCATCAGGAGTACTCTGGGAAAGCGTGTGGTGGAATTAGAGGCAGGCATGACATCAGGGTCAGAGACCCTGAAGCAGAATCATGTTCTGGAAACACTGGGACCACCAATGTAGCTGTGAGAGCAAGTGGGATTGAAATGGAAGACAAGGTCAGACTTTGGGTTCACTGTCACTGATTATAGTTTTTTTAAGGTAGTATTCAAGCCTTTGTAGTTTTCAAAGAACTTTCACATACGATTTGTATAACGGTCTACCCTAAGAAGCTCAAAGAAATTAGATTACTTACCAAAGTTTTGAAATCTATGCATTTTTTTTTCATGACTGATGCATTTCATGAACTTGAAGACTTCTAAACACGGGCTTTAAAATTTTTTTGGCACAAAATAAACTTTTCTTTTAATTTTATTTTCAATGCCCTTTTTGTAGTCCCTCATACAGGAGCTAGGGATTTAACTGGTCCTCTATACCCCAAAAGCTAGTTAGCAATTTCTTTATTTTTAATTTGTTTTTTAATTTTCATTGTCTTTGAAAGACAGAAAGAGACATATCTCCTATCTGCTGTCACTTCCCAAATGCCTGCACAGCCAGGGATGGGCCAAGACAAAGCTAAGAATCCAGATTTTCAATGTGGGTGGCAGAGTTCCAAGTACTGGAGCCATCAGCTGCTGCCTCCCAGGGTGCATATTAGCAGGAGGCTGGAACTGGAAGTGGAGCTGAGATTGGAATTAGAAGTATAGCCTGGGGCTTGAATCCAGCACTCTGATTTGGGATGCAGCATCTTAACCACTGCACCAGATGCCCGCCCCCAGTTAGTAATTTCAAATCATTAAACCTTTTCATTTTTATTTCATTAGATCCCTCACAGAGCTATATTTTTATAAAAACAGACATTTTTGAACTCCATGTTGTGATTGGAAGTATCTGATTATTGTTCTCTTCCTGTAGTTAATGTTAACAGATTTTTAAAATTTCCCCATTGTTGTAACTTATGTTTTTCACAAGACCATTTATACCTATTATCATTTTAATGCAACTTTATTCTCTCATAAAACATGTTGAAAATGTGGCACTTTTTCCAATGCCAAGTATGTAATGGTTACAAAATCAATAAAAGTCACAGAAAAAGCACTTCTGGGCAGAGGGGAGAATGTTCACTAAATTAATCCGGGTTTTCCTGCGGATTTCTTCCAGCTGGAAATGGAAAAGCTTCAGCTGCAAGCCCTGGACCAGGAGCACCAGAAGCTGGCGGCTCGCCTGGAGGAGGAGCGCGGCAAGAACCGGCACGTGGTGCTGATGCTGGTGAAGGAGTGTAAGCAGCTCTCGGGTAAGGTCATCGAGGAGGCCCAGAAGCTGGAGGAGGTCATGGCCAGCCTGGAAGAGGAGAAGAAGAAGACGAACGACTTGGAAGAGCAGCTGTGCACTGAGAAACGCCGAAGCGCCGAGATGGAAGCGCAGATGGAAAAGCAGCTCTCCGAGTTCGACACGGAACGGGAGCAGCTGCGTGCCAAGCTGAACCGAGAGGAAGCCCACACCACCGACCTCAAAGAGGAGATAGACAAGATGAAGAAGATGATCGAGCAACTGAAAAGGGGGAGCGACAGCAAACCGAGCCTGTCTCTCCCGCGCAAGACAAAAGACAGGCGTCTGGCTTCTGTGTCTGTGGCCACCGAAGGACCTGTGACGAGGGCTGTTGCTTGTCAGACAGACCCAGTGACGGAAAGCACTGACCACGTGAGGAAGTTGCCTTTGACGGTACCTGCCAAGCCCTCGGCCGGGAGCCCCCTCGTGTCTGCCAACACAAAAGGGAACGTGTGCCCCCACGCCGCGCCGGGCAGACCAGGTATGGACAGGCAGGCCTCCCACGGGGACTTAATGGGCTCTTCTGCACCCACCATCCCAGCTGCAAGTGCAAGCCGCATGGAGGCAAATGGACCAAGCCCTGGCTCCACACCGGATCTCACAAGTAGCACGCCCCCTATTCCCAGTGGCACCACTCCTGCCCCGGCTCACGCGCCTGGGGTGGCCACCCAGAGCCCTGTGCCCGCAGCGCCTGGGCACGGCCTACACTCACCGTGTGCCACCACGGCTTTGCATCCAGGCCTCAACCCACGCATCCAAGCAGCCAGGTTTAGATTTCAAGGCAACGCAAACGACCCCGACCAAAATGGAAACACCACCCAGAGTCCTCCATCAAGAGACGTCTCTCCTACAAGTCGCGACAACCTAGTGGCCAAACAGCTAGCTCGGAACACTGTGACCCAAGCTCTGTCGAGGTTCACAAGTCCTCAAGTGGGTACTCCCCCCAGGCCGGGAGTGCCCCCGACAGGGGATGTGGCCACCCACCCTCCAGTCAGTCGGAGTGGTTTGAAGACTCCCGGCGGAGCGCGAGTCGATAGAGGAAATCCTCCTCCCATCCCCCCGAAAAAACCAGGGCTGTCCCAGACGCCTTCTCCACCCCACCCCCAACTCAAGATTCCGGTGGACAGCAGCAGGGCCTCCAGTGCGGGGGCCAAAGTTGAAAACAAAACTGTGGCTTCGCCTCCTTCCAGCTTGCCCCCCGGGAGCAGGGTCATTACAGAAGAGAACCCCCCTAAGTCTTCCTCCCCTCAGCTGCCACCAAAGCCGTCCATAGAGCTAACTGTGGCACCTGCAGGCTGTGCCGTTTCCGCCCTGGCTGCGTCTCAGGTGGGTGCCTGGCCTGCTGAAACCCTTGGACTGAAGCCACCTGCATGTTCAGACAGTTCCCTTGTCATTCCCAACACCATTGCCTTTCGCTCTTCCATAAACCCTGTTAGTGCCTCAACCAGTAGGCCAGGTGCCTCAGACAGCCTCCTGGTAACAGCATCAGGTAAAGGGATTGAAATATTACAGCCTTTTTTTTTTTTTTTTTTAAGATTGCGACCTGTCCTCTCACTTGCCTTCATTTCCTCCACATTACCTGGGAATCTTTTTGTTTTGTTTTATTTTTAATTTGATGCTTTTTTTCCCCCTTGATGTCTTTCTTTTTTGTCTTTTTCTTTAAAGGCTCCAGGGTATGGTGATTCATCTTGCTGTATGAATTACAGTTTCATTGGGCTAAGTGCTTTCTTCTTGTAAAATAACCTGAAAGTCGTGGTTTGATGCACATGGAGACCATTAATTTAGGGACTAAAATCATTTCCCTGGGAGGAAGGAGGGTTCCCTCTTATTAAATGTTTATCTCCCAAGCCTGCAATATTAGTGGGTTCTCAACAGACAGGATGTTTTCAGGTCTGTTTCTTCCAGGATACCACAAAAAATCCTTTTGAGTAATGATAACGCTACCCTGGATGATTGTACTGATTAGATTTGTTCTGTAATTGGCATATACTAAGCTTTAATGTGAGTTTTATGGGGGAGGTTGTTGTTGTTGTGTCTTTTAACCCCCAACGATGGAGTGTGATTATTTATAAATCTTTGTTCTAAATTTAGTTTCTCCCACAAGCCGTATACCCTATGAGGGCTGTTGCCTGGCACCGTTTGCCCACAGATGGAGAGCAGCACGTGGGTTTTGTTAGAGAAGGTTCCCGTTGCAGATGCGGTTTGTGAAGTCACTGTATCTGGGACTCTGGAACAAAGAATGTCAGTTTCTCCCTTGTGCTGTGCAGAGCTGGGGGAAGCATTGCTTTTTTATTGACATGCCTGGATTAATTTGTCACAGAGCAAAGATGCCCCAAAATAACCTGAGAGTGCCAGAGTTCTGTTGAAGCTTGAGAGGTGTCTCTCCCACCATCAGATTTGAGTGCTTCGTGGAGACTGGCGATTCTAATGGCAGGCAACTTAACTTAAAGAAGGGTTGAATAGTGCTGACTTTAAAACTTAGAGGGGAGAGTAGGAACTGGAAAATACCCACTTGATTTGCTTACTCTCAGGTGATTTGAACAGCACATCAGGACTGACCTATAGCATGGACTTTGAAATTAAGTCAGATCTCCCTTGGAATCCAGGCTGTGCCACTTACAACTGCATTGCTGGTGATTTTTCTGCAACTGAGCAAGTTTCCACTTTCTTACTATGGAGCTTGAGCTGCTTTTATGTGGAGGGTGGCTGTTAGGAGGGTCAAATGCTGTAACACATCAGTGAGCGTGGTATTGAGCTTGGAATGACCCAGGCAATCAGTCAATAGAGATGACAGTACTGCTTTGAGGATACCGCTTTGCTTTCAGCATTTTTGAGAATTTGCTTTAGAATTGACTTTAGATGTCTTCATAAGTAGTCAACAATCCATTTTTTTTGTCTAGATGGTATTACTGAGCTGAACAACCTTTATTTTGGCCTAAAATAATATTGTATATTTCTCTCAAGTTAAATCCACCTTCATAAGAGGAGTTGTTTGCTACTGCTCATGAGAATAAGAGCACGTACTATAAGATTGTTAGACAATCACAGAATAGAAATTCTAAAAATGTTTGGAGCAGTGGCAGTGCTAATGACAGAGCTGCATTGTTTACAAAATAGAGAATACTTTTGAGGATGTATGTTTTGGGAGTCTTTAAAAATGCAAACTTATTTTTGCTTTGATGTCTTGAGGCTTTGTCAGTTGTTGCTGTGGTCATTTCTGTGGCTCCAGGTCCAACTGCCCCTTGGGTTCAGCAGAGCAGGATCCGTGACTGACAAGCCAGTTTGTCAAGAGGATTTTCAGTTCACCTTTAAAGACAAAGAATTTTAACCTGATATCTATATTCATCAGAATGATCTGCCTAGGATATCATTGAACTTTGGATAAATAAACCCTGGGTGCTATGAAAATAATGCCCTTGAAATTGGTTCCTTTTCTTCTATTCTCTGATTTTCACATTTGGCCAAAGTGTTCTCAAAATTGCTTGGTACTTACCTCTGGTGAATTGACAGGTGTCCATGGATGTCCTTCGATTGTAAGATCTGGCTTCTTAGGGAGGTGCGGAAGCACTGGAGACTTTAGTCCTTCAGTAAGAGTTTACGAACACCTCATCTGTTCAGAGAATGGAAATTTTTTTACACATTGGGGGTACACAGCTGTATAACAGCCATGGAAAGTTCACGTCAGTCTGAACTTTCCAGATGAGGCACCAGATTCCAAGTCTGTTTTCCATTTAGATTGCCCTTGTCTTTACTACCATTCCTGTTGCAACTGGGAAGCACCAGTGCTCCCTCCATCCTGCCCCTGGACCTGTCTGTGCCTGGGTGAGCTTGTGCTCCCCAAGGGTGTAAGCCCACTGGAGGTATTAACCTAAACAGCCACTGAGGTCATTGTGGCTGTTATGAGCAGGGTGTGGGGAGAGGGCACATCTCCCAAACACCTGGCAGATGTCTGTTTCCATTTTCCTGATCAAAGGAGTACTGAATTCAGTGTAAGAAAGAAGATTCATCAATTTCCTCCCCCTGGAGAACTAATTGTCTCCCTGAGCTATAATTAGCTTTTCTACCTAAAAGTGAAAGCATTGAACCAAAAAATTTACTATTCTTTCCAAACCAAAAGCTGTCTTAAAGTTGGCTGATTTTTCAAACAACACAACTACTAGATCCCGTGATCTTTCCAACTCTAGGGTTCTGTGTGTCTGTACCAGCCAACATCTGTAACGGTTGTCTTAAGTGGATCCACGAGGAGCATTGGAATGAAGTTTACTGAATCATGTCGTGAATCACCCTAACTCTTTGGGCAACATCTATGGCCAAATGTTAAAATTTTAAATAATGTCTTAAATTCAGAATGACTTAGAATTTCTTATTCTTAACTAAACTAGTCAAATGAGCACATTTCAGCTAGAAATGACAGCAGGCAGCTGAGTTTCCATACCCTTGGAATTTTTTCTTCTGTTTTATTATTATTTGACACATTTGATTGAATTTGCTTCGGACACTTTCACTTCATTAAACATGTATTTTTAAAATTATTTGCTATGTAAGATTGGCTTAAAGGCTAAACGAGAAAATAAGAATGACCTGGGCTATGACATTAACCTTCTTCACCCTCTGAAGCTGATGCCAGAAGCTGTTTGCAAGTACTCTTCCATGCCATTGCATGCCCTGTCCATTCCTCCCCTCCTGGCATGCTCTGCAAATGCTCACTCTTACTAATGTTTGCATGCCACGTGGCGAGGCTGAGTGACCTTCCTCTCACATCACTAGGGTAGCTGTTTCAATATAGGTCTGCTCTGCCATTACAGGACCAGTTATCTATATATTACCATTTTGATCATGGATGGGATTTCAGATGAACAGTACAGTCTCATAATGAAGTTTTTCGTTTTTCCCCATATTGATAGCAGGACTCATAAAACTAAGCTTTTCTGTGCTAGAGAAAATTGAAAATTATAGTGAAGATTTAAAATTCATGAATACACAAGAAATATAAAACACTTTTCTTTTATAAAGATTTTTAAAATATATTTTAGTCCTGGCATGTCATCTTCTGTACTTTTGTGTAATAGAAGAATCTCAGACTCTTCACTGATTGAAAGATTGAGAAACATTGTGAATAGACTATTTTATATTTCAGATAAGAACACTTAAAATAAGGTTTCCCAGGAAGTTTTACCATCATTATGTATTTCCATATAAAGCAGTTGAAAATACATTTAAACTGTTCTCTGCAAAAAACCCAGAATTGTGAATAAAGAAAGATGTAAATAAAACCCAAAAGAAGAGCAAACTTTTATATATAAATGTTGGTATTCATAAGAGAATACCAATAACCAAAAACCTTGTACAAGATCAAAAGTCTGAAAGAATGATTGAGTGTGTGTGTGTGAGTGCTGTGTGTGTGTGTGAGTGTGAGTGTGAGAGAGAGAGAGAGAGAGAGAGAGAGAAGGGGGAGAGAGAGGGGGAGAGCATGAGAGCACGTGCCATACTCCTCAGATCCACAGGACCATCGTGCGATGCCTTCCTATTGCCTGTTTGCTTTGCAGTCAAGGTTTCATACCTTGGTGTTTATAATTTCTCTGTTCATCCATTTCTAACAAGTACTGATTTAATTTTTGTGGGCCTGTTTTTTTTGTTTGTTTGTTTTTAAGAAAATACAAAAGGTAAAATGTACCAGAGAGGAGCCTTCTTGTAAGTATGAAGTAAAAGTATTACTTTTGTAAGAAGAGCTAATGAATATCAGTGGGAAAATATCATGCAGTTTAGATTAAATATTGAAATGTTTGGGCATTTTAATTTTGTATGTCTCTACAATACTAAGAGGTTAATAATAATTTATTTGTGAACCCAGATAATTGATTATGGAGATATGATATCTAGCTTTTAATAAGCAGTAAAGTTGAACTTGTATAAATGGTTTTATTTTGTTTTTCATAAAGAATTTTAAAACTCCTGAGAAATTAAGTTGATAAGTACCTTTTAATATTTATTAAGATTATTTAAGGTCAATAATTTAGGATTCATTCATAAGCACTGGATATTCACACATGATAATGCCCAGAATATTGTCCTAATACCACTGTGCAGGAGATATAAACTATCCATAATGTGGGCCTTTCTAAAGGGAATGTTAGCATTTAGATGTGGAAAGGGTGACCAAAAGAATGAATATTTATACATATGCATAACAAAATTACGGAGAGGTGCTGAGGCTCCAATCAGGGCTGGGGAACTTATTTTCTGCCAGGGGCCATTTGGTTATTTAGAACATTGTTCCAGGGCAGCACACAATGATCAACTGAAAAATCAGCCTGCTATTGAATTTCGAGTCCCACCTGTGGTTCCCTTGGCAGGACCAGACCAAATGATTTCATGGGCCATATATGGCCTGTGGACCAGACATCCCCCACCCCTGCTTGGAATAAAGTAAAATGACTTCTTAAACGTTCATTGTATTTCAGCCTAAAATACACAAAATCCAATATATCACATTAAATAAACATTTTTACTTTACTGTTTTTACAGCCTTTTGATCAAGGAAGAATTCAGAAAATTTTCCATGCTATATACAGCCGACTTCACACACTTACCAGATTCCCTTCTAAAGCTGCTAAATACTGATGAGAAATCTCTAACTATGATAACTCTTACGATCTTTGTTGAAACTGTATGGTAGAGTGTCCTGTTTTGTTGACTGATTAAAAGTTTGTTAGTCATGTTGTAAAGATGGCCAGGTGATTTTACAGTCTTCAAAATTGGGTATGGACTATGTGTACCAGTGTATTCTGAATCTACTTATTAAGTGTCGTATTTCTACTAGTTCTTGATACCAGAGAATGGTTGGCCCCGTTATTATTAGTCCCAAATAAGGGAATTCAAGGGATGTAAACAGATTTTTTGACAGTGATTGGACTATATTCATTTATGTGAGATTATTAAGTACTTTAAGGGCCATCACTGAAAAAGGAGAATCTCTATTGCTTACAACTATTTCTGTCTTTTACCTGAAAATGCCAGTTTGCTTTTGCAAATCTATATTGACATTGAGGAAACTTTTACATAATGAAAAGGCTCAAATTGTTTTGAGATCTTGAAGGGGAATTAGACCTTTAAAATGAGACAGCCATCTCAGTTTCCTAAAACCAGTCACCACTTTAACACTGACCTGTACAAAACCGATGACTAAAATAACCTGTCACTGTGTATGCATTAATTTAATTAGCAATGGATGTAAGCTCTGGAATAACAGGACAAATTCATCCTAAGTACATATTAACAGATTGAACCTTCTAGAAAACACATAATCCTCTAGGGATACGTGTCCATCTGTGTGTGGGTATATGTGTGTGTGCGTGTGCAATTCAGAAAGGAACAGGTAATAGCTGTCTCTTGTCCTTGCTCCTACTCTCTAACGAGAGTCACTTTAACCTACAGGCTGGTCACCCTCCCTAACCCCTTTGCTAATGAGTGGTGGTCCTGCCCCCCTGGCTGGCAGGCCCACCCTTCTTCAGCAAGCTGCTGCCCAGGGAAATGTCACTTTATTATCAATGCTGCTTAATGAAGAAGGACTGGACACTAATTACTCCTGTGAAGATGGCCATTCTGCCTTGTATTCTGCTGCTACGAATGGACATGCAGGTAAAACCAGCAGGCTCTCGCCTCTTCATCTCTATACGCAGAAGGATGGGCAGGCAAAGCCCTCGCTACCATTGTCAGGAACTAACATAAATTTGGATTTCAGTATTATCTTAGTTGTGGAGAAATTCTTTTTTAAGGTATTTATTTATTTGAAAGTCAGAGTGATGGGGGACTGTGGGTGGGAAAAGTTTGAGAGAGAAAGATTTTCCATCTTCTAGCTTGCTCTCCAAAAGGCTGCAACAACTTGAGCTAGGGCAGGACAAAGCCAGGAGTCAGAAGCTCCTTTTGGGTGCCCAAATGGGTGGCAGCAGCACAAGTACATGGGCCATCTTTGCCTGCTGTCCCAGGTGCAGCAGCAGGGAGCTAATTCAGATGTGAAGGTGCCAGCATTGCAAACCACAGTTTAATCCACTGCACCAAAATACCAGCCCTCATAGTGGAGAATTTATTCATGACAGTCAAAGTTTTTCTAAACATTAGAAAATTCCAATTGTATACTTCCTTACAGTAACATCTTATTGCAGCTAGCAAAACATAATAATTATTTTATGCACAATGAAATGTATTGTGCACGTAGAAACTTAAAGCCTAGCAACTGCAAAATACATTTTTGAATGAAGCCCTCCATCTGCAATCACTCGGGTTGGACAAAATAGCCCTCATTTGTCTAATAGAAATACCTGATGGGGGAAAAGTCAAAGCATCAGTGCTTAGCACATTCTCCTGTGAGGGGAGATTTTAGTCCTTAGAGAACGTCGTTGGTCTGAAATTCTATAGTTGGAACAATTTGGATTTTTTAAGAGAACCAAGAAGTTATGCATCTATAAATGATATATTCAGGAAGACTAGGAATTATTCATTAAAATGCAAATCCTAAAGTTCCATGCACTGGAACATATGGTAGTAAAGAAAAATAGGTTTTCGTCTGCAAAGTCAGATAGCACTGCATATGTGAGCCATGTGATTGTTGATTAATTCAGATAGAAAGAAGATTCTAGTGAGCTTAGTGAATTCATTATTTTTAAAGTTTTTTTAAACTGTTCCTGCCAAAGCACTGCAGGATGCAGAAATTAAATCCAGTAATTAGCACAAGCAATGTTGTTTCTAGGTGATATTTTTGCCTGACTTCAATGATTTTCTATGGGCTTTCCTTTAGCTTCGTTTATGGAGGTATATACAGGAAGGGAAACATAAAAAAAGCATTGAATGATGAAGCTAGACGTTCTGAAGTAATACTTTAACTATGTAATTACAAAGAATGGTATTTCAATTTGGTAAATGGGCTTGTTTCTCTGTCCAAAAACATTTTCTGGGTAGGCTGATGGAAAAAATCTGGTAAAGCATTTTCTGGCACATGACATTCCTTTTTCTCATCAGCAACTCCTCCCAAAGCACTGAGAAAAGTCATGTCTGAGTTGGTGAGTCTGGGCTGTTAGTCTTTGGGAGTGGAAGCTACCCGCCCTGTGTAATAGTCTGTGGCATCTCCCAGGTGCCACGATGGGATGGTCAGATGAACTGAGCAGGGGAGAGGCCCTCTGGGTTTAGAACCTATGTGCAGCTTGCGTACAACTTGGTCCATTCTAACTCTGAATGGGAAAATGAAATGACTTTGCATTGAAAATCCATAGACTGTGTGAGATTGCTGCTGAATGCAGAAGCCCAAGTCAATGCTGCTGAGAAGAACGGCTTCACACCCTTGTGTGCCGCAGCTGCTCAGGGACATTTCGAGTAAGTGGTGTTCCTCATTGTGTGTGTGTGTGTGTGTTTTGTATTTTATGTACATTTTTAGTTCCAGCTAAAGATGTAAACTAGAGCATCAAATCCATGGAGAAGTTCACAAAACATGTTTTGAGGATTGAAACACAAAATTGGATCCTAAATTTGTTTTTCTTAATAGTGAAGTAGTTATATATGAGGGAAGTGGAGAAGAGAAATGAGCTGCATCCACCAGCCCACGAGAGAACTTACTTCTGATTAAGATGACCTGGAGCCTCTCAGCACACGGATCAGGAGATCAGAGCCTGTTGAGAACTTTCCTGTTCCCTCTTCTCCACCACTCTAATCCAGAAAAAAAAAAAAAGGCTTTCTACTGATGTTGGCATTAAAAGTAACACATACAATTATCTGTAATAATCTTAACTTTCTAGTGGCAATTTACTCCCATTTATTCCTCTTGCTTTTTTTTAATAGTTGAAGGAGGAATTTTATCTGCTAAAAGTAGTTCCAGCATAAAGACAAAGAGAGCCTGCTAATTAAAATACACATAACTCTCTCTTGAGTAGCTTACTAAATCGGTTAGATACAGGCACAACTTTTAAAAATTGAAAGTCATATTTTTCTAATTAAGTATAGTCTAGCTGTGTTACATCCTTTCCCTGAGCTGAAATCGCAGGTTGAGGGGAATGCAAGCTGTTTTCAGTTTTTTAATCCAACTTGCTGATAGAAATGTTCTTAATAAGTTGCAAAATTCTCGAAATTTTTTTCTTTGTAGACTTATTTATTTGAAAGGCAGACAGAGAAAAAGAGATTGTCTATCCAGTGGTTCAATCCCCAGTGGCTGCAACAATTGGGGATGGACCAGGCCAACGCCAGAAGCCTGGAACTCCATCTGGGTCTCCCACATCAGCAACAGGGGCCCAAGCACTTGGCCATGCTCTGCTGTTTTCCCAGGCGCATTTTCAGGGAGCCAGATTGGAAGCAACATAGCTAGAACTCAGACTGGCCCTCTGTTGTGGGATGCCAGCTTGCAAGCCGTGGCTTAACCTGCTGTAGTACACTGCTGGCCCCTGAAATGGGGTTTTTAAGGTTTGCACCAATGTTATTGATCATAGATGTATATTTTCTAAAAATTAGTATGCAGCCCTAATTATTGAATTATTTTTTCTGTGTACCTAACACATCGCCATGAGTTTGTAAATGAGAGCTATAGACACTGAATTTGCTGCTCCTTTTCAGAATACCCCAAGTCCTCCAAAAGGGATTTCTCCTTCTTGGTTGTCATTTTTCCAATACCTGCCACCAGGCCCTCTGGAGGTGATTTGCTTAGAAAGTATAACCATCACCGGAATGTTGGCATGGATGGTTTTATAAAGAGGAAGAACCCTAGGGAAAACTATGGCTCAGTTAATTTAAATAGATAGACACAATATACACGTCCATCAGTATGTAAGTTATTTTAAAATTAAATATATAAACCACGTACTTCCCAGAAAAAATAAGAAAAAAAATACATCTGCATTTTAAAAAAGATGTGAATCACTTCTTAATTTGATCATGGTTTAACTTTCTTTGGTAAATGTATTCTCAACTAATGTTACAAACTCAAGTTCTCGGTGTTTAGGTAGGTGTTATGTGTTACAAAGTCTTTTTCTCTTTTTTAAAGATTATATTTATGTATTTGAGAGGCAGAGTTAGAGAGAGAGAGAGAGAGAGAGAGAGAGAGAGAGGTCTTCCATCTGCCAGTTCCCTCCCCAAATGGCCTCAATGGCTGGAGCTGGGCCTATCCGAAGCAAGCAGCTAGGAGCTTCTTCTAGGTCTTCCACGTGGATGCAGGGGCCCAAGCACTGGGCCATCTTCTACTGCTTTCCCAGGCCATAGTAGAGAGCTGGATCAGAAGAGGAGCAGCCAGGACACAAACTGGCACCCATATGGGATGCCGATTCTGCAGGCAGAGACTTAACTTACTACAGCACAGTGCCGGCCCTGTGTCACAAAGTTCTGACCTCATTTCTTTCCTTGTTGATTTTCAGGGCAATGAACTTCTGATTAGTTGTCATTTTCCCTCTACTCTTCCTCCCCCACCGCCTTCAGGACACAGAGCAACTTGTGCTGTCTGTCTCCCCAAGGCAGCCCCTCTGCTCAGCCTCCCTGCTGCCTTGCATAGAGCAGGAGCATGGTGCCCTGCTGTCTGCACTACTTGTAATGATTTTCTCAAGGGAAAATATCGGAATGACTAAACAGCCCAACTTTTTTCAAGTTTCATAGTATTTTGAACCACAAATAACATATATATTTATAATATATAATATATATATATCAAGTTCAGTGAAACCATTCATCACAAGGACTCCAGATTTATAAGTTGGTTACAGAAAAATGTCAACCAGGCTTTAGCATTTGATCAAGCCTATTTTAAATTTCCATGGAAATAATCCAATTTTGTGATTAAAATGTGTTCTCCAGCCTTGTTAAAAAAGAGTATATAAGATCTCAAAGAACGGATAAAGTACCTGAGGTAGTTAAAGCTGTAAATCATTTTAGCATTATTTTCTGAATTTCAAATGTGGGTCAGGTGGTGGTTCAGAGGTCAAACCAGATTTTACAGAACTAACCACAATCTTGTGTCTAGGTGTTTAGAATTACTACTTGCATCTGATGCTGACGTCAATCATGCTGCTGATGGAGGACAGACACCTCTATACCTGGCCTGTAAAAATGGAAATACAGACTGTATTAAACTCTTGTTGGAAGCTGGAACTGACCGAAGTATAAAAACCAGAGTGAGTACCAGAGCTGCTTTTTTTTTCTCTCTCTCTCCACATATGTAATTTGCAAGATCTCTGTGAACTCTATAGCTAGAAAACCAAAACGCAGTTGGTCCTCTGCATCCATGAGTTCCATATCCACACCTCTGCATCTGCAGTTCAACCAACCACGGATTGGAAAATTGCACCGGTAATGAACAGGTATAGACTTTTTTTCTTGTCATTATTCCCTGAAAAGTACATTGTAAGTATTTGCATAACATTTCCATTGTATTCAGAATTATAAATAATCTAGAGATAAAGGGTGGGAAAGGACATACATTGGTTATGTACAAATCGTTTGCATTTTTATATCCTGGGATGGGGTCCTGGAATTCCCAATGGTACTGAAAGGCAACTGCACGTTCAAACAGAGGTTGCTGTTTTGTTTTACTTTGCTTTTAGGAGGTTGGATTTGGAAAGTATCCAACCTCTGAGTCCCTTCCTGACTAGTTAACAGCCCTGTTTGTTAGCCTATCCAGATCATTCGCCTGTAAAACATTAAAACAAATACCATGTCCTGACAACTTTGAGAATTCGAGGAGATAATGAAGTATACATTTTTATTCATTCAACAAATAATAATCCTAGATTATTTTTGGGGTTTTTGTAAGTGATTTTGCCTAAGGGAACCAACGGTTAATGATATAAGCAGGGATATAATAAGCTGGGTACAGCTGCCCTTAAGTATTCATGGGGAATTGGTCCCAGCACCCCTGTGGATAACAAAATCCATGGTTGTTCAAGTCCCATATATAAAATGGCGTGTGTGAATGGTGTGTGAATATAAGCTTTGCACACTACCCAATATAGTATAAGTATCTCTAGATTACTTATTTTACCTAATAGAATATGCTATGTAAATAGTTGTTATATTGTCCTATTTAGGCAATAATGACAATTTCAGAGCAGATGGAGTTGTTAGTATTATTTAAGCATTTTGATTCACAGTTTTTAGAATTGCCAGGTAAGGAACCCTATGGGTTCTTGTGCCTTTTAATAAAAAAAAAAAAAAAAAGAGAATGGGAAACTCAAATCTTTCAAGATGAGCTATATGGCTTTTTAATGTAAGGGAGAGAGGCCTGAAAAAATTCTTATGACTTGGTGCCTATATGAGTGATACTCCCACATTTTATGACATAAAATCCCTGTTTATGAGAAAAATAGTATATATGTGTATGTATATAATTTCCACATATGAAGCCAATGTTCAAAATGTTAAAAATTATTAAATCTTACAATTAAAAATTTTTTGTTTAAAAAAATTCCCCAAAAGCAAATAAATAAAAGACTGATACTCTGAGTAAAGTTCTCTGCAACCAATGGAAAACAAGCTGTGACGCTGCTTTACGTGATAGGAGGCCAAGGACTCGACTCCATTTGCTAGTCAGTGCTCAGCCATGCACTTGTTTAGGCAGGGAGTCTTCATTGGTGTAGGTACAGAACCAACAAGGAAAACATTAGCAAATGATTCAATGGCTCAGTCTAAAGATGGCTGCTATTTAGCATCTTTTTTTTTTTTTTGCCTTCTTATCCATTAGTTTTTAAAGTGTGATGAACCTCACCAAAGTATATTTAGTATAGTTATATGACATACCACACTAAACAATTAGGTCAAAGGAGAAACAAAGGTTAAAAAATAAAGCCAAAATTCAAGTCACCAAAACAAAGCTCTGTTCTTTTATGAAAAAATTTAAAAAACTAATAAAGATGAGTGCCTGAATCGAAGGTAGACCGAGAGACTGGCATTGTGGTGCAGCAGGTTAGGCACCCCACCTGCATCACCAGCCTCCCATATGAGCACCAACCGGTTCAAGTCCCAGTCGATCTGCTTACGATTCAGATTCGAAAGCAGCCAAAGACAGCCCAAAGGGCGCGGGCCCCTGTGACCCCGTCGGAGACCCAGAAGGAGTACCTGTCTCCTGACTTCAGCCTAGCCCAGGTCAGCCACTGAAGCCCTTTGGATATGGAAGATCTCTTTGTTTTTCTGTCTCTCCCTCTATTTCTGTAACTTGGCCTTTCAAACAAATAAATAAATGTTAAAAAGAAAGACAAGCTTTATGTATGAGTATATCAAAATGA
Organism: Oryctolagus cuniculus; assembly: GCF_051225735.1. Lineage (NCBI taxonomy): Eukaryota > Metazoa > Chordata > Mammalia > Lagomorpha > Leporidae > Oryctolagus > Oryctolagus cuniculus. Next base: position 153,140,658 of record NC_142869.1, on the reverse strand, counting down.
GAGACTCTAAATGGAAAGATTTTCCGTAGAATCATAGCATAGTGCTTGTCAAACTTTGGTGCCTTTTAGGGGAGGGCTTTTTTAAAACTGATTGTGGATGTCTTCCCCTGCCCCAACCCTACTCCTCAGAGTTCCTGATTCAGTTCCTGATTCCTGGGGTGAGGGTAAGAACTTTTAGAGGAGAACTTAACATAAGACTTCTCAACATTCATACCATTATCAACTGTTTCCCTTCTGTCATTTTGTTTTCAGGATGGCTGGACACCAGTGCATGCAGCTGTGGACACTGGTAATGTGGACAGCCTGAAGCTCCTCATGTACTATCAAGCACCAGCTCGGGGGAACTCTTCCAATGAAGAGGAGCCTGAATCGGGCGCCTTTGCCCGGGATGGTGGGGAAGAGAGTTCTGAAGGCACATCCGAACCCGTTGTTTCTGCAGATCTCATTAACCACGCCGACAGAGAGGGCTGGACTGCTGCCCACATCGCTGCTTCGAAAGGCTTTAAGGTGTGTCTGGTACCAGCTGGTCTCACTGTGCAATTGTAATTTGGTGAAGGACACAATTGTGCTATCGATTGAGTGTATTTGAGCAGTGATTGGAGACTGACGCTATTGCAGGAGATGATCAGCTGCCAATACAGATTGCCCTGGGTCCAGTCTAGCAGATTTTTATGGTCAAGGTTATAAGAGACTTTTCATAGAAATTATTGTAGTTAGAATTTGTTAATAAGAAACATGAAAGTAATTTCAAGCATTTTATCTACAGCAGAAAAAGAGTGGAATCGATCTAGTTCATTGGGTCGTTCGGTTCACTGCCAACATCGTGCGGGTGGTGTGAGGCAGGGCCAGGAGTCAGACCCTGTTGCAGAGTTCACATTCTTGTTCAGCGCCCTCAACTGCCAGGCTAACTCCTTGCCAGCACTGTCTTACTGAGAGCTAAGAGGGAGTGCTAGATTTTGTACTGTCTCAGAGAGACTGCAAAGATTCTGATTATTAAATAGTCGGTCACTCCTACTTTTTTCTATTTAAATCACCTTAGCAACAACAAGCTGTTAGGAAGCTCCTGAGGGCAAGGCACTGTGTATGCTGGCATTTGCAGAAATGATTTCTGCCTTCAGGTGACTGCTACTCCAGTGGCAAGTGTGCAGGGCACTAGACAATGTAGGATAAGAGAAGCACAACAAACACAAGGGTAATAAACATACAGTTGGAACAGAATAAAAAGTCAATGATTGCACGAAACAAAGACCACATACATATTTCTAAAGGTAGAGTTTCAGGAATGTTAGGTTCAGGAATGGCTTCTTCTGGAGGAGATGGGAACTATTTTGGAATTTATGGGGTAGGCTAAACTTACCACTCACCAATGGGAGAGGAGAGTAGGTCAGATGGAGGAAACAGTAGGAACAAACTAATTGGCTTTGCAGTTTAAATTGATTAATCTAGAAATAGGATGTAAAATATTTTGGATGATGAAAACTGATGGCAGGGGGAGATGCTAAGTGAAAGGTGACAGAAGGAGCAGACATAATGTGAGATATTACAAACTGAAAATGTCCAAGGACTGAGTTGGTATGAGAAATGCGAAGTTGAATAGAGACGTAATGGTGACTGTCCCAGACAGCAAAGCAAGGCCACTGTTGTGAAGAAGAAGATGGAAGGTGGTTTTAGATACACTGGATTTAAGTGCTGTGATCTGTTTGTCCACATGCACATACTGAGAGATGTGTATGAACTGAGTGACTTCCTACTTTTGTGCTCCTGTAGCAGAAGCTGTTCATTTTAGACTTTTGTTTAAAGACATGACAAAAAGAATTTAATTCAATGTGGAGATATTATTTGTTAGCAGACTTTTTTCCCCCGCTGACTCTTGAACAAGAGACACAAAAATTCTGAAAACTTGTTATGTATGTGTTGATATAAATGGAATGTAATAGTGTTTGACATAAAAGTGCTTTGGAGACAAAAATGGAAAATATGAAGTTTCTATTTGAAAATGTGTGGTTAATATAGGACTGTGAATCTCAATTGATGATGGGGAGGTGCATGGAAGGGTTAATTTGAAAACTCCCACCCCTAAAAATAACCTCTATAATGTGAGATTTAATGACAGAAGAGAGATGTACAGAAGCAAATCAGTCAGAAGCAAAGAAACAAAACCAAATCGGAACACACCTAATCCAGGAAGTTTGTCTGCTGTGTCTCTCCCCAAGATGAGCTACCCTCCTCTGTAGGGTGATTGTGTTGCTGCTCAGCTCTTTAATTATGAATTCCTGATCTGGTCTGGAGTTTTTATGATAAAGGATGTATCTACATCAACTTCTATGACCCCAGCAAGCAGTGAATGCTCTGTCACTGTTCAATAAAGGGAAATATCATTTTTTTGTCTCATAGATTAAGACTCTTCTCCATTCTCATACTTTAAGAAGTGTAAGATGAATTTTAGACAAGAAGTGGGTTTTAAAAAGTGAGCATGATTGACAAAATTCACACACTGCTGCTAGGCTATAGCCCAGTACCTATGTCACCTCTTAGCATGAATGACTGCATCTCATATCAGAGTGCCTGGTTTGAGTCTTGGCTCTTCCACTTCTGATCCAGATTCCTGTTAGTGTGCACCCTGGGAGGCAGCAGATGATGGCTGAAGTATTTGGTTCCTTGCCATTCATGGTGAGATATCTGCATGGAGTTCTGAGCACCTGGCTTCAGTGTGGCCTAAGCCAGCAGACATTTGGGGAGTGAACCAGCAGATGGAACATCTCTCTCTGTCTCTCTGCCTTTCAAGTAAATAAATTTAAAAAAAATTGATTCCTCTAACCCTGGAGTAGATATTTAATCTTCCAATCTAAATTCTTCATTTTATGATTAGGATTTTTAAATTTTTATTTATATAAAGAGAACATATTTCATGTACATCATAGATAAAATTCTAAGAAGATAACCATACTCCCCTCCATCCTACTCTCTCAATCCCCACTCTTGCCTTCCTTTTTTTTCTTTTTTACAATATCACACTTTCAATTTACTTTATAATTACAGGCTTAATGCACCACTGACCATAGTGTTCACCAAGAGAAAGTAGAAAAACCACTGTTCCAAAGTAATATAGACAAGGGCTATAAACAATAATCAACATAAGATGTCAATTTCATTCCTATATTTTTAAAATAATCTTTATCAACTACCACAAAGAAAACATAATTGTCATTTGGGGACTGGCTTATTTCATAAGCATAATGGTCTCCAGTTGCATCCATTTTGTTGCAAAAGATAGGATTTCATGCTTTTTTAAGGCCCAGTAGTATTCCATTGTGTGTGTGTGTGTGTGTGTGTGTGTGTGTGTATCAGTATCACATTTTCTTTATCCAGTCATCAGTTGATGGAAATTGTGAATTGAGCTGCAATAAATGTGGGGGTTCAGACAACAATTTCATACATTGATTTGCTTTCCTCTGGGTAAATTCCCAGGAGTGGGGTGGCTGGGTTATACTGTAGATCCTTTTTTAGCCTTCTGAGGAATCGCCATACTGTCTTCCATGTTTGTAATTTACATTCCCACCAACAGTGTAAAGGGTACCTTTCCCCCCATATCCTCACCAGTTTTTATTGTTTTTTGATTTTTGGGTTTTTTTTTTAGCTTTTTAAAAAACTTTTATTTAATAAACATAAATTTCAAAAATATAACCTTTGGATTATAGCAGCTTTCCCTCCCATAACCTCCCTCCTACCTGAAACCCTCCCATCTCCCACTCCCTCTCCCATCCCATTCTTCATCAAGATTCATTTTTAATTATCTTTATATATAAAAGATCAACTTAGTATATATTAAGTAAAGATTTCAACAGCTTGCACCCACACAGAGACACAAACTATTAAGTACTATTTGAGTACTAGTTTTACCACTAATTCTCATAGCACAACACATTAAGGTCAGAGGTCCTACATGAGGAGTAAGTGCACAGTGACTCCTGTTGTTGTTTTAACAATTGACACTCTTATTTGTGACATCAGTAATCACCCGAGGCTCTTATCATGAACTGCCAAGGCTATGGAAGCCTCTTGAATTCACCAACTCCGAACTTATTTAGACAAGGCCATAATCAAAGTGGAAGTTCTCTCCTCCCTTCAGAGAAAGGTACCTCCTCCTTTGATGGCCCATCCTTTCCACTGGGATCTCACTCACAGAGATCTTTCATTTAGGTCATTTTTTTGCCATAGTGTCTTGGCTTTCCGTGTCTGAGATATTCTCATGGGCTTTTTAGCCAGATCTGAATGCCTAAAGGGCTGATTCTGAGGCCAGAGTGCTGTTTAGGGCATTTGCCATTCTATGAGTCTGCTGTGTATCCTGCTTCCCATTTTGGATCATTCTCTATCAGTTAGTATTAGCAGACACTAGTCTTGTTTGTGTGATCCCTTTGACTCTTAAACCTATCAGTATGATCTATTGTGAACTTAAACTGATCACTTTGACTAGTGAGATGGCATTGGTACATGCCACGTTGATGGGATTGATTTGGAATCCCTTGGCACACTTCTAGCTCTACCATTAGGGGTAAATCCCATTGAGCATGTGCCGAACTGTACATCTCCTCCCTCTCTTATTCTCACTCTTATATCTAACAGGGGTTTCTTTTAGTATTTTTTTGTTCTACTTAATACCGTTGGTTGAACTCTTTAACACACAATTATTCTTAGGTGGTTTTTGATTTTTGGATGATAGCCATTCTATCTGGGGAGAGGTGAAACCTCATTGTGGTTTTTACTTGCATTTGCCTGATGGCATGAATAAGATATTTAATCCCCAGAAGGTTTACTAGATAGAAGCTGGGAGGGAATCCTAATACTTGGCACTATATCATGCATCTTTCTTTCCTAGTCAAAAATATCGGAAAATATATTTGCAACATTTACCTACAAAATGTTTATACTCAGGCTAAGGTGGTTCTCCTGAAAGGCAATCTATTCACAACCAACATGTTTAAGACCAGTTTTCTGGGCAAATCAGTTACAACTATGAAATAATGTGTTAGTCAAGATTCTGTACTCATCACAAGTGTACCTTAAAAATGAGTTTTTTCTCTCATAACATAAATGTGTCCAGTCCACATAAGGGGCCATGTCATGGTTATTTTAGAAGGCTTCAATTTCCACATGAATTTCGATGCAGAACTACATTTCAGAGCTCAGTGGAACCTATTAGTCCAACACCCGCATGTTACAGATAAGGAAAGCAAGTTGAGAAAACGTGTAACTGATTTTTCAAGGCTGATTCATAGAAGATCCGATTCTAAAATCAATAATTTTTCCATTTTAGTTCTTGATCTTTTTCCCAATGGTTAAGAAATTTATGCGAATCACCATCTCCTAAAGCTCTCCTGTGACTGTTCCAGAGAGACTAACTAAGGGATAAGCTTCTGTGTGAAGAGATGGAAAAATATTTGAATTAAACTCTGTTCTGTCCTGGTACCTTCAACACATCAAGTTCTGGGAACGGAACGTTAAGAAAAGTAAGGAAAGTGTTCAGATTTGAATATCTCTGTTGTTAAAGCTCTTTACCCAGAGGCTTTTTGTTTGGGGGATTGCATGAGTTTTTGATGACAGGAGGTTGTACTGGCACTTCTGAATTGCCACAGCCTGTAGTTTCCAGTCATGTACAGACTTGCTCCATCTCTGTGTTGTTTACATGTTGAGTATTGGATACAAACTCTTCCCTCCTTGGGTTTTCAATATCACGAAGCTTCCCCCATTCCCCTTCTAACTACTTTTTTCAATTATGTTTAATTTTTCTCATTATTTTGGTTTTCCTCTTGTGTTTTTTGACTCTAAGCAAGGACCAAGCTCTCTTCTCAGCTGCCTGCTCCTGTTTTCAGAGCATGTCTAGTCTGTCAGTTTTAACCAAGGTTTCTACCGCAGTCACTGGTCCCAGGCGCATATCTCCACACCTGGTCTTTTACTTGCCTTTCTGATTTTTACTTCCAGCATCCTGGAGGTCCTCTCCAAGCAGACCTGCTGTCCGCTGGCCAGCCAGTAGCCCTCTCATTGCCCTCTTTAGGTCACCACTGCTATCCATTAGGACTGTGGTCTGTCTGCCCCATTTTTAGTGTGAGCTACTGAATCACCTGGTCTTCCAGGCAGCCTTGGTGAAGTCAGTACAAAGGTTCATATGAGGCCCCAAGATTTGGATTCTTCCTTCCTAGGTTTTGGCTGTCATGGCAACCAAGTAAAAGGAGTCACTAAAGTTGGGTAATTGGTTTAGAGAGAAGAAAGTTACAGAAGGTACCAGCCAGATACCAAGTAATCAGAACTAGATGTTTCTCATGATGAATAGAAGTCTGTCCTCTAGATTCTGATTTGGTACTTTTGGTTCTCTGATTATTTTCTTTTTCCCTTATTTAGAAAAAAAAATTTCAGTCAGAGTTACAGAAAGAGAGAAAAATCTGAGTTACAGAGAAGGAGAAAGGATCAATCTTCTTTCTGCTTATTTACGCCCCAAATTGCCCCAACAGCCAGGCTGGACCAGGCCAAAGCCAGGAGCTTCATCTGGATCTCCCACATGGGTGTAGGGACCCAAGCACTGGGGCCATCTTCCAGTCCTTTCCCAGGCACATTAGCAGGGAGCTGGATTAGAAGCAGAGCAGCCTGGACTCCTACTGGTGCCAATATAGAATGCTGACACTGCAGGCGGTGGCTTAATCCATAGTTTGTGAGAGAGACAGACACACTGAAAGAGTCTCCAGATTTTAGGTTAAATTATTTTTGAAAATGCCAGGATAGCCAGCGCCACAGCTCACTAAGCTATTCCTCCGCCTGCAGCACTGGCACCCTGACTTCTAGTCCCAGTTGGGGTGCTGGATTCTGTCCCGGTTGCTCCTCTTGCAGTCCAGCTCTCTGCTGTGGCCCAGGAAGGCAGCGAAGGATGGCCCAAGTCCTTGGGCCCTGCACCCACATGGGAAACCAGGAGGAAGCACCTGGCTCCTGGCTTCGGATCAGTGCAGTGCACCAGCCATAGTGGCCATTTGGGGGGTGAACCAACGGAAGGAAGACCTTTCTCTCTGTCTCTCTCTAATTCTGCCTGTCAAAAAAAATGCTAGAATATATATGAACATAGGGGAGGATAATTTTTATTAATCATTCTAGAATGTTTAATGAACAATATTGACTGCTCGCTTATTTTGAACAGCAGCAATTGAATGACAGAACCCTAAAGATAATTTAAATATCACCAACCAACACCATGTATTTTCCAGTGTTTTCCACCAGCACCTCTGTTTTGGATGTTGGTTTTGAGCCCTTTCCACCACTCACTGTGTACTTTTTCCCTTGAGCTATCTTGTTGGTTCCCACAATATAATCCATGGGATTCCAATCTCATCTCTAAGCACTGTTTGAGCATTTTCTGAGTCTATCCAGGAAGGTTCTTTCCAGGAAGATTATAGTTTACAAAGCATCTCATTGATAACTTTGTTCTTTTAAAGAATTATTTCATTTATTTGCAAGGCAGAATTTCAGAGAGCAAGACGGAGAGGCAGAGGCCTTCTATCTGCTGGTCCATTCCCCAAATGGCCACAATGGCAAGGTGGAGGCCAGACTAAAACCCAAAGCTAGGAACCTCTTCTGGGTCTTCCACATAGGTGGCAGGGGCTTCAGCACTTGGGCCATTTCCTTTGCTTTCCCAGATGCATTAGCAGGGAGCTGGCACCCATAAAGCATGCTGGCAATGAGGGCAGTGGCTTTACCTGCTCTGCTACAATGCCAGCCCCTCCTTGATAACTTTCCAGCTTCCCAATACAGCCTTTTCATGCCACTTGCTGAACTGTGATTATTTTAAGTGTCACCTTTTACTTTTAAGAGTGTTCTAGTTTAGGCCATTATGTAATAATCCTACTGATGGCCACCTAATTGGTCAGTAGCCTTTTTGCTTTTACCAGACAGCTCCAGTTGGACCCCTTAACCACTCTGCCACCTCTCTTACTTGTCCTCTCTTCATCTTGTCACATCACCTGGCATCTGTGTTGACTTGCTCCATCTTCCTAACTTAATGAACTTAAATGATCGAGACAGCTCTGGATTTTATCCCTTTTCAAGTGAACTTGGAATGTGTCACCTCCTCCCTGGTCTCAGGGACACTGCCCTTGGGGAGCCCTCATCACCTGTGGCCCACATGCATTCATGCTCCTCGTGTCCAGTCTCTCCACCCTCTTCACACTGCATGTGAGGGCTCCTCTAACAGGGAGCTCACCTGAGTCGTCGTCCTCAGCACGTTCTGTGTCCTTTTCCAATGCATTCTGTGCTGATGGTGCATGAGCAGCTGCTGTGCAAGTATCCGGTGCTTGCTCTCTTCTCCTTGTCTTTGTATCTGCTGTTCTGTTACCTCACGTGGCCTCTTTTCCTGCCTGAGCCTTCTCTGCCTGGAAAACATCTCAGGTTCAGTCTTGGCTCCCAGGAGCTAGATGTTCCCAGGGCAAATCTCCACACTTCACTTACAGAACTTGTGTGTTATTGTAATTGTTGTCAGGCCTCTCTCCTGCTCCACCTCCTCCAGAAAAATCCCTTCTTGTCTTTGGATATACTGCGCCCAAGACAGTTTCTGGCCCAGATGTTTGTTGAATCAATGCGTGTGTAGACTATTGCAGTTCTTCCTTAATTGGTCTCTTTCCAGTACATCTTCCAGTGCACTGATACCCAAACACATCCCCTGCCTACAGAGAAGCAACCAAACTGCCTAGCACTCAGCCCTTCACAGCTGATCCCAGCTGACTTCATCTATGAGCACTCACACCTAGGGCAACCTTTTTGCTTTTTGCAGCATTTCCCATTTGAATGGCTTCTTCTCCCTGGCCCTGCAAAATAGGTACACCCACACCCCAGCACTTGAGTTGGGCCTCACTTGTGCACTTGCAAATTGTTTTCGTTTTCTCTCCTTCTGCCTATTCTCAAAGTACTGACTGCTGATAGTGACTTTGATTTTGTCTCTAATACTTTGGCTTGGGGTTTCTACTTAGTCTCCCAGGCACTGGGACTTTGCTTCTCAGCTCTCCTTAAATGAACATGGTAGAGACTGCCTGTCATTCCTCACCATCTCTTCTACCCTTCCTCTGTAATGATGGATCCCCCTGTTTTTGCAGGGCCCATGGTCACCTAACAATCTCCAGCCTCCTATTGCAAGTAACTAAAACTACATCCCTACATTTTGGTAACTGAGGTGTGAGTACAAGTGAAAGTTGAAGTACCTTTTTAGTCTCTCTTACAGCAAATGAATGTGTATCCTAATTAACAGGATTTCTGCTTAATCTGATTCATCACGACTCTTTGCTCCATATCACTTGGATAGGACACCTTGCCCAATTTCAGCCTCCTGGGGATGCATTTCAAGAATCAGTGACTGGTGTCATAGCACTTTTCCTCCTCCTACAACCCCAGCATGGAGAGAGCCTCCATAGCTTCCCTCAGTCTTTCTCACTTCCTGTCCCTCCATAAGTAATCCTTTTCTCTCATCCCTTCCACAGCCCCCTTCCCAGTGCCCATTCCACCCAAGCCTAACTCTCTGCAATACTTTGCATTTCTGCCTACAACCTGCAACTGCCACCTTCTTCATCTTCAGGACCCTCAGGCCTAACTCATCAGCTGGCACAAGTGTTTAGTACCATGTTGAAAAAGTCATCTAGGAGTTAAATGAACGTTACATACTTGCAAAGTGTTGGAACTGTGACTGGAACTTACCGTGTACTTAAATGCTTATTGTAGCTGTTCAGTGTCCATTGGATCACAGGTTTCATCTTCCTTACGTTCCCCGTGGAGCCAGAGCAGCGGTAGAATCTGCACTTGTAGCAGTGTTTGGATGACCCTACCCACAAGGACACTGACATTTCATACTTCCTTAAAGAGAAAGTCACTACTTTTAATGTTGCCCACTCACCTACCTGAGCACAATAGACATTAGAAGTAATTCGCTTTGGAGGTAAGAAATGAAAGAATCTTAGCAGAGCTGTAAATATGTGTCTTGCATCTTTTGTCATTCTTGTTTGTAACTTGAAGAAATACCTCCTAGAAGTAGCCTGGGATTGGTGGTATTTGGGATGTGCTATAATATCTCACCAGTGAACTGAATACTTGGTTTGTTTTCTAATTGGTGGTGATGGTGTCTATTAGAATAGTACCAGCTGCTAATATATATTAGAGTATAGTGCACATCAAGAATAAAAGTGCTTTATATATACTTTTCATATAACAACCATATGAGATACAGATAATTGAAACCCAGATAAGGAATCTGAAATAACAACCAAAGAAACTTCAGATAAATTTTCGATAGCTAGATATAATCATGTGTATTGGCAGGATTATAATCAAGTTGTCTTTGGTGCTTATACAATTTTGCTACAATTATTAACTTATATAACAAATGTGTTTTTTCTCTTTTCCCATATTGGGAATTTACAAAGTTTAGTTTTCAGATTTCGTGCTATTTAAGCTTCTTAGAGTTAATTTGTCAGTATTATCTGAGTTTCTCATTAAATATATTGATTTACTGATTTCTAACAAATGAGGAATAACAGTTTGATGAGAAGTATTCTTTGTATGTTTGACTTTGTTGTCAGTTCCTTAGCTTAGTGATTTCTTGAGTGTGAACCACAGAGCCATGAAAGCCAGACTTGGAGCCCCATGATCGGAGCAGCTCCGGGATGAGAAATGGTGTCTCCCTTTGCAAGCAGATGAGTTTGCTTTCCTGAGGAGTCCTCTGGTCCCACTCTTGTGGTTTGCAGGACTTTCATTTCCCTAACTCCAAAAATGTTCTCTGTAACAGCTTTTCTGTCCAACCAGCATAAGCCTTCTGCTCAAATTTCACTTTTAGGTGGTTTTATCATACTTTGTTTTATTCTTTCTGCCCCTTAGAGAGCTCCTATCCTTTGTTCTGAACTCCTAATTGCATTAAAAGGATGTTGGGAAGCAATATGAAGCAACTGGAAGTCACACATCTTCCTTGTGGGAGTGGGAAGTGATATAGCCGTGTTGAGAAGCTCTTTGCAGTATATACTAACATAGGAGAGATGCCTGCAGCCCAGTACTGGTATATATGCCCAGCACGTGACCTCCAGAAAATGTGCACTAGGATGGTATTAGTAGAACACAAATGTCCACCTGCAAGTAAATGGATTGGTAAACTGTGGTATATTCATAGAGCAGCATTGGGGAACATCTGGCCCATGTGTAAGTCCTGTGAAATCATTTTGTCTGGCTCTGCCAAGGTAACTTCAGGTGGGATTTGAAATTCTCTAATGCTATAGCAGGCTGATTTTTAAGTTGATAATTTTGGGTGGCCCATGAATTATGTTATCAATATCCAAATGACCCTTGGCAGAAAAAAAGGTTCCCCACCCCTGATATAAGAATACCACATAGAGCCGGCGCCGTGGCTCACTAGGCTAATCCAACGCCTTGCGGCGCCGGCACACCGGGTTCTAGTCCTGGTTGGGGCGCCGGATTCTGTCCTGGTTGCCCCTCTTCCAGGCCAGCTCTCTGCTGTGGCCAGGGAGTGCAGTGGAGGATGGCCCAAGTCCTTGGGCCCTGCACCCCATGGGAGACCAGGAGAAGCACCTGGCTCCTGCCATCGGATCAGCGCGGTGCGCCGGCCACAGCGCGCAGGCCGAGGCGGCCATTGTGGGGTGAACCAACGGCAAAGGAAGACCTTTCTCTCTGTCTCTCTCTCTCACTGTCCCTCTGCCTGTCATAAAAAAAAAATACCACATAGGAGTCTTATTTTTTTAAATAAGAATGTGAATTATGACTATTCCCAGCACATGAATGAGTCTGAAGACAATGTTGAATTAAGGAAGCCAAATATAAGAGTATAACTACAGTATGATTCCATTTGTATAGTTAAGAAATAGGCTAAACAAATCTCTGATCCTGAAACTCAGGAGAGTATTGACCTTGGAGGCGAGGGAATTGGGGGTGACTCAGGTGAAACATAGGCTTCTGCAGTGCTCCTGTGAGGATCTTCCCTGGGCTGATGCTTCAAGCCGTCCGATTCTTTGTGTTACCTCTCTGTGTGGATGCTATGCTTCACATTAGAAAAGGAAAAGTGTACTTGGCAAAACAGAAGAAGGGAGTTCTACAGCAAGATGAGAAGGCTTTCTGGCTGCCTGTTTACTAGCATGAGAGGGTGAGTGAGTGAGTGAGTGTGTATAGAGGATCAATGGGAGGGACATTGCTTGTTGGAGTTGTTGGTTCCTTCTCATGATTTCGGATCTATTCACTTTTCTGTGTATTCTGGAAAATCAGTAGAGAAGTCATGAAGTGTAAAAGTTGACGTAGCAGAATTCTTCATGCAATACCCTGCACTGCAGTTTTTTATTAGAATATGTGAATGTGTATAGTTTTTACTTCACCTTTGAAAAATTATTGGTGACAAAGACTATTCAGTTCATAGTTACTGATATATTTTGAATGGATATTTATGTAACCAACACAGAAAAAGAAAAAACTGAGACATAGAGGGAATGTAACTTCAATATCTACTGAGAATTGTTTTCTAAAAAGCATGATCAACACGGAGTCCACATATTTAAATAAAAAGTAGGTCAGTATGTGATCTCAAATATGTAAGTGCTTATGAAGATTCTATACAGAATTGGTAAACTTGGACCCCTGCACTTACATTTCCAGGGAAGTAGTTTGAAGTCTCAAAGACAGCAAGGGACATCCAGTTGTAGCAAAAGTCTTTTTGCTTTATTTTGCCAAAGTACCATAATAGGATACTGTCTGCTGAAGGCAATTTTACTCTTAATTTTACACTGCAAACTGATTAGTAAGCTACATTTTTTTCCTGGACACATAAAAGACTTTATTTGGAGCTACGTTATTATCTGTGGTTCTCATTTAAATGAAGCACTCTTTGATTTGCATTCCCAGACAATCTTTACATTAATCGGAGATTAATCTGTATGTTTGGATTGCTGGAATTGAAATAAGATTTCTTGCTGTGAATTCTTGATTGGCTTGCTACAGGCAGCTGGCTTTTCTCTTGGGTTTTGTATTCAATTTAATTCATTTGGATTCGGAGATAATGGAGTTCTTGTCTTTACAGAACTGCCTAGAAATCTTATGTAGGCACGGAGGGCTGGAGCCAGAAAAGAGAGACAAGTGCAATCGGACTGTGCATGATGTTGCTACTGATGACTGCAAGCACTTGCTGGAGAATCTGAGTGAGTGATGTTTGAATCCTGTTGTTAGTTTTTCCTGTACTCTGCTGGTACCTCTGGAATAATGAAAAAAATATTACTGCAACCACAGTTTCCTCATCCTCTTTACGTTTTCTGTGTCCCAGCTACTGCAAAAGCACCTTATTGATTATGAATGTGGCTGTTATTTCTTTTTCACACATAATGGTTTTTTGCACAACTAAATCATTATTCAAATAATGCTAGCTCTCCCTTGTATCTTATTGACCTAGGAGAGCAATTTAAATAATTGTCACTATTTTCATATGACTTAGATTATCTTTGTAGACATTAGACTGACAGGGATGAGGAATCCTCACTGTGTACTCTGCATCAGCTGCCTCCATGAACCAGGCAGCCTGTGTGTCTCCCAGTGCCTGGTTGCCCACCCATCTCTGAAGATAACTGATAATCTTTGGGATTGCTTCCAGCTCTGAGAGCATGTATTCCTCAGCGTATTTTATGAAAGCTTCATTCGTGTGTTTGTGAATATGAAGTTCCAGATCATATAAAATATTATGACCTCTTGTGTCAAGATTATAACCCAATCTGTTGATCCAACCAACCGTGTCAGTAGTTCAACTTTAAGAAAAGCAGAATTTTAAAAGTTAGTAGTTTTAACCTTCAGTCCAATACATAGATGTGTATTCTCTTATCTGGTAAAGGAAACTTCAGAATGTTGGGAAGAATATGTGTAAACTATAAGGATATTTTAATAAGGGATAAAAGAAAATGAGAAATTTTTGGTTCGCACAAGGACTACATTCTTTATCAAAATCTCACTTTCAGGACCTTAAACTTCTGAATCACTGTTGACTGAAACTGTGCCTCATAGACTTTGTCCAAGCCAAAAGAACTCTTTGGTAAAAACGTTGCAGCTTTTTAGGTACATCAACAGAACGTGAACTGACAGGGAAATGGAAAATTTTCTATTGGACTGAAAATTTATTCTGAAATGCTAATGCTATCATTTATTTAAATTCCATTTTTGAAATTAAACATGGAGAAATGAAAGAAATACACATTGATAGTTACAGTATGTGGGACATGAAGGAGAAGAACATTGGCTTGGCTGAATTAGAGCTGGAAAATTGGTACAGGGAAGTGGATGTTTGAGACAGTGTAGTGCAGTATTAGTAGTTTTGATTTCACACGACGAGAAAAAAAGAGCTAATGAGATTCTCAAGAGTGCATATAATTCAAGTGGTGTTTTAAAATCAAGTAGGCAGGGGCTGGCACTGATGTAGCAAGTTAAACCACCACCTGCAGCACTGGCATCCCGTGTGGGCACCAGTTCCAATCCCGGCTGCTCCACTTCTGATCCAGATTCCTGCTAATGGACCAGGGAAAGCAGTGGAGGATGGCCCAAGTCCTTGTGCCCCAGCATCCATGTGGGAGACCTAGAAGAAGCTCCTGGCTCCTGGCTTTGGACTGGCCCAGCTCCAGCCATTGTGGCTTTATGGGAAATAAGCCAGCAGATGAAAGATCTCTCTCTGCCTCTGCCTCTCTCTGTAACTCTGCCTTTCAAATAAATAAATATTTTTTAGAAAACCAAGTAGGTAGTTCCATATGAGACAAATCCATCTATAGAGAGTCTGGGAACAAGTATAGCACCAAGAAGTTTAAATTAAGTGTATCAGGAGTTAGATTAAGTTGGTAGACAGGAAAATGACATCCAGTGAGGGGAGGGATGGAAAATCCTAAACATGGGGACTGGTAAATCCTTTAACAAAATATTTCGCCCAGGGACCCAGGTGTAATTCCTGTCTCAGACATGTCGGCAAGACTTGTAAGTGCACATCTTGTGGAAAACTGGACTTAGTCCCAGGCTTCTTTGAGGTCTGTGTTACCTCAGGCAAGATGCTAAACAGTCCCTGACCTCAGTTTGCTCATCTGTTAATTGGGGATAATAATTGCTTATATGTTGGTGGATGAAAGAGTGAATAATTTCTTAGTCTCTGTAAGGTTTGTGATTCTGACGATGTGTGAGAAGTGAAATAAAAGGATGTGCATTTAGATTGGAAGACGACTTCCATACAGCTGACAATAGAACCTGTCAGTGCAAATGCTGTGTAGAGGGTAAGCACAGAGGAACAGAGGATGTCAAAGCAACACAAAGGAGGCCCTTTATCTTTATTTAACAAACCTGTTTTATTCTTTATTTCGGTCCATAAGCTTCTGGAACCTGTGTGCCAGAAGACAAGTGAAGATGTTTACTGCAACATTGTAGGTCCTAGGAGAACCTGGAAAGCATTCCAAATGGAAATCTTTTAGGAGAATGGATAGTAGAAAATCCATGTTCTAAAGTTACAAACAGCACATAAAAATAAGTTTTACCTACAGAAATCACCATAGCAACACTCAGAAATGTTAAGAAGGCAGCTATGAAAGGAAATGTAATATAAAACCATCTGTGTAAAGTTTTAAAAATACAACTCCAAGCCTATATTTGTTATGAGTACTTTAAATGAGGCAAAGTGTCAGTGTATGTGAGGTAAGAGCTTCCCCATGGAGGACTGAAGTGAGAACAGAAGGGCTGGGCTCAAAAAGAGCTGAAGGTAGAGAATTCCAGGTGAACCAACAGCATGTCTGCAGGCATTGGTGTGCACGGTGCTTTAGAGTCTCTATGGGCAGTTAACCCTATCTTCAGTGCAGGGGACAAGAGGCAGGTGAGGATGGAAAGGTATGTATTATGCACTGTGGTTCAATCCTATGAGTAAGTTTTGACACAATGCTGTGGATACTGAAAAATAGTTGAATGATTGACATGAGAGGTTGGTAATGTGAACATATTGTCTCCGTATAGGATGCCCTAAAGGGAAATGATGACTGTACCAAGTAGGGGAGGGAATGGGGGTCTGAAATAGCTGAGTGGCAGCTGGGCTAGAGAAGAGTGCCATGGCTGCCAAGACACAGACCCATCACTAACAGGGAGAGAAGTGTAGGATCAGGAAAAAGAGGCCCGGAGACCAAGCCTAAAGGCATCCTGATTTCGAGGACAGCATAGAGGACAAAGTTGCTTACAAAAAATATTAGAAGGGAAGAGAGTGAGAAAACAATAGTCTTATCAGGCTCAAGTTAGGATTGTTTCAGAGAGGAAGAAATAATTCAATAGCATCAAACGCCCTAGAGTGTGGGTTGAGAAGAGAGCTAATCGCATTTGGCAAATAGGAAGTCGTTACTAAAAGTGAGACAAGTTTCAAGCAGTTTTGTTGGCAGAAACTGATTATTTTAAGAAATGCATAATATGGAAAGGAATTGGGGAAACTCTTGCAAAAGTCTACCCTTTCATTTATTCCTTCAACAAGCATCCACTGAACTCCTGTATGTGCCGAGCACTGTCCTAGCCACGTGGGTATGTCAGAGAATTTTTCAAGAAGATTGCCATCATGAACCTACAGTCTAACATTAAGAGACAGCAAGTGAACAATAAACTCAAAAATAATTTGTTATATGGCATTGTAAAATGGTGCGATGTGCTATGAAAATGACCAAGGGGGATGAGGAGACGGGCTGGGTTTTAGTTTTCACAGTGTTGGTGAAGGTAGCCTCGCTGGTACGACATTTAAGCAAAGGTAAAGGGCAGCTATGTAGAGATTTCAGGTAAATTTTTCCAAGAGGAACATATCAAGCACATAGAAGCCCTGAGGTAGGATGCACCTGATGTGTCTGAGGAACTGAAAGAAGAACAAGGTGACTGGGAAAAGAGAGGGGAGATAGGTAGGAACGTAGGTCAGAGAAGTTGCAGGATAGGGTGGAGGTCTATTGGCATCTGTGGGCTCTTGTAAAGACTCAGGGTTACCATGAGAGGGACAGAGCTGATGTGCATTGTAGCAGTGTCACTGGCTGCTTTTGGAGAACAGGTTGTACTAAATCATGGGTAAAATTAGAATCATCTGTTAGGACAAGACTATGGGAAAGCAGGTGAGACACAATAATGATGGTTGTATGTAGGACTGTAGCAGATGAAGTGCTTGGGTCTGGATACAGCTGAATATAGAGGTGAAAATCCTCACGGACTGAGGCAGTGTATGAGAGGGAGGATTCCGGGATAAGTCAGGTGTTCAGTCTGAGCAACTGGCAGGATGGAGTCACTGTTATCTTCAAGAGGATGCTGTGCGTGAGGCAGGTTTTGGTACTGAAGGTCAGGAGTTCTGTTCTGAATGTGTGAATCTGAGATGTCTGTCAGGATGTGCATGTGGAGATGTCAAGTCAGCAGAAATTCTGGAGACAAGTGTGAGCTGGATGTATAAATCTGGGAGTCAGCACTCTATCAATGATGTTTGAAATCATGGGACTAGATGAGATCACTTATTATGGGACTAAACATAGAAAAAATAGGAGAAAGTTGCCCTGAATACTCTATTATTAAGGAGTTTTAAAAAAGTAAAGGGAATGGCAAAGGAGCAACATGAACTTCAGAATTTTTATGCACCAAAATACATGTAAACTCATCTTTTAATTCCATCTTCCTGAAGCTTTGGAAGTACCCTCATATTCTTGTTTGCACAAGCCTACCTATAATGCATCATCTATGATTTCTAGTGTTTGAGTACCTGACCACATTTGTGATAGACTAAAGGTGGGATCTGTCCAAAGATGATTGTACTTTTTTCATATTTCCTATAATTATCACATACTTCATTAGCTGGCATTCAACTCAACTTTCATAGGGAAAGTAATTCCTATTTCATCAGTTTGTGGGATATTTAATGCACTAATTAGAATAATGAGCTAAGCAGACATAAAAGACTTGGGAACAAACACAAGTGACTCTTAGTAGGCACTCAGTGCATAAGAGCAGAAGTAGATGTGGTACCACCCGCCTCAGTGGAGCCTCCTTCAGTGGGTGTCAAAGAGAGATGGAAAAGCTCATTAATAAAGCTCCTACGGGGCTGCCATTGTGGCATAGTGGGTAAAAGCTGCGACCTGAAATGCCAGCATCCCATATGGGCACTGATTCAAGTCACAGCTGCTCCACTTCCCATCCAGCTCCATCCAGTGGAAGATGGCCCAAGTCCTTGAGCTCCTACCACATTGACAGAAGGCCCATATGAGGTTCCTGGCTTCGTCCTGGCCCAGCCTTGCCTGTTGAGGCCATTTGGGGAGTGAATCAGCAGATGGCAAATCTCTCTCTCTCTCTTTCTTTACCTTCCCTCTCTCTCTGTAACTCTGCCTTTCAAATAAATAAATACAGTCTTTAAAAAGAAAATAATAGCTCCTGTTTACCATGTAAAAAGTTTGTCAAACCTACCACAAATGCAAGTTCTTTTACTCTTCCTAACAACTCCGTGCATATTCCTTCCATTTTATACAAGAAGAAATTTCAGTATAGAGAGATCAAGGCAATTTATCAAGTACATATAGCTGGTAGAAGGCTGAACTTGAGGTGCAAACCAAGCTCTATATGAATCTAAGCCTTTATTCTAAGCATACTGACTTATTCCCCCTTTAAGCTTCCTTGTTCATGGCATTGTCTATGAAGATAAGAAGAATACAAAGAATTCAAGGTCAAGTGAGATTCTTCCAGGTATTTTTTTAAGATAATCTTGCTGAAGGGAGTCAATGATAAAGAAAGGACTAAAGATACATGTAACAAAACACATCTCACAGAGATGGTATCGTGCCATAGTGGTTAAAGCTGCTGCCTGCAATGCTGGCATCTCACATGGGCACCAGTTCATGTCCTAGCTACTCCACCTCTGATCCAGCTCCCAGCTAATGAGCCTGGGAAAAGCAGTGCAAGGTGGCCTAAGTACCTGGGTCCCTGTCGTCCATGTGGGAGACCTGAAAGAAGCTACTGGCTTTGGCCTGGCCCAGCACTGATCATTACAGCCATCTAGGGATTGAACCAGTTGATGGACCATCTCCCTCTGTCTGTCTCCCCGCCTCTGTCTGTAACTCTTTCAAAATATATAAATAAATCTTTAAAAAATAAGAAATGAAAAAGTGACAGTTCACCTAATATATTTCCAAAGACATGTGAAGAGATTGGGAGAACAAAGTTTACTCTAGAATAAGAACACTCAATGTTACTTTAAAAATGATAACTTTTCTTTGACTTTTTTACAGATGTTCATTTCTGCCTAATTTGTATACTAATATTGCTTTTTTGTTTTTGTTTTTTTGCTTAGTTAAGATACTGATTTTGTTATTTTTTTCTATCAGGATTTACTTTTAAACATGTAATTCTTTTATTCTTCTAACAGATGCTCTTAAAATACCCTTAAGGATTTCCGTAGGTGAGATTCAACCAGACAACTGTGGTTCCGATGATTTTGAATGCGAAAACATAATATGTACTTTAAGTATCCGCAAACAGACATCGTGGGATGATTTTTCAAAAGCAGTGAGTCAAGCTCTGACAAATCATTTTCAAGCAATCTCTTCTGATGGGTGGTGGAGTCTGGAAGACGTGGCATTTAATAACACCACCGACTCTAGCATCGGCCTCAGCGCAAGCAGCGTACGATCCATCACGCTAGGTACCAGCACTCTCACTGTGAAGAGAACATTGCATTTCTGGGTTTATTTGCATGTGTGGGCTTCATAATCTGACATTCATTGATGAAGCATTCAGAGTTCCCTTGTGGCAGCTGCTGGCACTGAAAAATTTGAATAGTCACAATGTAGCCATTACGTAATGTTGCCTGATAATATAACAGCTTTTATGCCTCAAGTAATACTCAAGCATTAGGAACATGAGAGCCCTTGATGAGGCTCGGTGATCATGCCTGGTGTTTTAAATAAATGCAACAAACTAAGCACAACGCAGCTGCTTACTGATGTACAGCCCTGAACTCGGCTTTGGATTTGTCTTGGGTCTTGCCAGGGGTGCTGTGGTGGGTTACTACCTTCCCTCCAGGATAAGTGCCCTGAAGGACTTTAGATTTGGAAGAAGCACTTGAATGAAGACAGGCTCAAAGCTCCATATGGGATGAGTCAGGCACTAACTGGTTATTTCTGCTTGATAGACACCATAAAGCAGACTCCAAAGGACTTAAAAATATAAGGTTTGCTTTCTGGTGAGCGTGGTAAGTGCTCCATATGTGTTATTCATCCTTGGGTAGTTTCCTTGCTCTTGGACCAGGAGAACTGGGGAATCTACTCCCTTGCAAGGCCGTGCTGGGAGCTTTATAAACAAATGGTCCTTCCAACAGCCTCATTATACAGATAAGTAGGTAAAGAGGACTTAGCTGCAGTCACACAATTAATGAGCAAAGCAGTCAGGATGCAAGTCACAGCCTGTCCAGTGGGAAGCTTGTATACTTCAACAGCAGCATGTTGAAAAGGAAGGCTCATGGCTGAGGGGAGGGTGTGCTTTTGCTATTCACATGGATGTATCATCTTCTATCAGGAAGTGTTTTATTCTCCTCGCTCATATGTGCTACTTCCCTTGGAAAACGTTTATTACCACTGGTTTGTAGAAAAAAAAATTCATGAAAACTTGATTGTATGAATCTTTAGCATGATCATTCAGATTATTACAGAAATGTTAGATCATTGATTTGCATTCAGAAAATAAGTAGAAGATGATTCTCAGGAACATATTCTGGTCGCATGACAGAGTGTTATTCAAAGTGTGACTGTGCCACTGTCTGGCAAACGAGGGCCACACTACAAGGATCTAAAGGCAATGGGACCTCAGCAGCCTTGCTATAGCCAATCCAGAAGTTGGCCAAGGCACATGCACGTTCCCCTCCACCAGATAAACATAGCTGCAGGAGTAGTGGGTGCTAAGGCTTGACCCTGCCCAGTGCTTGTGCTTATCACAGATGTGTAGAACACTAGTGGCACTTCAGGTCTAAAAATCATTGAGTTTTTGTGGTTAAAGGACTTAGTTCCAGTGCCTGACTGTAGCCACTTGACGATGGGTAATTGCAGCATTGTTATTGGTGCATAGTGTGTAAGTGATTTTGCTGGATCATAGCCCAAACTACATTAGAATTTCAGGCCAACAGATAGAGGACTGTAGGTGGGATATGCTTTATCTTAAGCTCATGCTGATCATAGATAGTTAAAACCTGCCCTGTGGAAGGGGTGAGGTGACAGTACTTACTACTAAGCCTGGTGAGAGAAAACATCTGTGAAGTGGTTCCTGCCAGAGCAGGAAGGGCAGAGGACCTGGCTGGGAGCGGGCTTGCCTTATTTTGAGCACCTGAAAGTACCCCCCACCCCACCCCGGGGATCTAGAATGTGCTGGAAGGGGTGCAAAGACCAGATCATAAAGGTTCTGATGTTTCTTCCGCAGTGCTTGGGCTTTGTAAAGCAGGCATTGTAAGAGCCAGAAAGCAGCTTTAGGTTCCATTGTCTTTGCTCTTCAGAACTCAACCCCGGAAGTATTTGGTATTATTTTTTTGCTATCTTGATATCCTTGCCATCTGGATATCTCCTTAAATTCCTCCTAAGGACTGCTTTGGGGAATTCAGTAGTGTGAAGACCTTCCACAGAGGGTTTTGTTTTGTTTTGTTTTTAGGAGTTAATCCCTTGTGTGACCTTCTAGATGTTCTTGTGTGTGCCCTTGACTATTTGAGCTATGGATTCCATGGGGCTCTTATAGAGGAGAATATATGTGTACCCTTAAGAGAGAAATTTCTTTCGAGCTGCCACTGACATTTTGTTTCATTTTTTCAAACTAGGAAATATGCCGTGGCCAGCAGGTCGGAGCTTCGCCCCGTCCCCGTGGGACTTCGTGAGGAAGAACAAGACAGAGCAAGTCACGGCGCTTCTGTCAGGTAATGCTGTTCCATCCCAAGAGGGTGTGCAAAGACAGTTTGCTCCGTGGCTGGCTCACGGTGCGGCTTCTTTAGTCTGCGTGTTTTCATCCTGCTTCCTCTAGCCCTGCAGGTAGGACTCCCACTGTGAGGTGCTGAGATGACTTTTGAAACACTGGAGCAAGAGAAAGAAAAATCCAAAGCCATATTTCTAACACCCATGTTGCTCTCTGTCGAGTTTACTGGTTCTGACCCTTCTGATCGCTTCCCACACGAGGAACAAGCGAAGGCCTCAGGGACATGTAACTTGAGAGTGACAGAGATGATAAAAACAGAAATGTCTTTTGATACTGTCAAGCACAGTGTGGGTTGATTGATTGATTGATTGATTGATTGGAATGAGTGATGGAGAGATCTTCCAGCTGCTGCTCCACTCCCCAAATGGTCACAATGGCTGGAGTTGGTCAAAGCTGAAGCTGGGAGTCCAGAGCTTTATCTTGGTCTCCCACATGGGTGGCAGGGGCCCAAGTACTTGGACCATTCCCCCACTGTCTACCAAGACACATTAGCTGGGAGTTGGATTGGAAGCAGAGCAGCCAGGACGCAAACTAGCACGCTGACACGGGATGCCAATGTTGCAGGTGGCAGTGTAGCTCACTGTGCCACCACGTTTGCTCCACATATGTGTATAACGTGATTATTATAACGGAAAAGGCTAGTGTTCAGTTAGCACCTCTGTGTGGAAGGCCCCATTATTTATGGCATAAGATATAATGTAAAATCATGTAATCATTATAACAACTCAATGGGAAAAATACTTAAGTACATCAAAAAAATCTATGGAAAATGGGATTAAATGATTAGTTTATTTTGGTGTAAAAAAAAAAAAAACTTGAAGTCCAATGCTTACAAGGGCTTTCACAAACTTCATGGAAAATGCATATTTTGAAAAACATATGCATGTACCTCCTTTCTGTTTTTCAACATTCTTTTTCTTTTGATTTGGAAAGCAGAGCTAGCAAGAGAGTTCACTCTCCAGATGCCTATAATAGCTGAGGCTAGGCCAATTCAAAACAGGAGGCAGCGTCTGAGTCTCCTCAGTGGATGGCAGGGACTCAAGTACTTGAGCCATCATCTGCTACCTCCCAAGGTATACATGAGCAGGTGGTTGGATCAAAAGTGGAACCCAGCACTTTGATATAGAATTTGAGTGTTCCAAGCAGTGGCTTAACCTCCTGTGCCACATTGCCGACCCCATGCATAGATACCAAAAACATTTTTGCACCAAAATAAACATCTTTCTATGAACTACTTGTGGTACCCTTGTAATTCCTGCTTATCCTCATTTTAGTCACAAGAAAATTAAGGCTCACTCAGGTTGTTTTTCTTGCCCTAAGATCAACCCACTAGTAACTGGTTTAAAAAAACACAATTTCGGCCGGCGCCGCGGCTCACTGGGCTAATCCTCCGCCTAGCGGCGCCGGCACACCGGGTTCTAGTCCCGGTCGGGGCGCCGGATTCTGTCCCGGTTGCCCCTCTTCCAGGCCAGCCCTCTGCTGTGGCCAGGGAGTGCAGTGGAGGATGGCCCAGGTGCTTGGGCCCTGCACCCCATGGGAGACCAGGAAAAGCACCTGGCTCCTGGCTCCTGCCATCGGATCAGCGCGGTGCGCCAGCCGCAGCGCGCTGGCCGCGGCGGCCATTGGAGGGTGAACCAACGGCAAAGGAAGACCTTTCTCTCTGTCTCTCTCTCTCACTGTCCACTCTGCCTGTCAAAAAAAAAAAAAAAAAAAAAAAAATTTCTTGGCCCTTGACTCTACAAGGCTGCTGATTTAATCACGTGTTTTCCATACTTGTGAGTTTTCAAATATTTAGTCTCAACTAATAAAGTTTTATTGTGTGATCTCAATTTACTGAAAAAAAAAAGTGAAAATACCCTAGAAAATCCCCTTAGGCTCAAACAACGTATTGAGGGAATGGCAGTGCTGGGGGAATGGGAGGTTGACACCTAAAGGGAAATCCCAGACCTCTGCATTAATGTTGGCCAAGGCTACAACTTCCTGAGGATTGGGGTTATCCATGATAACTTTTGCTTCTGGACAGTAAAACAGCAATCTTCCAGGTACCAGCTACAGTGTGGGGGCTGGATTTGCGGGGAGGTAGGTAGGTTTCCTGGGGGAGCTCTGGAGAGGCCAAGATCAGTGGCTGTCTACCTGCCCATACAGAGAATGGCAATATTTTCACCATGGCAAATGCATACCAGTGCTTCTTGATGGAATTCAACTGTCTGCCTATGTCCACAAGTGTATGGTATGCTAGGATGCATTCTGTTGTGTTTTGGTCATTTATATTGAATGGAGACGAGCCCATTTCTCTCCTGTGTCTATTTCTTACAGGCCCTCAAGAAGGCTGCCTTAGTAGTGTGACGTACGCATCCATGATTCCTCTGAAGACGCTGCAGAACTACCTCCGGCTGGTAGGGACGCCCTGGGCAAGCCTCTGTTTCCCACCCCTGCACCAGAATACAGGGTAGCCATGGATGTGCAGGGAGTGCCAGCCCCAACTCAGCCTGGACCCTGTGCTCTTGCGCCACTGCCTTCCCTCCTGGCGGCATCCCCTCACATAGACTGAATGTGTCACTGCTGTCTAGGAGTCCATTGCCCGTGCCAAGAGACCACCAGTGACTTGTGAAGCATTATCATTTTGTCAGGAGGGGTCATCTTCATAGAACAAGGACTAGACATCAAACAAATAACCATCCATATGGAAAGGATAGACCATACGTATGAAGATGCATTGCTAACAATATTTATAATTCAAAAATGGACTAAATAGGCCAGCATTAGTTACCATGTTGATTTGGCCACTTTCACAGGAACCAAATAATTATAGCTTAAATAGCATGGAAGTTTATTTTTTTCAAATGCATAAATCCCAGCAGGTGGGAGGTCCAGGGAGGTGCCCTGTGGCTGCTCCACTTTTCCCTATGTGGTGTTGGTGTCCCTAGCTCAAAGGTAATCACCACTCCCACATCCTAGCCCGAGGGAGGAGTGCCTGGAGGGCAAGCCCTCCCTTTCAGGCAGGCTGGGTTACGCTCCTCATTTCTGCCCACACCCCAGGGACTAGAATGTATACTCATGGCTGCACCTGCTGGGAAATGGGGGCTTTTGCTGGGCAGCCACGCATCCAGCTAGAGCTCGGCAGGCTGTTACTAAGCAGAGGAGGGGAACCATGCCTACTGGGGGAAGGTAACAAATGCTAGGCTCAGAATGAGTAACTTGAAGGGTGCGTGGCAATCATTAAGTACATACCGCATGCCAGGTAGTAGGTGTAGTGCTTTTTGGGTGTCTTTTATTCTTCACAACATACCTAGGAGATAGATACTTTTACCCATTTGATAGATAAGGAAATTGAAGCAAAGACAGGTCAAATTGTGTGCCCAAGGCCACAAACCTAGTAAGTGATGAAGCCAGAAGTGTGCAAGTCCCTGACGGACTGTGTATCTGTGGGCAGCTCTAATACTAATGGGGTAAAACAGCAAGTAAACGATAGCTTTGCTTGACTTGATTTGGATAGCCTTTTTTAAAAAAATATGAGTTAGACTTGAACACTTTACAGTCTCCGTGAACATGGGCTGACATCTTTGTTTTCATTACTGATAAAAGAAGTATTCAGAACCTTTCCATGGATCTTACAATTGGGACTGGCCTTTTTGGGCCAGCCCCAGTAGCATATCATGATGCAGAAGCCTCCCAGGATGGGAAAGCCGATGGCTTCTGAACCAGACTCTTCTCATTTATCTTCTGC
This sequence comes from Oryctolagus cuniculus, assembly GCF_051225735.1. NCBI lineage: Eukaryota > Metazoa > Chordata > Mammalia > Lagomorpha > Leporidae > Oryctolagus > Oryctolagus cuniculus. The sequence continues at coordinate 153,114,920 of NC_142869.1, read as the reverse complement.
TCTGTTTGCTCCTCTTGCTGGGAAGCAGCAGAGTGGATGTGAAGGGTATGTCTGATGGGAAGGAGTGCATCTCATGCATGAGGGTCAAAAGGTGTGACCAGCTAGGCTTTGAGGAATATGAGCCTCCTGCCTCCTGGGGAATCCTCTGGTAGAACCACTGGCTTCCCTCCCTTCTTCCCTGTCCACTTTTCAGTCCCAGGCAAGGTTCTGGCCCCAAGCTCTTCCTTCCTCCCACTTAGATGCTGAAAACAAAACCCAAAATTACATCATCTTAAGTTAAAGACCTTGATGGACTTTATTTTGCAAGTCTAAAACTAATAAAATGCTAAATAGTGAAAATAAAATGGAATAAATGTTCCAAGGGGCTAGGCAGAAGAGTTTAGTTTTATAGACAGAAAAGGGCTGAAAAAAGCAAAAAAGAAAAGAAATGGCCACTTCAAAAGTGACTTTCTTTGTAAGGCAGGAATAGGGAGACAGAACAATAGAAAAATAATGTATTGCTTAGAATCAGATTAGTTTTTGTAAGGATTAAAACAGAAGGAACTTCATTATTTCTAACTCTGCTGATTTTTAACTTAACTCTCCTGATTTCTGGAGCATTCAGAAAACAGCTTAGTTTCATTTGATTTGGTGACAGGGGACATTTTATTTTCCATGTGAAAGGCAGAGACAAACTGAAATCTTTTATCCACTGGTTGACCCTCCACATGCAGCTAACAGAGCTGGGCCAGGCCTAAGCCAGGAGCCTGGGACTAAAACTAGGTTTCCCTGGTCGGGGGCAAGGGCCCAATTGCCTAAGCGATGTTTGCTGCCTCCTTGAGTGCACGCCAGCAGGGAGCTGGACTAGGGAACTGAGGCCAGACTCAAACCCAGGCACTCTGAAATGGGTGCAGGCAGTCCAAGCAGCGTTTTTACCACTGCACCGCACACCTACCCCGTGGTAACACAGAACTTTAGTGTGAGCGACGCCATTCTTGTTTTAGTGTGGTCTTTTCGGACCCAGTGCAGGATCCCTAGTCCATAACAATGACCTCATGAATTTTACTTATCAAAATTAATAGGAAATCTATGCAATTGAATTACAATTATGCATTAGCATATCTGTAAAATGAAATGTCTCCCAGGCACATTCTATGCAGAATATTCCTGGTACTCTTCTATATGTGCATCCTAATGCATAAGATGAATTTAAACACTAATAACCAACAAACCAGCTACTAAATTAGTTGTTCTATTACAAATATAATGAGTGGATATAAAGGGAATTTTTTAAGTTAACAATTAACTCTTGGATGGGTATAATAAAAAAATTATCATTTACCTCAGCAATCACTTGAAAAATTAAAGTGATTGGAACAACAGTAGACTGTGACCGCTAGGACCAGTTCCTCTCTCAAAGAAGATAATAAGCCTTGAAGGGTACACCTCGTGCGACATGTTTTTCTGTCCTATGATTTAATTCAATTGTTTGATAACTGTGTTTTGAGAGCCTCCTACATATGGGCAATGTTTTAGACTTATGGTAGAGCCATGTATGACACTCCCAGAACTCAAAGAGCTTACACTCAAGTGGAGGACAGACGGTTTTTAGAGAATAAATAACACATACTTAGTGTAATTATCATTACTAATTATTAAGTATTATTAATTATTACTAATTATTAAGTATTAAGAAAAGCAAAGCAGATAGGGAGATGACCAGGTAGAAGGGAAAGCAAAAAGCTCTTTTTTTTTTCTTGTTGGAATTATTAGGAGAGATCTTTCTGTAGGGACACTTGAACAGAAAACCAAATGAAGGAGGTAGCTTTGTAGAGTGTCTAAGGCAGAGGGAATTCCAGACACACAAGTTGCCAGGCCTTTGTCAAGCAATGAGGTCCAAGAAGTGGCCAATTGCATGGACTTTGGGTTTTGTGCCAGGTGAGATAAGAAGCCCCTGGGGATAGCTGAGTCAGTGTCATATCCCCTCTCAGTGCCACAGATGACTAAAGGCACATTGATGTGCTCTGAATTACTGAAAACCTGAATAATAGATGTGCTAACATAGTAACAGCTGACTTTTATTGAGCATTTGTTACATTCCAAGCTCTTCTCAAGTGGCAGGAATCTAAGCACTGGAGCCAGCACCGCTGCCTCCAGGAGGCACCTCCTCAGGAAAGTAGGAGCAGGAACCAGAGTGGGGTATTGAACCCAGGCACTCCTATATGATGTGGGCTTCCCAAATGAATCTTAATCTCTATGCCAGACACCCGCCCCTACATCTTTCTATTATATTTTCTTTTTAAATAGCTACAGTCCCAAGTTGTTGTTATGTCAACAAGTGAGAGCCAATCATTTCAAGTGAATAAACAAATCTCATACTGGCTTTTACAGTTTAAATAAGCTAATTATTTTTAAATGGGGGGTGTGTGTGTGAACTATCATTCCTTAGGAATTCTCATTACTTCCTTATAACTAATCTATAAAGAGGGATTTTGCAAATGATTTAATACTCTGCAAAACGGATTCCAGTTGTTTTCCAAATGCTGGATGTGTATGTTTGGGAAAATTTTCTATGAAGAACTGATAGTAACTGTATCATTTGCGGATATGAAGTCATAGATGAATTAGTTCTTAAAAATTGATAATCAGAAGAAATTAGAATAAAATTTCCAGCTGTAAGTCACATATCCTTAAGCTATATCCACTCCAATTTTATTGACTCAGTAAAACGCCTTATTTTCTGTTTTTGTTTTTGTTTTTTTTTTTTTTAATTTGGTGTCTCAGCACAAAGAGACCTAAAACTTCCCCTGAACAGTAGAACCACTCCTCAGATTAGGTCTGACAAGTGTGACTCCAAACAAAAGTCAAAGTTTGCTGGTTTAAAATGCCACCCATCTGAACACACATCGCAGTACCACATTGATGGTAATAGAACCACAGCTGCTGTAGTAAACTCCATTCTGCAGAAAAACATTGTGGGAGAAAAGAATAATAAAGGGATAGATGCTCCATTGTGGAGGTCAGTTGTTTGTGTTTAATCCAGAATCCATTTGCCTCACAAAGCACTCACTGACATGTGATGAGCTTCCTGAATAGCTGTGAAGACACAAGAATAAAAGGGATTGGTACCCATTGTAACGAAGAGGCCAGTGTCCCTTCACTCATAAGCAGAAATGTCACACTGTAAAGCAGATGATTCTGGCGATCATGATACAGACCATAACCTTGGAAGTGGAGTTGAATATTCAGTTTTGAAGAGCAGACCTCCCTTCAACACAATTAAAATAATTAACTACCCCCCCCCAATCTGCCTGCCTATCTGTCTATCCATCAATTGATCTATTTATCTTTAGAGCCCTCTACTGGAAGCATGGAGCATGTACATTCATTATACCCTAGATCTTGATGTTTGCAGAAATGTAATTCTAAAGCAGATCAATTATGCTTCTTGACAGAACTTAAATTGAGTAACAGTAATTTGTTCCCAGTAATTAATTTTTATTCAGGTTTTAAATGGCAATCAACATAACTCTATAACATTTGATGAAATAGAACAAAATACTATTAACAAAAAAATTAGCAATACCTGAAATGGAAAGGCACCTGCCAGTAGAGTAAGGGTACTAGAATGTATGGATGACCTGGAAGTCTCTGCCTTTGTTTTGCCTTTGCTTGTCTAATTCATTAATCTATTTATAGTATGCTTTACCTTATAAAGGATATTAGACTATGTAAACATAAAGAGCGTACTGCTAGTGAATGGCCTTTTCAATGAAATTTTAAATTGAATAGTTCCTGCCTGTATTTCCTAAAATCCTACAGTATGAGAACAAATAGGTGTTGAAACTGAAAATGACTTATCTATGAAGTTGAGCCCCTTGCTGTTATTTGATTTGAAAATCAATCTTAAGAAAGTAGGCAGTTTCACAGTATGGCTATAATGAATAGAGCACTCTTGCTTTCAGAACGGAGACAAGATTAAATAGCAATGCCGGTGAAAATCTCAGGGGTAGACTATTCAGTCAGTCTTGAAAACCTGTACCCTGTTTCACTGATGTGAATCAATCTATTCCTTGTGATAGAATTTCTACCCAATAAACTGTCTCAATTTGGAATTAATTTGAAGAGCTCAAGAGTTCTGGCTTAAAATTGCTCCTGTGTAGCAGTACCTAATTCACTATTTCTCACTAAAGTATTTTTGAAAAGTGACAAAACCTTACAACAACAGAGAAGTATAGAACTGAAGTCCTCCTTTGGCAAGAATCTGGAAAAAATGCTCACTATGTTTAGGTGCGATAGAACGTTCTCTCCACATAGGTGCAATCCACCTAAAATTAGGTTAGAATACACTATCGTGCTTTTCTTACCATCTTTTCTGATGAATCCCAGAGCAAGATTTAGACTGGTTAGAAAATTAGGCATCTATCCTTTATGGGTTAGTCTCTGCTTTTGGCAGCACTGTGATATTTTCCTCCACTCCATGTTAATACATGTCCTTCCACATCCATGTAGACACTGCAGTGCCTGGAAATAACCAAGCAGGAAGTTGGTGGGGGTTGGTGAGACTGGGTTGCATCTAGACAGATGTGTTAGCCAGAAGCATTCTCTGCAGAGATGGAGACAGGAGCATCCCGGACTAGCTGCTCTCTGGGGCCAGAGTTCATCCGCGTGTGCTTGTCTGCACTGGTGGTCAGCAGCATCTCATTCCATCACAACAGATCCTAGATCCTAGAGTTTAACTTCCAGCTTTAGACATCAGCCTGCCATCCACCCACTGACCTAATGAGAGGAGTCAGCCAGGAAAGTAGTGTACTGTCGCTCCCCCTCTTCGTGGAGGAACGACACAGGACCCTGCGCTGTTCTTTCGTCTGCTCGGCCCTCCCCGGGTTTGCTGCTGGTTCTTCCCGGGTTGGCTACTATCCCTTCCACCTCCGTGGAAGGGCAGTTCCCCCTGGCCACATTCCCCACTTCCGCAGGGGAGCGGCACACCACCGGCCGGCTTTCTCGGGGGCTGCACAGGTGTTCCTTCAGCTAGATGTTCCCCTTAGATGTTCCTGGTGCATGCCGTCTCTCTCCTCCTTTATAGTCCTCCTCCGCCAATCCTAACTCGGCTGCCCACACGCCGAGTACGCTGCTCTCCAATCAGGAGCAAGTCCTACAGTTTATTGGTTGAACTGGAGGCAGCTGTGCGGAAGCTGTTTACTTCTCTCCCAGCGCCATATTGTGGGAGAGCAGATGCATAGAATAAGTCTTAATTCCAGTAACTTAGTCTAGTCCGAGCTGCTCCCCACAGTGTACAGTGAGGGAAGCCAGTGGTGCTGCACACATCCTGTTTTTCTGCAGAATTCTTCCTGTGGTTTCCCAGAACATAAATAATAATAACAAATGAATGGTATACCTATGGATTTATACCACAGTTCTCTTTCTGAGAACTCAAGGGAAGAAAGCATTCTAAAAATTTATTTAGTTTAAGAGATCCAATATAGTTAATAGATGCAATTATAAGAAAATAAGGATTTTTCCCTTCCTGCCCCATTTTTTCCTTCCTTCCTTTTTAGATATTGTTTTGTTTTGTTTTGTTTTTCAGGCAGAGTTAGACAGTGAGAGAAAGAGAGAGAGAAAGGTCTTCCTTCCGTTGGTTCACCCCACAAATGGCCACGCTGCACCAATCTGAAGCCAGGAGCCAGGTGCTTCCTCCTGGTTTCCCATGTGGGTGCAAGGCCCAAGCACTTGGACCATCCTCCACTGCACTTCCAGGCCACAGCAGAGCGCTGGACTGGAAGAAGAGCAACTGGGACTAATACCCAGCGCCCCAACCAGGACTAGAACCCAGGCTGCCGGCACCGCAGGCATAGGATTAGCCTAGTGAACCGCGGCGCCCCTTTTTAGTTTTTAGATAACATTTAAAATTTTTATTACAGTGAAGGGCTTAATTCTCCACCAAATAAAAAGTTATTTGGGTAAAAGCAAAAAGATCCTAGTTTAGCAGGAGTATAGACAAGGACTATAAATAATAGTCAAATGAAAAGATGACAATTTCACTCATATACGATAGATTTTAAAGTATTCCCAAACTATTAAAACTTAGTAGTATACTGTTCCTAACCACTGGTTTGAGAAAGGTATATTTGCAGTAATACTGATATGCACAGGCATTTCTTTTTTGGTTTGTGTTTTATTTTTAATCTTAGCTCCCACTTATAACAGAGAACAAGTGGTATTTGTCTGTGTCCAGTTTAGTTCACTCAACATTATGTCCTCCAGTTGCATCCATTTTGCTGCAAATGGTAGAATTTCATTACCTTTATAGCTGAATAATAATCCATTGTGTATTAAATCACATTTTTCTTTATCCATTCATCTGATGATGGATACCTTTTTTTATTGCCTCTTGGCTGTTGTGAACAGTGCTGCTATAAACATGGTGGTGCAGGGATCTCTTTGATACATTGTGTTCATGTCTTTTGGGCATATACCCAGTAGCGGGATTGCGGGGTCATATGCAAGTCTATATCGAGTTTTTTAAGAAATCCCTATGCTGTTTTCAAGGTGCCAGCAGAATCAGGGTCTGATGGATGCCTGTTTCCTGGTTTACTTGTGGTTCCTTCTCCCTGTGTCCTCATGTGGTAGAAGGAGCAAGGGAGGGATCTTTGCCAGCCTCCTTTACATGGGCACTAACCCTTTCAAAGGCTCCCACTTCCACTATATCACCTTGAGGAGAGTAGAAGTTCAGCTTGGGACACAAATATTCAGACCAGAACAACGAGGAAAACAAGAAGTTTGGAAAATTAGGTTCATTCGCTATAGATTGCATGGAGATAGATGATAAAAGCAGGCCAGGAAGCCTTGGTAGAGTCTAGGTCAGGATTAAAACTGCTAGAAAGGAGATGGAAGAGGTAAGGAATAATAACGATTGAAAATGTAATGGCGTAAAGCTGTTCTTGAGACAATACAGAGAAGTAAGGTAGCGAATGGTCTGTTCAGTGTGTGCAAGACTCATTTGTGTAGCTCTCCCAGAAGGTAGGAGAGAGTGAGTTAGGGTAATGATGGACTGGATGAAGGGTACTCTTGGAGAAGACAGAGAGAGCTTAAACACTGTAAGTGTTCCTTAGAAAGAAAGAACTAGAAGAGGAGAAATTACCAAAACCGTAGAAGAAAATTTCCCTAAGCCAAAAAAAAAAGCCTGACTATGCATATCAAAATGACTTTCCATGTTCCATTCAACGTTGAGAGAAAGCGGCCATAACTAGATAATCTGGGCAACAGTTTATAACGAAGTCTTGTAGCTCCAGAATCTCAGCTGAAACAGGACTTCCCTCTCTCCTGTGTCTGCAGATGTCCTAGTTCCAGTCTTGGTCCTTGGCTGTACCTGTACCACTGCTTGGCTCAGAGATCACCAAGACCACAGAAAAGAGCCCAGGCCACTGCTGAGTTCATCCTTCGGCTTTAGGATTCTAACACGACAGCCACAGCCACTGTTGTGTTACTACCAGACATTGGTAAGCCTTTTGCCGAAGGCTTACCAATAACGGAATAGTATTCAAGCTTAGAAAGTCAAGGATCCATTGGTTTTCAGAGCATAAAAACCAGTCCCAAACCAAATATCAAGGAATTTCTTCTTTTTTTTCCCCAAAAGATTTATTTATTTATTTGAAAGGCAGAGTTAGAAAGGCAGGGAAAGAGAGGAAAGTATTCTATCTGCTGGTTCATCCCCCAAATGGCTACAATGGCTGGAGCTGGCCCGATCCGAAGTCAGGAGCCAAGAGCTTCTTCCAGGTCTCCTACATGGGTGCAGGGGCCCAAGGACATGGGCCATCTTCCACTACCTTCCCAGGCACATTAGAAGGGAGCTGGATCAGAAGTGGGTCAGCCAGGATTCGAACCAGTGCCCATATGTAATACCAGCACTGCAGGTGGTGACTTTACCTGCTACGCTACACCACCGATCCATCAAGGGGCTTCTTACAGGATCCCTTTCCTCCTTAGCTCATACCTGACTCCTGGTGTCAAGCCTGGCTTTCCTTCCATGACTTGGTTTCCTTGGAGACCAAAGGCCATTTTAAAGGCCCCAGGTTAAGAAAGTTTCCTCTGGCCGGTGCCGCAGCTCACTAGGCTAATCCTCCGCCTGTGGTGCGGCACCCCGGGTTCTAGTCTTAATTGGGGCACCGGTTCTGTCCCGGTTGCCCCTCTTCCAGTCCAGCTCTCTGCTGTGGCCCAGGAGTGCAGTGGAGGATGGCCCAAGTGCTTGGGCCCAGCACCCGCATGGGAGACCAGGAGGAAGCACTTGGCTCCTGGCTTCGGCTTGGCACAGAGCCGGCCATGGAGGCCATTTGGGGGCTGAACCAATGGAAGGAAGACCTTTCTCTCTTTCTCTCTCACTAACTCTGTCCAAAAAAAAAAAAAAAAAAAAAAGAAAGAAAGAAAGAAAAAAGAAACTATACACATCCAGCTAGTAGATTTACTTTTTTTTTTTTTTTTTTTTTACAAAGTTAAATGACCCATCTCTACCTAGATTTCTTTAAATACTGAATTCCAGAATGGAGTAAGAGACACATAGTTGATCTGAGAGAATATTTAGCTTCTTATCTGTTTTATATATATTTCCCCTAACTGTCATTTTGTTATTTTTACCACAAAAATGCAAAATATGCATTGGGAAAATTCAAAGGGAAGAGCATCTGCAAGGTACAAAACGCAATTGAACCCGTGCTTCCCAGCTAACGTCCTGTAACTCCCCATGGAAATGGAGGGCACTGCGTATACTCTTTTATAAAATGTTGGCTCCTGCTAAAGATTAGATCACATTGAAATGAGAAACTTCAAGTGCCCAATAAATAAAGCTAATGGCTAAAATATTGTTACTTAACTTTTGAAAACCTGGGGACCATTAAAAGGGGATGTCACACTTGTGTTCCATGTTTCTCCCCTCTCAACTTAGCACCGTCACTTAAAGTCATGTCTTGGTTTGTTCCAAGGTCGAGCAATATCATAATGTCATATTTCATGGCCCTGAAGGAAGCTTGCAAGACTTCATAGCACATCAGCTTGCACTCTGCATGAAGGTATTGTTTATACACCCTCTCCTTTTTTTTTTTTTTTAATTGTGAAGCATGTACAACCAGTCACTCTTGTTTTCTTTTCCTAGCACAGACAAATGGCTGCAGGGTTTTCCTGTGAAATAGTAAGAGCTGAAGTGGATGCAGGTTTCTCCAAGGAGCAGCTATTAGACCTGTTCATCAGTAGTGGTAAGAGCATTTCTGGGAATTGGGTTGTGGTAACTAAAAGGCATGCTCTTCAAGGATGTCACTAAAAGAAGGTAAACTTCGTTGCTTGGGGACACATGGAGGTTGGCTTTTCAATTACTCAATAGTTGCAGGATGAAAATCGGGAACCCAAGTGAACACTTGCAAAATGTTTTCTTGTATATAACATTGAGTTTGTTAAGAACCTTGGATTTTCTCCTTTTCATCTTTGGTATTAATCATTCATTGCCATGAGAACCGGCACAACTGGCACCAGTGGTGTACCAACGAGGAGGTGGTGGGAGCAGTCCACCCTAGTGGGATTGAGTGCCACAGCTTTGATGCTGTTTAGAATTGCTGGTGTATGGTAATACTAAAAAATGGATAAACTTTTAGTAAATTTTTAAAGGATTTCTTTCTAATTTTAGATGTGCTTACTTATTTGATAGGCAGAACTTCTCTCTCACACACACATGCACACCACATAGGTCCACATTTTCTGGCTCACTCCCTAATGGGCTGCTACAGAGCGATGCCAGTAGCCAAGAACTCCATCCAGGTCTCTCACATGGGTGCAGGGGCCCAAGCATTTGGACCACCTTCTGCTGCTTTCCCAGGCACATCAGCAGGGAGCTGGATTGGAAATGGAGCAACCAGGACTCAAAATGGTGCTCCGATATGGGACGCTGGTGTCATGAGTGGTGACTTAACCCACTACACCATAATTCCAGGCCCTGTAGTAAATTTTTTTCCTTCATAAGTTCTCTACAACCAGCCCCTCGTTTCTGCATCTGGGGTAGAATTTCCCCCATTTCTCCTGGGAATGCCATTGACCAGTTTCCAAAGTACATTACTTGTACTGATCAATTCATTTGGTCTCCACAACAGCCTGTGCCTGAGAGACCATGATTTCCATTTCAACAGTGGAGAAATAGGCACAGGAAGGTACAGTAACTTGCCAACCCTCTCTTGTGGCAGACTCAGGATTCGCCATGGGTATTAACATAATGCTAGTCATGAGTTTCCTATTTCAGGCTCCAGAGCCTTATACCCAAGCTTCACAGAAACAGCATCACAGGCCGGCGCCGCGGCTCACTAGGCTAATCCTCCGCCTTGCGGCGCCGGCACACCGGGTTCTAGTCCTGGTCGGGGCACTGGATTCTGTCCCGATTGCCCCTCTTCCAGGCCAGCTCTCTGCTGTGGCCAGGGAGTGCAGTGGAAGATGGCCCAAGTGCTTGGGCCCTGCACCCCATGGGAGACCAGGAGAAGCACCTGGCTCCTGCCATCAGATCAGTGTGGTGCACCGGCCGCGGCGGCCATTGGAGGGTGAACCAATGGCAAAGGAAGACCTTTGTCTCTCTCACTGTCCACTCTGCCTGTCAAAAAACAAAAACAAACAAAAAAACCCAGCATCACACAGCAGAGCTCTACAGTACCAGCCGTGACACTGAAACAGACTAGATTTTAGCCTCCAGGGAATCAAAGCCACAGAGACTTTGGGGAGGGCTGAAGGAGGCAGCCACCAATCGTAGAAGCGTGAGTTTAGACATAGAATCAGAATCACTCTTAGAGGGAAGGGCACTTCCCATCCTTGGAACCATGGTGAGGGAAGATACCCTGTGGCTGAGACTTAGGAACATTCAAATTACCTGCAGTTTCTTAATCAAGAAATGAGAGGTGGGGCTTTGGCCCAGCAGTTAAGATGCCTGTTAATGTGCCCGTCTCCCTTATCAGCGTACCTGGGTTCAACACCCTCTTTCAGCTTCCTGATGTGGATCCTGGGAAGCAACAGTGATGGCTCGAATCAGTGGGTTGCTGCCACTTATGTGGGAGACTAGATGGAGTTCCCAACTCCCAGCTTCAGCCTGGCCCAGCTTCAGCCATTGTAGGCATCTGGAGAGTTAATAAGGCTATGGGAGCTTCCTCTGTCTCTATGCCTCTCAAATAATTTTTAAAGATTTATTTATTTGAAAGTCAGAGTTACAGAGAGATTGTCCATCCACTGGTTCACTCCTCAGGTGGCTGCAACAGTGCTGGGCCAGACCAAAGCCAGGAGCTTCACTTGGGTCTCCCACATGGATGGCAGGGGCCCAAACACTTGGGCTGTCTTCTGCTACTTTTCTCAGGACTTTAGCAGGGAACTGGATCAAAAATCCAGTTTTTTTATCTAAGCATCTTGGATATGAACTGGTGCTCACATGGGATGTCAGTATCACAGGAGGCAGCTTTAGTCACCACACCACAGCTTTTTTTTTTCCTATCACAGCTATTGCCAATTGCAGCTAACATTGACTAAGCACTTTCTCTGGTGGGCCCTATTCTAAACACTACACTTATTAACCCACAACCCACGGACACAGGTACAGTCACCATCCATGACTTGCAAACATGAAAACCCTTGACACAGGTTCATACCTTGCCATGGATCCCACAGCAAAAGCACAGAGGGAGACTCAAATGCAAGCTGTCTAGCTCTCCTCCAGCCACTGCTCCTTAATAGTCTACTCTGTGCAAGATGTCTGTTTTTCTCCGTTAGTTATTTAACAGTCCCTCATTTTTTCGAGTTTGTCTTGTTTCATGTCAAGTAAGAAGCTAAAATAGTTTTTCTCATCCTATCAGGGTAGATGGCAACTGTGGATTGAATTCTGCTCTAAGTTGAGAGAGCTAAGAAAATTGGCAATGGATTAGGTCATGAGGGATGCGAAGGTGACCAACTCAGCACTTTAGAATCCACAGTGACAGGGCAGGCATCATGACACAGCAAGTTAAGCCAATGCCTAGGGTGCCTGCATCCCAAATCAAAGTGCTAAGTTCAAATCCTGGCTACTCTGCACTTTCAATTTGGCTTACTGCTAATGTGCTTGGGAAGCAGCAGATGATGGCCAAGTACTTTAGTTCCTACCACCAATTTGGGAGACCCAGATGGGAGTTCTTGGCTCCTGAACCAGGGGTTGGAAGATATGTGTATGAGTGTGTCGTTGTCACTCTGCCTTCCAAATAAATAAATCATAAATAAATAAGAATAATAAAGAAGATGCTATAGTAAGCATCTTCTTAAAAAGAGCTCCTCTTCCCAACTTCTTGATTTGGAGAGAGACTGTCCCTTGGCTCTCATATAAGAAACAGGTCTTGTTGACAGACTTGAAAGCCTAAATGCTTGCAGATGCGAACAAGCTGCACTGGAAGTGAAGCAGGCAGAAGGGATGCCCCCACCTCCCAGAGGGCTGGCCACAGTCAGTTCCAGTAACTTCTTCATGCAGTTACAATGTTGTGAGGTCTGGAGATTTTTACGAAGAAGCCGCAAATCCAGATTTTTATGTGTAAATGTTTGGGTTTTGTCCTTTCAATATTTTAATTATTTTTTTAATGCACAGGTGAGCCACAGAGAACCCCCAGGACCTCTCACTTATGGACACCTAATGCTGGTCCTACAGCCAGTCCATGGTCACATCCTTGCCAAGTCCATCTCAAAGTGCCTTTTATATCCACCCCTCCATTGGCACCATGAAGCTTGGTGCCCCCCTCCCGTAACTCAGCCACTGTGCTGTAAATGGCTTCTCTGTCTACTGCTCTTCCTCCCTCAACACCCAGCACAGGCCTGAACAGCTCTGAGTAAAACCCGCTTCTGACTCTGCCCCACCACCTCCCTCTGTTGACCCCTGAGCTAAGCTGACGCCAGTCAAGACCTTCCATCCGGGGGCACTGATCCACTTGATTTGCTTTTCTGACCTTTCTAAGGTAGATGTCTGTACTCCATCAGAATGTGGTGTTTCTCTCTGGCATGTGCATTGCTTTCCATTTTCCATGTCTTTGCCTCTGCTGCAGCTTCCTCTAGAATTACAGAGTAAACACTAAGCTCCCCTCCTTCCCCTCCCCATGCTATGACTATCACATAACAAGTAGTGTGCAGAGTAGTGTGCTGTCCACTAATGGTTAGAACAGAATGGCCTCTGACCTTCTATAAACTACAGAACAAGAACTCTGTTAAAATGCTTTAAAGATACCTCGGATGAATGCCTCTCTAGTCTCGTGGACAAGACATTCTTCTAGTGAACAGCAGTGCCCTTTGTGTATATCTAACTGTAGGTTGAAGCAGTGAGCATATTATTTGGACTTCTGCCTTTCTTCACACACATGTTATATTATGACCTCCTCAAAGGCTAGCACTCTAGCTTGTTCTTCTACTTAGCCTTCCAGATTAATTGCTGATAATTGTCTGTTGAATGAATGGGTGAATTTCCTGATGCAGAAAATATCATAATCAAAAGAAAAAGCCTTCTTAGTCCTATCCTGGTGTCACAGTAGAAGAACTTGCTTAGAGTGAAGGTGGAAAGTAGTTAGTTTGGAGAACTCGGGAGTTGATAAAGGAGTTGTTGATGACCGGGCATAATGATCGAATGAATTAGATTATAAAAATGAAAGCTTTTTGTTTATTTGGGAGATAAAGACAGTGCGCTCATCCACTTGTTCACTCCCCAAATACTCCCAATGCCTGAGGCTGGACCAAGCCAATGTCAGGAGTCAGGAAGTCAATCTGGGTCTCCCATATGGGTGGCAGGAGCCAATTACTTGACCCATCACTGATGCCTCCCAGGGTGCACATTGGCAGGAAGCCAGAGTCCCAGGCCAGGGGCATCAAACCCAGGTACTCTGATACAGGATCCTGGCATCTTAATCTCTAGGCCAAACACCTGTCCTGCTAAAGGAAAGTTTTGAACAATGGACTGAAATTGAATAAACTCTGCACATTAAGTTCAAGGAAATGGTAGCATTTCCAAATATGGAAGGCTGTTTCTTCTGCATTGAATAAGGGTCAATATCTTCCTTCACTTTTTAGTAACCAAGCAAAGGCACAATGACAGAGGTCAAGTAGTAAGACTGCAGTTGCACGGATTAGCAGAGTAACCACTCTAGACTGCTCAGTTGGCCACCTTCCCCGTGTCTAGGCAGTCCCTTTCTTCTGTTGAATCTGTTTCCTTTACCTCACTTCCTCTTCTGCTCTTCATTTCCCCTGCCTCCTGTCATTTCTTTCTCATCATTAGCCCCTTTTATTTCTTCTGCTGTTACTCATTTATGGGTCCTCCACAGAAACTCCCAGGATCTCAGTCTGGGATATACTACTGCTCATGGTATTGTCCTGCTGTTGTGTGCCAATGGCCCCAGAATAAAAGTTAAAGCTCTCAGATGTCATGTCAGGAATATTGTGGTCTGGCATCTCATCTTGTCCTTACTGTTGTCCATTTCCATCTCCCAATACTCATCCACCATCTCCATTGTCCACTTCTCAATAGGACACACCACTACTGATTGGTGGTCAATGAAATGATCATGGATACCGTGCATTCGGTAGAATTAGTGGGAACTCCAGGGACTTCAGAGAGGTTCAAGGGAATCTCAAGTGAACCAAAAGGAAGGAGTTGTCAATGACATGGTGTGCCTTCTTTTGTTGTACAGAAATCACATAGCAGGGAATGGTCATTTGCTAAGAGGACAGGGAGTAGAGAACGCAGAGATCTGGTGATGGAAAACTGTTTCAGAGGCTGTTCCACTCAAGCTTCTAGAATAATGAGGCTATAGGAATTATCTATCAACGACTCTCTTGCTTATTTACCAAGAAATTATGGTAGTTAAAAGTCATTACTGCAAATGAAGCATACCCTGACTGGTGAAATACTCTGCAAGTACTCCTACTTTTTAATCTTTTCCCCAAAGAAGTCAAATCCCTAAATTGGCCTGGGAATGGAATGTGGAACTTTTATGTTCTGAGCACAGCACCAAAAATTACCTAATTTGTTCCTTTCTACAACTATGCAGAAGAAAAGCAGGGGAAAGAGCCACTGAGTATAAACCATAGTAGGATATGAACCAAAAATAAAGAAGGAAATAAAGAAGAAAAGCAGGGGAAAGAGCCACTGAGTATAAACCATAGTAGGATATGAACCAAAAATAAAGTAGTAAAATGATTTTAAATAATTAACTGTAAGAATCTAAAACTTAAATGGAGATTAAAGTGGCACCAGTCAGCATTGTGGTATAGTGGCTTAAGCAGCCCCTTGTGACTCCAACAGCCCATATCAGAACACCAGTTTGAATCCCACCTACTCTACTTCTGATCCAGCTCCCTACTGATGCACCCAGAAAAACAGTGAAAGATGGCCCAAGTACATCGACCCCTGCCACCCACATGGGGAAACTGGATGGAGTTACTTGCTTCTGGCTTCAGCCTGGCCCAATCCTGGCCATTGCAGGCATTTTTGAAGTGAGCCAGTTGATGGATGATTGTGTGTGTGTGTGTGTGTGTGTGTGTGTGTCTGTGTCTCTCTCTCTCTGTCACTCGAGCTTTCAAATAAATGTCTTTTTTTAAAAATGGTGCCAGTGAAGAAAAGATTTTAAGACCCAAGAATACTTCAAAAAATAATGACATAGACATAGGTTAGCACAGATTACTTTGGTTTTATTTCTGCTAAAACCACACTTAGCATTTCATATTGCCTTTTGTGAAAGGGTCACACCCTGTGACTCTATTTGATGAGAAGGGTATGAATGCACTTAGGCTCAACTCAGATTTCTCCTCTGAGTAAGGTATACAGTTGGCTTAACAAGGAAGATTCTTTTTAAAATGACACGTTTCAGTAAATAGCAAAAAAGAAAAAATGTCGACACTGGATCTGCATTTTAAAATAATGCTTTGCTTTTTCTTCTTAGGAGGAATCAGGGTGGAATGGCTCTGACAGTATTAGGAGACTGTGGTTGCTGGAGTCACCATCAGTGTGTAGCTCCTTTGCTCTGCACCACAGGAGGCTCTATGGAGATTTGTCCTGAGCATCTCACTTGAACTCTCAGAGCATTGTCCTTACAGAGCTTGACTTAATTGGACAGTGCAAAAGGCAGTGGGGAGGGGGTGGGTGTTTTCTACGTCCCCAAAGGGGAGATTATTGATTTGGGGTTACCCTTGACATGAAGAAGTTTGGGTTGAACTATAAAAGTGGTATGTTGATTACTTTTAAACCAGCAAGTGTTGCTGAATGACTTTAGCCGTAAGGGTATAGAGCCTTGTGAAGAGGGTATCAAAGAAGTGAGCCCACAGGAGAGGCACGAGGCTGATATAGCCTGCAAGTTGGAAACAAAAAGGACAGAAAGGGTAAACTTACTTCACAGACAGAGCTCTTGAGGAACATAAAGCAAAAGGAATCTCAATGGGTGGCTTTTGCTTCACAGATCAAAAGGAACCTGCAGATATTACATGGGGCAAGTGGCCACCTTTCACATCTCCATAAACCATGGTCAGAGACTGGTTAATCCTTAAAACTCCAAACTGTAATGAGTTCTTGTTTCTGTGGATAATTATTACATGTATTTTAGACCTGAAACCATGTTAAATAACCGAAACTAGACCCACACTCTCAACTCAAAGTTTATCTTTGTACTGGCTTGTCTAAAGATGTTGAATGTAAATGGTCAGATAGAGAAGTAGACACTAATGAAAAAATTAGATAATGAGGTCAGCAGCATTGGAGGATAAAACTTTTTAATCAGAGTAATCCACACTGTTTGATCCTTGATTGGTATGTCCTAGGATATCAAGGTAAGAATAAGTTGGAAATGCAACCCAATGGTTGTGAACAGCAACCTTACCCCTTTTTAGCTAGTGCACAAACTACCTATTAAATGTGGGATAAATCATCATTAGCAATACAATTTTTGTCCATAAACCTAGGAGAATGTGTTTTATTAACCCTTTCCAAGAGATTTCCAGTTCTCCTATAATTTTATTTGTAGTCAGAATCTTCACCAGTTGCTCCAATCTTCATATCCCAGCATCTGCTAGAGAGATCTTCAAGGGATGCTTCCCTTATCAAACACATCAGACCTGAAGCAACGCTCACCTCCCACCCCTATTATACTTTTGATGTGCTCTCTCTGCCTTCACTAATTGTATAGCCTCATCTCTGATGTCCCCTCTCTGCCTCGCCGTCAGTAAGTCAACTACTGAGCCTCATTAACTCTATCCCACACTGTCTTTTCATCCTGTGCTTTGGCCCTGGGCAGGGCTTCATCATCACCGCTTGCCTTAAAGAAAGCAGTAAGAGCCTGACGTGTGAGTTCTCTAGCCACAGAGAGGAGCTCAGACCAAGAGTCAAGTTCTGTTTGTTTCCTTCCTTAAAGACTTCCACTACTCCCAGAGCTGGTAGTCTCTCTCAATATGACATGCTGAGTCTTCCAATTTAGTTTGTGGCTGGGTACTGAGGCTACCTAGTAGCAGGTCTCACCCCTGCATGCACATTTCTATCATGGGGGAGCTATTACAAAATGCCCGTGCCCAGGGCCAACACAGACCAATTTAACAATCAGATGGCTGAGAATTCCTGGAATGGATCCTTGTTGACTCTTAAGGGACAGAGCAAGACAAACATGCAGCCTGCTACTCTACTGCTGAGAGAGAGAGAGAGATCTTCCATCTGCTGGTTCACTCCCCAATTGGCTGCAAAAGCTGGAGCTGCGCCGATCCAAAGCCAGGAGCTTCTTCCAGGTCTCCCACGTGGGTGTAGGGACCCAAGGACTTGAGCCATCTTCTGCTGCTTTCCCAGGCTATAGCAGAGCTGGATCAGAAGTGGAGCAGCTGGGACTCGAACTGGCACCCATATGGGATGCCAGCACTGCAGGTGGTGGCTTTCCCCGCCATGCCATAGTGCCGCCGCCCCCCCCCATCAGTCCTGATCTGAGCTATGCATCAGCTTTGAGATTACCATCTTGCCTCTCTGGCAGCTATGCTCTCTTTGATCTTATGCCCCAGTCCTTTCGAAAATTGAGCCCTGCCATTCTTCTATTCTTCTGCCTATGCCATTCCCTAAACCTAGAAAGCTTTCCCTTGAGCTGCCCATCTGTTAAGATGCCCAGTTAAACATGTCACCCACATCCCATTATATTCTGTCACTTCCAGCATGCCATAGCACTTAGCATATAGTACAGGTAGCAAGAAGACATTGGATAAGCATTTGTTGAACTGCAATTAAATATTGCTTCTCGTACTTTGCAGTTCATTGCAGCAGTTTAAGAGCCACTTCACCTAGCCATATACTTAACCCAAATCAGGGGAAAGCTGGAAACCTTCAGTTCCAAGTTACAAAAACATACATAAACTATCAACCTGGTATTTTTTTTATCACTGAGTAGAAAAGATTTGTTAGGCTATCATTGTTACTTTAACCAACTAGGGATTTATCATACTTCTACAATGCATGTTTTTCTTTCAAAAAATTATTGAGAAACAGAGTGAGGTGAAGGGCACTTCCATCCATTGGTTCATTCTGCAAATGCCTACAGTGACTGGTACAAAATGGCCAAAATCAGATCTTCCATAAGGATGTCCGGAACCTAATTACTTGAGCCGTTACCATTGATTCCCATGGCCTGCACTAGCCGGAAGCTCAGATCCAGCTAACAAAGCTAGGAACTCTGATATGGTATAAGGGTGTCTTCACTGCCAAACGCATGCCTCAGAAGGTATTTCTGGAAAAGAAAAAAATTCCTTTGCTGGATAGTTGCGTTGAAGGGAATCTGCCACACACAGCACATTGGTTTACAGCCCCTACAAGTACAATTCAAGGGAGAGCTGGCTGTTACCGTCTTCCTCTTCTAGTTTTTAAAGCTTCCTAGTATCAGAAAAGCTGCTGTAAGATGAGAAGAGATTCATTTGCAATGTTCAAGGAGCTCTGTGGAAAGCAAAATGAATTGTTTATAGTAACAACAAGAAGACGAAGAGAACATTCTATCATGAGTCTTTGTGAAAGCTGGAGTATTTGACAATGTTACTCAAGTACTCTACACGTGGTCTCTCCTTTTCCAAGGTTATTTTGGTTAAGACTGGGACATCTTAGGATCATTAAGAAAATAAAAAGGTTTTAATTTGTTGATTAGTATATAGTAAGTGCTGTGTGCATTTTTAATTAAAATAGTAATAACACTTAAGTGCTTGAGTGCCAGACACTCTTTTCAGTGTGCTCTGTGCAATAACTTGTTTCCTATAAGCAAGGATACATCATAAAGTTTATGGAAAAGGGAATCAAAAGATTATTTTGCCTCAAAAATTGACAACCATGCAGTTTTTTTCAGAATATGCATTTTCTGTGAACTTTGTGAAAACTTCTTATATTATAATTTCCTGTTTACATTTCATCTTTCACTCTGGGTTGACAGGAAGTCACTCCCTCCTATCCTGAAAGGAAGGAATACTAAAATAAGACTTAGAAGTTTTAGATGTTATTCTTTCCTTGCCATTATTTCTGAAACAGTCAAATCACTTCCATTCCTCTGAGATCTGTAAAAAGAGATAAAGGGATCTACTTACGCCTCCTCATACTTTTATGAACATCTTACTTGCTCATATATGAAATTTAAAGGCCATTCAAGGGTTTTTAATCTTTAACATTGTGAAACAGACATACGTAAATTCATTTTCAGATCATTTTTAAATGAGATAGTCAGTTAAACACCAACCAGGTCAAGGAATAGAATATACTCAGCTTCCAGAGTAAACCAATGTGCCTCTCCCCATCATAAACATTCCTTCTGAAGGTCACCACTAGTTTACTTTTTTGGATAATCGTTTCTTTGCTTTTTTTTTTTATAGTTTTTGACTTGCGTATGGATCCCTAATTTATATATTTAGTATTTCCTCTGGTGAACAGTTCGTGATGCAATTATATTGTATACGTTCTTTGATATTTACTTCTTACTGTATTGGTGGTGACAGTCTTCCATGCTATTACTTGTCATTGTAATTTCATATCTGCTGTGTGACTACACTCCTACTTATTGATCCATCCTGTTGTTGATGGATTCTGGACTGTGGGATCTGTCGTGGGAGGAGGAATGCTGGGTTAGTGTGTGTGCATGTGTGCAGCTTCAACTGAATTGAATGATGTCAGACTCTTCACAGTGAGCACGCCCCTCCACAGTCTCAGAGCATATCCATTGTACCACATTTTGCCAACATTTTATATCTTCACATTTAAATTTTTTGAAAAAGCTTTAATCACCGCATTTCCCTTTTGACCACAGCTTGTCTGATCCCAGTGAAACAATCTCCTGTAAAGAAGAAAATCATCATCATCTTAGAAAATTTGGAGAATTCTTCCTTGTCTGAATTATTGGGGGACTTTTTGGCACCTCTTGAAAATCGCAGCACAGAAAGCCCATGCACTTTCCAAAAAGGTAAGGAGAGGGAGACACTAGGCAAAGCCTTCGAAGGAAGTTTCTGTCTTACCACTGCCATGACTTGCTTCCCCAGAGCACAAATGGCACTTCACACTCTGCTGTCTTGAACTTGTTTTAAATTGCATTTGTCGCATCAAATGACTTGTGGAGACTGGACCTTTGTGTTTTAGGAAATGGAGCATCCGAGTGCTATTATTTTCATGAGAACTGCTTCCTGATGGGGACCATTGCCAAGGCCTGTCTGCAGGGCTCTGACCTGCTGGTGCAGCAGCACTTCCGCTGGGTACAGCTGCGGTGGGATGGCGAGCCCATGCAAGGACTGCTGCCCAGGTTCCTGAGAAGGAAAGTTGTGAATAAGGTAACAGACAACAGCTGCGCCCTGTTGCCCAGAGACTGGGACTTGGGTGGTGGGGAGACTGGGGCTTGAGTGCAACACGTCCTGTGTGGTGTAGGGCAAGAACAGTTTTTGGATATCTTAGAATTGAATTATAAGGAATATGAAACCCATAACAGAGTTGAACTATATTAAGTACAAGGAAAAGTGATTCGTTTTTACTATCGTTATTAACTGTTCTCAAAGAATCTCCACAAGTTCTAAATGCTGTGGAAGGCAGGATTAGAATTAAGTAATCTTAAGGTTTTGCACTGCTTCCTTGCAAGCATCAGAACAGTATCCACCCCCTCATGCAAGGTTTTGTTGTTGTTTTTTTTTTTTAAAGTTTTATTTGTCCAAAAAGCCTAGCAAGAGGGAGGGAGAGAGGAAGGGAGCGAGCAGGAGTGGGAGAGGGATAGAGAGAATGAATTATCTTCTACTCACTGATTCACTTCCCAAATGCCTTCAATGGCCAGGGTTGGGCCAGGCCAAAGCCAGGGACCAAGAACTCCATCTCCCACGTTGCTGTCTGGGATCCAAGTGCTTGACCTATGAAAAAATAGGATTCTGTAGCTTTGACACATTTTCAAGACTGTCAAAATGATAACTTTTAGTGATTTTTCATAGAATGCTATTCTTCTTTCATACTTTTTTTAAAAATTTATTTGAAAGACAAATATCAACAGAGACAAAGAGAAATCTTCCATCTATTGGTTTACTCCCCAAATGCCCAAAACATCCAGTGCAAGGCCAGGCTGAAGCCAGGAGCCCAGAACTCTACCCAGGTCTCTTACCTGATTAACAAGGACCCAGGTACTGAACCCAGCACCTGGTGCCTCTCAGGGTTTGCGTTATCAGGAAGCCAGAATTGGAGTTGAGGCTGGGACTTTAACCCAGGCGGTTTGATGTGGAGGCAGGTGTCTCAAACAGCAGTTTAACAGCTGAGTCAAACGATATATTCTCTACTCTCCCAAATAACAAAAACATTATAGTGCTGACCAAAAGGGACTTGAATTTATAAAATGTAATTCTGGAAAGAATAGCTTCCTTTAGATTATGTATGTTATGCAGTATTATTTAAAATTTGTGCCTCACATCTTGAACTTAATTTTTTTATGCTGACAGAGTTCTGTACATTTTTGTAAAGTTAGCATTTTATCTAAAACCTTTTCCTTTTACAGAACTTGACATTTTTTCATCATTAATATACAAGGTATGCAGGCCCAGGTCCAGATGTATCACCTTAACACTTATCCATAATATGAAAAATTTTACTTCATTTTTCATTCATGCAAAAACCTCTCTTAAACACTACTATTTGCAAGGCCCTGTGAAGTACTCTACATACATATGAAGGATGATTTCTTCCAAAACTGATGTTTAAGAAATCATCCAGGTTCCTCCCTCATCTACTTATAGCTCTATTTTTGCATTAATTTGATGAAACCAGCTTAAAGTTCTGTGTAACTTAGTCCCCCGTAAACGGCACATGAGGCCAAACTCAACACAGCCCATCCCCACACCCAGCTCCTGGCTCGCCCTCCTCACTTCCTTTTCTGTTATCTGTCCCCCAGGCTTAGCATGTCTCAATCTATTCACCTGGTCAGTCACAGACTTCAGTCCTTGCTCTGGGGCAGACCAAGGAAGACGAAATACCAGGGCTGGTGGACATGTAGCTATGGAAACAAACCATCACAACAAAGTGTGATAAGAACAACCTCATTCACCTGTATGAGATGCATCAGAAAAGTGTTACTGCTTATGCAGTCAGTGTGTGCTATGAGCCTGGGAAAGGTGGGACAAGAGAGGAGTCCTGCCCACCCTCATGGAGCTGCCACTGTCCTGGCAAGATAGGCAGGCCATTGAAAAAGCAGCCTTCTGGTGGGGTATTGGCAGCCTTGTTGGGCAGTTTTATTCAGAATGTGATTACTCAAGTGCTATTTTCAATGACTGCATTCAGTGTATTTGAGTTGCATATCCAAATGTACAGCCTTCCCCCAAGCTTTATCTTTCTATGTATAGAGTTGGCAAAACCTAACAGTTGCTTTTGAAGGGAACACATTTATAACTTAAATTCCCCTAAAAAGTTTATTTTGCTTTTTTCTTTTTAATCTAATTTGCTTTTAAAACTTTATCTAATTTCTCTTTTTTAAGATTTCTGGTAATATACAAATCTTCTGTAGTATTTTAACTTTTATAAAACCTGAAAATTAAATTTACAGATCCATTGACCAAATGTTCTGTCAATTCTCTTATCCCATTTCACTTAAAATCAGAACCTTAAGGGTAGGATGGGAAGTATCACTATGTTCCTAAATCTGTACATATGAAAGACATGAAACTTGTATAACTTCAGTAAAGTTTGAAAAAAATGGAGCAAGGACTCAAACCAGGCACTCTGATACGGGAGGCAGACATCCCAAGCAGTATATTGACTGCTGCACCAAATGCCTGCTCCCATCCCAATTTTAGTAGATTTAAGTGTCCTAGGAAATTTCTTGTTGCTGTCAACTCTTACCTTGCTCAGGATTTCCTAATCTGTATCATTGTGGATTATTATCTTAAAATATGTTGAAACTCAGCAAGCTAATGCCACAAAGACTTTGGAAACTGTGCTTTCAAAAGGTAGGAAGATAGTGACACACAGTGGACAACAGCAGAAAGCTCTGAGAATTGCCAAGACGGAGAATTCGCCAAGACGGAGCCATCTGGATGAAGAGCATTTGCAAAGATTATTCCTGTAGACATTAGGGCAAATATGGCATTTTGAATATTCTAATACTTTTATTACCTGTTTTTAAAACTCCACAAAGCCTTTTTCCTTTTATTTTCTCTTCTTAAATGTAAACTTAGAGAAGTTAGTAGAATCGGTTAAGATAGAGCTATCCAAATTGGATTCTGTAGGTGATTTAACTGATAAGAATAAGCAAAAAGATACTGTATGGGAAAATACGTTACCCGGGAACTAAAGTAAGCAGGTAAAATGTTAAAAAAAAAAAAAAAACTCACACATCGCTGGTGAGAATGGTAGAGATACTTGGGAAAACAGATTGTCAGTTTCTTACGAAGTTAGAAATACACTCTTCATATGACTTAGGCATTCCACTCCTAGATAAAATGAAAGCATATAGTTATCTAAAAAAAAAAAAATCCTTAAACCAATAACTAAGTTACTATTTTTTTTTCTTTTTTCTTTCTTTCTTTTTTTTTTTTTTTTTTTTGGACAGGCAGAGTTATAGAGAGACAGAGAGAAAGGTCTTCCTTCCGTTGGTTCATTCCCCACATGGCCGCTATACCGATCCAAAGCCAGGAGCCAGGTGCTTCCTCCTGGTCTCCCATGCGGGTGCAGGGCCCAAAAACTTGGGCCATCCTCCACTGCACTCCCAGACCACAGCAGAGGACTGAAAGAGGAGCAACCGGGACAGAATCCGGCACCCCGACCGGGACTAGAACCCGGGATGCCAACGCCACAGGCGGAGGATTAGCCTAGTGAGCCGTGGCGCCAGCCACTAAGTTACTATTTTAAAGTGGAAACATACTGTTTTTCTAATGTGTGGAATTCTCTTAAACAAGTTTTTAAATATGCCAAATATATGATTATCCCTCACCTTAACCCAGAAAACAGTAATAATACAGATTTGTATGCATTTTTGAATGTTCATGACGATAAAAATATACCCCCTCAAGGAAGAATTTTTCCATGCTAAGAAATCTGGACTGTCTCCCCCTGAGAGTTCAGGATTCCTTTTGTGGCTGGCTGAGCTTGTGCATCGCCCAGTCAGCTAATGAGGACTTGTGTTCTGGCCTTAGGTTGTTTCTGAGAGGGGGAGCCAGACAGAGCCCCTTCACAGTCCCTCTAGACAGAGAGGCACTATGTCCGTGGCCCCCATGTGGGGCACACTCCTTTTAGATGACCTAGTGCTGGGGTGTGACTCCATTTGTGGTACTCCAGCATTGGACTGGATAAACTCATGGCTTTGAGCCTTGTCCCTTCCTTAGTGCAGGGCTCTGATTCTGTTAAGCGACATCAGATCGGAGTCAGCCTTCTGGGTTCTGATTGTGTCTGACTTCAAGCGCACAACACCAAGCTTGTTGCTAGTTACAGTGAACAGGTGATTAACATGTACTATGAAAGAAACAAGTAAGGTGCCGCTATGGACACCAGAGCAGGGGGAGGAGGAATGCTTGTTTTAGGAGCGGTGAGCAGTCACATGTAAAACTTTTCAGTTACGCTAACCTGATACTTAAAGGAAGGTTAACCTGCTGCCCATGACATCAGCATCCCCTATGAGCATGGTGGGTTCAAGTCCACTTCCAGTCCACCAATCTGCTAAAGTACCTGGGAAAGCAGCAGAGGATGCCCAACTACCTGGACCCCTGCCCTCCATGTGGGAGACCCGGATGGAATTCCAGGCTCCTGGCTTTCATTCGGGAGTGGATCAGTGGTGGAAGTTCTCCTTGTGTGTTTCTCCTTCTCTGTAACTCTGCCTTTCAATTAAGTGAATTTTATAAATAAAAAATGGGGGAAATGGGGCAAGCACTTGGCACAGTAGTTAAGATGCGCTTGGAACATCTACACCCCATAATGGAGTGCCCGAGTTCATGTCCTGGCTCTGCTTTCGATTCCAGCTCTGTGAATGCACATCCCGGGAAGTAGCAGTAATAGGTCAAGTATTTGGCTCATGTTGTGGGTTGTTGTGGCCATTTGGGGAGTGAACTAGTGGATAGAAGAGCTCTATCTTCCTCCTCTCTCTCACTCTGCCTTTAAAAATCTTTTTTTTAAGAGGCCTTATCCATTCCCTTACCCAACTGTGGTCTTGCTAAGGCAGG
Organism: Oryctolagus cuniculus; assembly: GCF_051225735.1. Lineage (NCBI taxonomy): Eukaryota > Metazoa > Chordata > Mammalia > Lagomorpha > Leporidae > Oryctolagus > Oryctolagus cuniculus. The sequence goes on along the minus strand of NC_142869.1, from coordinate 153,089,279 downwards.
TAGGGGGACACTCTTCCTCTGTTGGCTGCCCACACAGACAGGCAGACCCACTCTCTCTCTGCCCATGGGCTAGCCTCACCACAGGGAGGAAAGGTTAGAGAGCACCAGAAATGTTCTGCTTGAGGGGGAAAAGGGAATTCTTTGTTGCAAAACATTCTCACCCACTTCATTTTAAATGTGATAAACTACTCCTCCATTATTTCATGTAAATGCTGTGTATCCTAATCCTGACTTCTGCCCACTAAAAAGTTGCAGTTAATAATGTATACGTGAAACTTGAGAAGAGAGTAAATTTCAGTGTTCCTCCACAAATAGTAGATAAATATGTGGAGTGGCAGATGTTTGAGTTAATCATTTCACAGTGTATACCTGTAGTTTATGTATCCCATAAATATTTTAGCAATTATACCTTTATAAAAAATTTAAAACTCTAGCATTAGCTTTGTCATCTTTCTCCTATGGATCCTTGGGCAAGTTTTTACTATGTTGTACCTCATTCTGCTGGCATGAAAAACGTGGTAAAAAGACCTGCCTTAGGGTCCTGGTGAGAACGCAGTGCGAAAATGGTTGCTCACACTGACATTTTAACATGCCCAACAGTATAGGTAATGAGTCATCTCTCCTTCAGCCAAGGGAAGGGAGAATCAGAGTCAGCTAGAGGTTCGCAGTTGGAACTTCGGAACAGCATCCTTGTTCTAAGCCAGACCCTGTGCTCTGCTTCCCACCTCCAGTTCAGAGGTCAGGTGCCTGCACCCTGCGACCCCGTGCACAAGACCGTAGCCTGGGCACTGTCCGTCTGGCGACAGCTCAACTCCTGCCTGGCCCACCTGGGCACACCTGAAGCACTTCTCGGCCCAAAGTATTTCCTGTCTTGTCCTGTGGTCCCTGGACGTGCCCAAGCGACAGTGAAGTAAGTATCATGTTTCCTTTCCTGCACACCCTGAAAATGGAACCCTGGCCCATGTGGGAGACTTGAGAGTGAGAATCTGATGGCGCTGCTGGTGCCACCTGCTGTCGGCAACCCAGAGGCAGCACGGGGGCCCTGTGCTCCTGCTGCAGAGTGACCAAGCTTTCCCTGTGGTGTTTTTGCTAAGAGCCGGGTAGCAGTTGCGCCTGCATTACAGATCTTGGGCTAGCTGGGCAATGTCTCCTGGGAAGGTCTCCCTTGAGAAGCCCTGTCAAATACTTGATGCCCCCCACCCCAAAACAACTGCATTGAGAAGCCTCCTGTTTTATTGAGACTTGTGAACTTAATGTATTTGCCTGTGAAGCAGCTAATGAGAACATACTTAGACATAAGATTAATGAGATAAAAAATCAGGAAAGTTTATTCCCAAATAAAAGATTAGTGATTAGCCAGCAGATTTCATGGTGCATTTTCCAGGATTCTGAGCAAAAAAAGTACTTTGGAAAGCAGCAGATGCAAATAATCTCTTCTCTATTGTAAGATAAATCATCAAGTTAATAACAGCTATTGGGAGAGAATATACATATGTTCTTGCTATAAACCAGAAATCCATTTGTTGACATCTGTGACAGTTAAATCGGAGCCTTTTTCCGTAAGAGTCTTAAGATCTTAAGGAACCAGTCTTGGTCTTTCCTCCATGGAGCGTGGTCTTTGTTAAGAACTGGGGAGGCTCTGAGAGTTTCCTCTGATTGGCAAGCTGGTTAGCCTGCCTGCCGTGGTTCGGTGCCCAGTCGGAAATAGAGGACTTCCTCACTCACAGCCCAGCAGGAAGCGTGCACTTGGCAGCTCCTGCCCCTCAAGCTCTACCAGGTGCTGGGGGTCTGCACCGTGGCCCAGGAGGAAGCTGGGTCTCCATCACAGCTCTGAGCCCCCTCTCCATCTTCTAAAAGGAGATGCTGAAGGAGACGTTACCTTTATTATCCCAGGCAGGAAACAAGTGTGCCTCCTCTCCCCAAGGAGCCACTATCTCTGTTTTCCCAGTCTGAAAAATAGAATCCAGAACAAAACCTGACTCAGATGTGCAGGAAAGCCAGGGAAAACTCTCCCCCACCAGCCATGGTAAGGAGCTGCCTTCTGCTGTTTTTTTTTTTTTTAACCAAAACTTACCATCTTTACACCTTTAACACTTCTAGGAATAACTAATTTCGGCTCATTGTTGTAGAATACCAGAATATTGTCTATATTCCTTTATTGGAATTTCATTTTCTTACTTGAATTACACATCACTAGATATTAACAGAAGATTATAATAGGCCAATGATTAATACTTTAGTAATAGTTTTTAATAATACTTGAAAATTGTATTGCTAGTATCTACTAGCTTTGAAAACTTTCCTATCCAGGAGATGTGGTATTGCTTTTGTAGCCTTTATTAATATGATGGCTTGTTAGTGCTATAAAAAAGTGTGCTTTTTGAAGGAATCGTATTTGGCATTGGGGGCTCCAAATCTGAGTGAAATGCCGCACTGCTTACAGCTATAATGCAGAGTCCACAATGGAAGGCATGATGGCCGGCTGAACCCATCCTGTCTCTGCAAGGCTGAGCCCTCCCAGGTGAACCAAGGAGCTCGTTCCTTGGAGCAAGCAGATATAAATTGCTTTTGCTTCTTACATGAGTCTAACTCAATTTCAGCAATATTAAAAGACAACATATATGTGTCTTAGACTTGGCAAAGAAGTTTGCATTGTTTAGAACATGTACTTTCAGAAAAATCTTACTTTCTCCAGACTCCTTCAGTCTTCAAATTTACCTTCCTTTCCAGGTGTTTGTTCATGCATTCAATCATCATTCAAGCACTGATTCTTACATTGAGGGAAACATGCAAATTATCAGTTTCCTTTGAAATGCAGTGTATTTGCAAGACAAATTCAAACAGCTTCATTTATTCCAAAATGACCTGGTAAAGAAAGGTAGCATGTCTGTAGAATCACTCAGGCTTTTCCCCAGACGTGTTTAAGCCTGTCCTTTTGTAGAGTTGCATGTATTCTGAGAAGCATGGGCCTAGCTGAACCCGCCCCTCTCTTGCAAGGTGGATGTCCAAGCTGTGGAACGCTGTCATCGCGCCCAGAGTTCAAGCAGCAATCCTGTCGCGAGCCTCAGTGAAGAGACAGCCTGGCCTTGGGCAGACGGCGGCTAAGAAACACCCCAGCCACGGGCAGCAGGCTGTGGTGAAAGCTGCTCTCAGCATCTTACTCAATAAAGCTGTTCTGCACGGTTGTCCCCTCCCGAGAGCAGGTCTGTGGAGGTGTGCAGGGAGGAACGGACTCCTCACCCTGTAATGCTGCATGGTATTCGCGATTCATTTAAGAGACAGAGTAGCACAGAGATTCCATCTGCTGGTTCACTTCCCAAGTGGCCGCAAGGGCCAGAGCTGACCCAGGCCAACGCTAAGAGCCAGGAACTCCATCCAGACCTTCCACCCTGGTGGCAGGGGCCCAGGTGCAGCAGCACCACAAGGCTGGCCCCATGATGGTTGTTTCTAAGAGAGCTCTTTTCTATCTATAACTGGAGCCATGGATGTTACCTGAGACTGCTCCAGGTCTCATTCTGTGTGTGTAATCACTGGCTCAGGTTTGAATTCCAGACCATCGGGTAAAATGTGTGCCCACTCCCCACCAAGGGATTAGGCCCGTGATTTGGAGGGGTCTTCACAACCCTGAGAATTAGAAAGTAGCTCCGGTTACTCTATGGAACGGGGTCTTCGCTGCCTGCCTGTTGTCAAAACATTATTTGCATTGTTTCAGAGCTAGACCAGCACACAGCGGATTTCAGAGGGGGAAGTTTTCCTCTATCCATTGTTTCAAGTTACAACAGCTGCAGCAAGAAGAAAGGAGAGAGCGGGGCCTGGAGAAAGGTGAGCACCAGTCCCCGCAAGAAGTCTGGCCGCTTCTCCTCACCCATTTGGAATGAGCCCGACCTCAGCCCGGGAGGTAAGGGGGCCAGCGCTCTTCACCCAGTTTCTAAATGCGAATGTGCTTTCGTTCGTCTCCCTGTGCATTCAGCAAGACATGGAATAAACTGACCATGGTGTAAGTAAACTTCTAGAAATAGTTTGGGAATCCCCTATGTGAAAAATGCCACTTGCATATTAGAATTCTAAAATTAGCTTTAGCTTTATATTGATCACTGATTTTTGGATTAGTTTCCTTTTTCTTGGTGTCCACAAGTAAATGTGTGTAGCAGAATAATGGAGCTTTGGCATATTTCTCTCCTGTCCTGTCATTCCTCAGCCAGTCCTATGTTTTTAGAACTGTATATAGGGATAGGCATTTAGCACAGCAGTAAAGACACCTCTGGGACACCTGCATCCCTGGTTCAAGTTCTGCCTCCTATGCCTCCATTCTAGTTGGCTGCTAATGGGTACCCTGAGAGGCAGCAGATTATGGTTCAAGTTCTTGAGTCCCCGCCACCTGTGTTAGAGACCGGATTTGAGTTCTTAACTCCTGGCTTCAGTCTATCTCAGCCTTGGGCTGTTGAGGGGCATTTGGAGAGTGAGTCAGTGGATGGAAGATCTCATTCCATCTCTATATCTGTCTTTTGAATAAAATGAAAATACAGAAAAGTTAACATACGTACAGACGTGATAGCAATTTAAATTATTTGCAAGTGAATCCATTGTACCACCTCATTTTTCATGTTTTATCACATGGCCCAGGGTTCTATTCCAGACACTAGAATTGGAACAATGAAAAGAACAAGAAAAACAAATCCTCTGCCTTCCCATTGCTTGTATTCCAATAAATCATGAGACAGGCTGCATATGAGATGACATGAGATACGGTAAAGGGATATGTAATTTTCATTCTAACACAGATCTATGCCTGGTGTTACACCTGTTCTATTTGACATGGATAACATGACAATCAGCAATTACACAAATTGTAAATGTCTTTCTTGAAGGAAATACACCTTTGAGAAAGGAAAATGAAGTCCCCCACCTCATGTGCCTAGTGAGTTTCTACTATCTGTAATTCATTTCAGGCTTCCAGAAGCCCCATCCATCCAAAGTACACAAGGACTTCAAAAAGTTCATGTTCAAGTGGCACTGAAAGCTCATGTTGCTGCGAAACAATTTTGAAGTCTATGCAGTTTTTCTTCTTAGTATACATTTTCCAGGACTTTTTTTTGAAGACCCTCATTTGTTTTTTAAGGCAAAGCCCCTACACACTGGTTCACTCCCCCCAGATACCTGCAACAGCTGGGATACGCTGAGACAGGAACTCAACCTGGATCTCCCAACATGGGAGACAGGAACCCAAGTACGAGACATCACCTGCTGCCTCCCAGTGTACCATCAGCAAGAAGCTAGAATTGGAAGCAGAGCTGGGACTCGGACCCAGGCACCCCATTTGAAATGCAGTTGTCCCAAGAGGCCACTTAATTGCTAGGCCAAATGCCCACTCACCTTCATATTTCAGTGTGGTGGAATTTATTTCAACATTACAGCAGTGGAGATCCCAAATTAATACAGTCCCTAAAATCTTGTATTTCTTGACGTGGAATGTTGCTTTTAGTTCTATTTCCATTCTTAATCAGGCATTTTGATTTTAATTTTAAAAAAATCAGTGTTTTTAACCATATAAACACTTGCTTCCACAGTTCCCTAGTTATCCAAGGAGTGTGCTGGCAATTTGTGTCCCTTTTTAAAAAAAATGATTGGAGAGTCACTGAATAAAATAAGTCTGTTTATACTTTTTTTAAAAAGATTTATTTGAAAGGCAGAGTTAACACAGAGGCAGAGAGAGCGAGATCTTGCATTTGCTGATTCATGCCACAATGGCTGGAGCTGTGCTGATTTGAGGCCAGGAGCATCCTCCGGGTCTCCCACATTGAGGCAGGGGCCCAAGGAGTTGGGCCCTCTTCTTCTGCTTTCCCAGGCCATAGCAGCGAGCTGGATTGGAAGTGGAGCAGCCAGGACATGAACTGGCACCCATATGGGATGCCGGTGCTGCAGGTGGTAGCTTTACCTGCTATGCTCCAGCACCAGCCCCTCTTTATACTTTTAAAAAGATCTATGTTATCTATTTATAACAGGATGTGTTCTGATCCAAGAACTTGCCATCACTGTCCAAAGTTAGAGTGGGCGAGTCAGGGAGTCAGCCCTCCATGTTGCCTGGGGCCTCCACAGACAATTTTTCTACACAGTATGCACAGTGCTCTAAGGCAATGGTGGTCATCTCCATTTACAAATAACAAATCAACCTATTCCAAATAACCTCTCCAGGGAATAGTCTTGGCATATTTTTGTTTATTGCAAGTCCTATCAGCCTAGTTCTGGGGCATACATAATCCATAGCACACACTAACTGGACATCCAGATATATCTCCACTGTATCGTTGCCAAGTTGGTTGGAATTTCTACAGGGTTTAGGACCTGCTTCTTTCTTGAGCTAAAACCTAGTCATATGGGGCAAGTGTTTTGGTGCGGTGGGTTAAGCTGTTGCTTGGAACACCTGCATCCCTTATCAGAGTGTCTGGTATTCAGTTCCACCCTGGCTTCAGGTCCACTTCCCTGCCAATGAGCAGCAGATGATGGCTCAAGTACTTGAGACTCTGCCACACCCAGAGACACCTAGTCCCTTCTGGTGCAGGCATTTGGGGAGTGAACCAGCAGATTAGAAGTTACCTCTCTGCCTTTCAAATAAATAAAAATTAATTAACATTTAAAACATTCCCCGAGCAGTAAACATTGCCAGTACATGCTTTAGAGATGACAGAATGAATAAGTATAAAAGTAATGTAATATTTTAGAACTAAGTCCAAGTCAAAAAACTAAGCTTTGCTAGATATAAAAAGGTAGATAGTGGTTTTAAATTCGTCTATATTTTAAACATTAAATGATATTCCTTAAATCATGACAAATTATTTGAAGGACTGACAGTGACATCAAATCCCAAGGGAGATTTATAAAAATCTAAAAATTTTATGAAATATACAATGGTCAGAAGTTAGGTTGGAAACTGACATGTCTCAGGTTTTTAATAATAACAACAAGGTTTGGGTTTTGTTTTTTGACACCAGTGTTCAATACCAAAACAAGAATCCCTTGGCATGTGGACCACCATGGAAGCTCATGAAACTTAGTAAAGATGCAGCCCGTTGCTTTCCTGACCTAAGGGTCACAGGCTTCTGAGAAAGCCACTTGGTGCTTTCAGAGAATAAGGACAAAAGTCCTTGGTAAAGTCATGGACAATGATTGCCTCAGGTGATCTGCCTGTAATGAGGATCTATTGTATTTGGTTTTCTTTTTCCCCCAGAAACCTTTTATTTAAGGAATACAAACTTCACACATTTCATAAATACAAATTTAAGAACATAGTGATTCTTCCCACCCTACATACCCTCCAACCACACTCCCTCCTCCTCCCTCTATTCCCATTTTTGTTTTTTACTGAGATCTATTTACACATAAGATTAACCCTATACAAAGAGTTCCACAAATAGTATGGAAAAAAAAAAAACTGTTCAACAGTCGAGACAAAGGCTGTTCAAAGTCATTTCATCTCAAAGTGTCAATTTCACTTTTACCGATTACCTTTTAGATACTCTATTAGTTCAAAAACGTCTTCAGGGAATATTTATGCCAATTGTATTCATACAGATTGTAGAATTCCCCCAGAAGCAACTAAATGTTTTAATGATTTTATAAAATTCAAGTGTGTATATACATAGAGCCATCTTGTTAAATTCTAAGGTGGTTTATAACAGTGTATCAAACTTTGACTGTAACCCACAATGAGAAATTTGTCATGATCAGTACACAGAAGTCCATATTCTTTTACAAGCTAACTGTTTTCTGAGCAGTTAGAAAACCACTGGGTCTGATTTGCAGTATTTGTTAAATTCCATGACTTTTTGTTTATACTTGCTGTGCAAAGGTATTAAACAGTATAGTCAAACTTCTGCCAGTGCACTGCAAGTAAATGCCACGTGCACTCCAGTGCATTAACAGGCCCACTACTCTTGATTACATCACCTGTGATGTTGGAAGGCAAACAAAGGTAAAGGGAGCTTGCCACCTTCAAAAGGCGGGTGTTAAACTTGTACTTAGGGGGCCGGCACCAGCATCCCATACGGGCACCAGGTTCTAGTCCCGGTTGCTCCTCTTCCAGTCCAGCTCTCTGCTGTGGCTCGGGAAGGCACTGGAGGATGGCCCAAGTGCTTGGGACCCTGCACCCACATGGGAAACCAGGAAGAAGAACCTGGCTTCCGATCAGCATAGCTCTGGCCATAGCGGTCATTTGGGGGGTGAACCAATGGAAGGCAGACCTTTCTCTCTCTGTGTCCAACTCTGTCAAATAAATTAAAAAATTAAAAAAAAAACCCTTGTACTTAGGGACCTGACTGGCAAGAAGGGAGGCTATTGATGAACGCAAAGTTCAGGATTCCTGAACTGAGTCTCAAATGGGATTAGTTGCGCTGAGTTCAGTCATTCAATCATATGCCTAAGGAAATTGGTTATTGACCATCTAAGAATGGCTCTGTGGGAAGCTGTGTCTGGGGCCACAGGCCTGGGTAAAACATCAAGAGGTGGATGTTAATCCAAGGCAAGTACTGTAGAGTCCGTAGTTTGTGTCTTGTTAAATACAGAGCTCAAGACACACAGGCACACAATTATGCATTCTATTGAAAATGATTCCTTTTTTAACAGGTATAAAAAATAAGGCTATATCACAGCTGAACTGTGGAAGGAACACTTCCCTATCAAAACAAAAGTAAGTTCCCTTTTCAGATTTATCTCATGGCAAGCAATGAAAGTAAATAACTTCAGTCACTAAAATTTAAATGTTCTATGTTCTCATTATCAGTTCCTGTGATTCTTTGCTGAATGACATCTGTTAACAGCATATCAAACCTTTAATTGAAATCTTAAAGGTTCACTAAGTTTAATATAACTTAATATAAGCCTGTTTTGCTTTTGGTTTGTTGAAAAAGACTAAATAGCATGGGCTTCATTTTTTTAAAATCAAACTTTGTAAGATGTTATCTTTGTCAATGCATTAATTACTACCTTTAGATGACTGATTCTTTAAACACTAAGTATACAGAAATAGAGCATGACTTATTTAGTGCTAAATGATTATTTAAGTGATAATTTCAATTAATTTCTTGGCATTGTTCCTAGGTTATTATTGAATATTTCAGCTTAGAAATAGAGGATTGTTTGGTTGATCGTAGAATACAAATGTTTGGGCAGTCTGTAGAACACGCCTCAGTGTAGCCCATGTCACTGGGTGGGTAACACTTAGGGTCCTGTTCCCTGGTCCACAGCCTTACAGAAGAAAGTGAAGGGGGGGAGATGCAGGAAACTGCATTGCCCTCTGCTTTCTGCCAGGCTTCCTGCTCGATCCCTCCTGTGTAACAGCCTATCTGATGTGTGTGCTGAAGGATTCTTTACAGAGAAGGGAACCAGGAACTGAGGTGTCAGGGATGAAAACAGAAGAAAATCCGACCTCCCACCATAGTGCAAGTGCTGCAGTCACGTGCGAAATCCCCATGTGTTGCCTTCTGTGACACTGGCCCCTAGACCACAGTGCATGCATTGGGCCTGCGAGGCAGAAAAGGGAAAAGTAAAGACTGACACGCTGTAAATCAAATTTAGAGGGGGGGAGTTATCAAAATCATGTGGAGATTTATTACCTTAACAGTCTATCATAGGGTAGGAAAGTGGGTTGTAGCATTAAATAACATTAAGAAATTCATTAAAAAGTTATTAAAAAAAAACCTTTCTCTACCCAACATGATCACACACACAGTCTAGATTTCCATTTTAGGCACTGGGTGTTGCTCTCACTTTCAAAACTCTTTTCTGAACTTTGGTCAGGTCTTTAGAGAACGAGCTGTCGTTGACGTTGAATTTGGATCAGAGGTTCTCTCTGGGCTCAGACGATGCAGCAGATCTCGTCAAGGAGCTTCAGAGCATGTGCTCCAGCAAGTCGGAATCTGACCTAAGCAAGGTGAGCAGTGCAGATGAACCAAGTGCCCTCGAGCATGGCTGCGCGGAGCCACAGCTCAACACCCATTCCCTCGAAGCTGTTCCTCGTGGAAGCTGTTTGTTCTGAAATACTCATGCAATGAAGACGTTCTAGTGAGGAAAGCTTGCTTTTCCCAACTCCTGTCAAATAGCAGCAGTTGTTAGTTACAATAGCACAAATCGCACCAACACCTTCAGGGAGCTTTCTCTACAAGCCTAAAGCTGAGTTTTCTCAGGCTTTGTTTCCATTTTGAAATCTTTGCTTGGCCCAGTACATCATCTGAGTACAGGAGAATTGCAGCAAGCCTCACAGCTGACTCCTGGTGTAGACAGAGCTCCACCTTTGATTACAAAGAAAAGAAAGACATGGTATGCACAATGCCCATGATCACAGCCTTTAAGCTGTGAAATTTGAGATCTTAATATGGCAACCAGTGACCCGAAATCTCAAAGCAAGCATTATCAGCACAAGTTCAACCTGTTTCCCCACTCTGATTCCTGTAGCAAGTTTGACCAGGCTTCCTTAACTAATGCTTTTCACTTGAAAGGAAGCATAAGAAGATGGTTATAACTTGTGCAAGTTCCACTGAAAGACATTTGAACAGTTGTCATCTCTAGGACAAAGTAGAATTGAATTTCTTATTTAACCTTGCTGGAAGTTAACTGAAATCCTTATCCACTGGAAAAATAAGGTAAAGATGACAACCTTGATAATTTTGTATCCTTTCCTTACTTACTGACATTTGTTTTTCTGTAGAGTTCTTCTAGTCATCTTCTGGTTTTTGAAAAATAGACTTTTCCCTTAGAGATGATTTCTTAGGCAGCTGCTGTTTCCCATGTGAACAGTATAGGACCTGAGGGAATGTTCTGAGGAAGTCCCAAGGATGAGGGGAGAGAGTACCACTTCTGCAGTGCCGCGAGTGTGCCACCACGCAGCTGTGGGGACTTGACGTGCTCACTGGTCTGTTTTCCAGATTGCTGATTCCAGGGAGGAGTTAAGGACGTTTCATAGTTCAGGAAGCAATCCTGCCTTTTCAGCACCTGTCAATAATCCAAGAATGCCAGTGGCACCAAAGGTAAGACTGGGACCAAGAAACGCTGTGAAATTTACTTCACAAATCTTTTTTCACTGTGAATCACGAAGTTATTTTTAAACCACAGCTAGGAAGTCAGAAATAAAGATAAAAGCTCCCGTTAGTTCAAGAGGAGACAGATTGTTGTCTGGATGATATCTTGAAAGCGTGACATAGGAAGGAAAATGTGAATGCTTTATTTGATGCTTTCGGTTTTATTCCACGATTTAGGATGTTTGAGACGATCTCTACTTTCATTTCTGTTTGTCAAAACTAGATGTAATCTAGGTTGTTCATTTTAATTCTCAAGTGGATAATGCTAAAGTTTAAGATTTTGTGCATTAATCAGAGCAAAGGACTAAATGATAACGTGAAAGATCTTTTGCATGCAAAAAACATCTTTTCATTTTACTTCCTAACTTAAAATACGCATTACATTTTGATGAGAGACTTTCCCTTGAACTATAAGTCAGAATGGCAAACAGAAGAGCCAGGATTCCAACAGTGTTCATTAACCTTTTGAAATAGTATCCATGACTGTGATGCTGGATAGACCATTATTGATTGCTTGATAAATAGCAAGAGGTGGTACAGCATGGTATTCTTGGGTGAACAAAAACAAAGCACTTGCTTACCCATTCATTGTTTGGTGAGGTTGCAGATTTCAGAGTCATTTAGTAACATGTGGTTGGGTCACCAAGCCATGTTGATGGCAGGTCATATCCTGGTCTCATTTGCTCCCTGGGTGAGGGCTGGTGTGCAGAGAGCCTAATTATGAAAGCAGCTTGGTGAGACTTATTAATCTGATCTCCTGGCACCCCTGGCCTCCAAGCCCTTGCTTGCTCACTTCTTCATGACACTTTGGACCTGACTAGTTGTATGTGTATCAGCTACGTGAGCTGTGGTCTCATACGGAACAGGATGCCCTGTTAGGAATAGCCTGGCTCCAGTTTCAATCTTAACATTTGCCTTCCCTGACTGGAAACAGTGTAGAAGCACCAAGAAGGCAACCTGGGGTTACTACTGAGCATTCTGGTGAAAACACTTTGCTGCCTTGAAAGTCTTAATTTCTCGGATGTGGTCTTCAGGACCATTCTTTAGGATTTTTGAAGCACAGCGCCAGTGGAAGGAGCCTTGAGGGTCTGGGAAAAGGTCAAATGAACCACTTTCAGCTCAGGGCTAAGTCATGTTCCTGTACCAAAATATTGCTGCCTGGTAGGCTGCTGAAATGTCTGGTGGGGAAACATTTCTATACCCCAGCTTCCCTGCCACATGCCCTTATTTGATTGTTCCAACAAGGTACTGTCCATAAAAGATAGTACTGAACATTAGGTAAGCTTTGGGGCGCTCCAGACAGCTTTTAAAAATGAGTCCTTTTGTCAAAGCCCAGGCAGAATAAAAGAATATGTGGTTGCTAAGATGCACAGTTTAGGGTGGGTGTTAGAATATGCTGCAGCTGGCGCTGCAGCTCAATAGGCTAATCCTCCGCCAGCGGTGCCGGCACACTGGGTTCTAGTCCCGGTTGTCCCTCTTCCAGGCCAGCTCTCTGCTGTGGCCTGGGAATGCAGTGGAGGATGGCCCAAGTGCTTGGGCCCTGCACCCGCATGGGAGACCAGGAGAAGCACCTGGCTCCTGCCATTGGATCAGCGCGATGTGGCGGCCATTGGAGGGTGAACCAACAGCAAAGGAAGACCTTTGTCTCTCTCTCTCACTGTCCACTCTGCCTGTCAAAAAAAAAAAAAAAATACGTTGCCTTTTGCCCCCTGAAGTTAGAGGGACTCCTCCCCCAGAGCCAGAAGTGGTTTTCGTCAGAAACTGCCAGCAGAGGGCAGAGCAACACTCCCTTGGCCATTGACAGCTTGGCAGTCTCACTCTTTCTAGATTCTTGATCACTCAACTGGCATGTCTTGGTTAGATGCCCAGTTTCTTCTGTTATCAGGAAGGTACACCCACTAGAGTTAAGAGCTCTCTGGATTAGTTGATCACTTTCTCCATCCTGGCCAAAGGCTAAGCCTGTTTCTCCCCCTGCTTCTTTATCCACTGGAAAACAAAATTACTATTGTCTTCCTCTGTTGCTATAGTGTAATTCTTTATTGCTCTGACCATGAGGGTTAATCAGGTGGCATGTTGGATAGCCTTCACTCATACACATTTAAAGCATCAATAGAGCAAATACTAATAACTCTTCTTTATATAAGTGCACATTAAGGCAGAAGTTCTCATCTGTGGATGCAGCATAAAATCCAGTCCCTGGAGCCTGGACTCTGTCCCTTAGAAGTTCTGAGGGAGATGTTGGGTTTCGTACAAATCTGCTTCTCAGGTACACCCAGTGCTCAGACCAATTCTTCTACCTAGCACTCATCTGTCAACCACGTTTTTCTTTCCATGTGTATCTTTAGGTACCTCATGTTTTTTCTTTAGAAAAGATTTGTTGATTTGAAAGGCAGAGATGTAGAGAGAGATCTTCTAAGCTGCTGGAGCACTCCCCAAATGGCTGCAATGGTTAGGGCTGGGCCAGGAGCTTCCTCTGGGTCTCCCATGTGGGTACAGGGGGCCAATGACTTGGATCACCTTCTACTGCTTTCCCAAGCACAGTAGCAGGGAACTGGATCTGAAGGAGAGCAGCCGACACTCATGGGATGCTGGCGCTGCAGGTAGCGGATTAACCTTCTATGCCACAGCTCCAGCCTCTCTAACTTGCTTTTCACATGTCCAACATTTTACCCCTCTTCCTACCCATGGAATTGTCTCTCTCCACCTGTCACAGTCCCTATACCTCTTTAAAAGATTGGTCTCCAATGCCATCTTCCCTACATGTTTTTACTTCCTGGCCCCTACTTTGCCATCTTGGGAAATTATAGTTTCTTTGTAGCTTCTGGTAACTGCTTAGCATTGAAAGAATTGGTCTGCTTTAACAGTAATTCTTTTAAGATAAATTATTAAAATTTGCCTTTCCATAAAGTGAGAACGGGGGTTCAGTGTACACAGCAAAGCTTAGATTGTTTTCTGGGCTAAAACCCCGAAGTCTTCTACTTTAAGCCTCTGATATACATCTTAGCTTTGTCAAGGCTTGTGCTTGACTGTACGTCACTTGATGTAAGTTCGCACTCCCAGCCATGAATTGCTGTGATCCACCTAAGGCCTAGGGATCCTCCATGTTTCATTATAACTGCAGGGACAAACTTGACCCCACCTCTCCACATGCAGCCTTGACCTCTCAATCATGGTTGACAGCTGTGGTGGGCACTTAATTCCATGTGGGAATTTCTTGCCGCGGACTCCTGGAGATGCATTCCCTGCGCCTTCAGATTGCAGGCCAGAGCTCAACCTGAGAGGATCGTATGTGGCTCCTAGACTTCCCTCTGGGCCTCAGAACACACAGTATGGACTGTCAAAGGGAGTTCAGTGATGATGGAAAAATCATTTATAGTTGGCATCTGCAATGTATGGAGAACAGATCTAACAACTGTTCCCCTTACTAGTTTATATAGTTTTCAGAAAAGATGGCATGTTATAGTTAAATGTTCTGGTACCTTAAATCAAATGATAAGTTAGGATTAGCCTTATTAGGCTACCATCTCTGTCTCATTTTACAGGTTTTGACAGGTGACTCTGGCCATCAGGAATATAGCTATTTCTTATTTTTTCTCTGGTAACTTCTCAAATAAAGTTCTCTATAGAATATACAAGTCAGATTGAGTACGATTTTGTTTTCAACTTCACCCTTGACCTGCCATAAAGTATGAAAGGAGGTGGCGAGGATTGACTGGGACATGGGTGCCCACCAGCTGGAGCTCAATGCAACAGAATGTTGGTGTACGCCGCCTCTTCAGAAGGCTACCTCCTTCCTAAGCCTAGCCTTCTCTCCCATCCATCCATGGGCACTGAGTATCCTATATTTGTCACTTCTTCATTCATTACACACTTGTTGTTTTGGCAAGAGTCAGTGTTGAAGCCTCTAGCCAAAGGCATATTCCAGTTGTACAGCTGCCTAACCATGTAAGGCTAGCTAGGTGTGAAGATCTGACACAGGTGGTTTTCACTTTGGTCGTTCAGGAGTAATTTAATGGACAAACTGTATGGGGCTTTAAGAGGTGGAAAGGGAGGAAAATGGAATTTAAAGGAGAGATTAGAGCCACACTTAGTGGCATGCTTAGGAGTTTGGGACTTACTGTGTGGTTGGTGAGAATGTCAGTCATCCCTTCCTTTTCACTTGCACCAACAGAGCCTTAATTCTCTCATTTTTCAGACAACATTGGCTTGTGTGAAAAGGCCAAAGGCAGTTGTTCAAGATGACGGGAGGCCCTTGCTCAGTTACCTGGGGGAGCACAGTTAACCCACAGTGAGCCGGGAAAGTAGGCTTCAGAGATTGAGGAACTACATTACATTTGGTTTTAGAAAACTTGAGTTCAAAGCACAAGCTAGACATAGATGAATTATCTTGCCTAGCACATGGAAATTCTGTCCTCAAGATAAGAAGAGCTAGAGGTAGATCTCCTAGAGGAGATGACTGACAGACTCACAATGGGCAGAAGGAAAGGTCCTCAACTATGCTCACCAGCTCTTTTCTCCTCACAGATAAGGAAGGGCTTCTCACCTTTGGCTTCACATTAGAATCAGGTGGTGACTTTAAACCTTTTACTTTGTTACCCCCTAGACCAATTCAATCAGTCTCTGGGTATATAGCCCAAACTTCCCAGCTAAGTCCAATGTTGTAGCCAAAGTTGATAACCCAATTATGAGACACCCAGGAGGAGAGCTGGCAGTGTAGTTTGGTGGGCTAAGTCACCACCTACAACACTGGCATCCCATAAGACCATCAACCCAATGTGGGAGAACAGGGTAGAATTCCTGGTCTGGCTTCACTCAGCCCTGGCTGTTGCAGGCATCTGGGGAGTGAACTAGCAAATGGGAGATCTCTCACGCTTTCTCAAATAACTTTTTCAAGAACACCCAGGAGATTGCAACTGCCAGTTGAAAAATAACTATTTCCATTAAAAGCCTATTTTTCTCTCCTCTTACATTCTAGTTTTACATTCTGAAGCTTCCAATGGTTACATTTGTCTTTGGTAATTGATGTTAACTACTTCAGAGGTATCCAGAACAGCTCACTAAGCAGGCCTCATACCATGCTGGAAGACCTAAGGTCTTTTCCCTGCCTCTTTGCTCTTTGACCATGGGAAAATCATCAGACCTACCCAGCTCTTAGATTTCTCATCAGCAAAATGAGAAATATTGACTGAAATACTTGGGACACCTACATCCCATATTGCAGTGCCTGGCTTCCACCTTCGCCACTTCTGATACAGCTTCCTGCTGATGCACACTGACAGCCAAAAGATGATGGCCTGATTACTTGGGTCTCTGGCACTCCTATGGAGGACTGAGCTCTTGGCTTAAAATGCACAGCAAACTAATGGATATAAGAGCTATCACTTTACTTTTCAAGTAGATGAAAAATAAATACTTTAGAAAAAGAAAACTGAGAGCATACTGAGCCTACCAAGCACAGAATCAATGAGCAGCAGGTGCCTTAATTCACCTGGAGTGAGTTACAGCAGGGCAAGGGTGTTTCTCCTTTGTGTTCTTTGCTGTCTACCAAGCAACTAGAACAGTGCATATGTTATGGTAAATGCTCAAAAAGTGTTCATGGAAAAGTTAGGTGACTTACCCAAGGTGACATCATTGTTCTGTAGAACCTCTTACATTGAGGGTTCAAACAGTCCCATTCGCTGTTTTCTTAGTCCTGGGATTTCATGAAGTTCCTGTTGGTAAAGACATTTCAGACTCAGCATTTGATTCACGGACTCCTGCATTTAGGGCTTGTGTGACACCAGAAAAGGTCTAATGAAAATCAAGCAGGAGGTGCACAGATTGAGCTGCTTCTCTCCTTTATCTTTGGGGAGAGTGGTGTGTGTTTGCTCAGAACTAGAAGAGTAAAACTAGGTGTTGGTAATAATAATGGCACCCGTGTTCTACTTGGCATCTGTTTTCTTCCAGGAGGTCAGTCCTCTCAGCAGCCATCAAGCTACCGAATGCAGCACCAGTAAATCAAAGACTGAGTTGGGTGTTTCAAGAGTTAAATCTTTTCTTCCTGTTCCTAGAAGTAAAATCGCCCAGTGTTCCCAGAACACCAAAAGAAGCAGCAGCAGCAGTAATACAAGGCAACCAGAAATCAACAACAACTCCAAAGAAGAGAATTGGAACCTACACAAACATGAACAAGTAGAAAAACCTAACACATAGGCCTGCCTACAATATTCTCACTACTAACTTCTGTATATTTCACACAGAAACCAAGGACAACCAGATGTAAATACCTTCCAATGAATAAAATGTTTTCACTGTAATATAAAGTATGAGTGCGGGACCACTATTCATTTTTTGTAAAGAATGTATTTATAGCCAACTTTTGTCTTTTTTTTTTTTAATTCTGTAAGACCAAACTTCAATACCAAGAAGTTATGCCAACTTTTCAAGTAGTTTTATAAGAAAAAACTTGTAACAGTTTTCATCAAAATGTTCAGGGGTATTAAAGCAGAACTGTCTAATACTGTATATCTATATATATGTACATATGTATGTATATTTAACAAAGTCCACAAATCCTATGGCATACTACATGTTACAAAATGTGTACAACATTGGCTTAAATAACATGTACCATTTTAAATGGAAACCATAATTTTATGTTCACTTGATGGGGAATGACTAGAATGGGCAATAAATTATTTCTTAACAGTTATTTTCCATTAAAAGCCATATTAAGTATTTTGCCTGCTAAAGTTTTACATTTTAAATCTTTTAGTGGCTATGTTACCATTTGGTTGATCATGTATATATTTATGCTTATGAGTTTGCATTATGACTCCTTTAAAAGATGAAATTATAATGCAATAAGTGTTATCTTTCTTACAAAAGTTTTATACCTAAGTGACTATTAAAAATATCTGCATAAATGCTCCATTAAGTTAATATTGAAGGAGTTAACTGAATTATTTCTAATAGCACAATTGATAAAATATTTTCTAGAAGTGTTTCTTCTAAAAGTATTGATAAGAACACTTAAACAACTCACAGTTAAGATGTTTTGACACCAAATAAAATACTGAATTAGTGAAATAATTTTGCTATGCTTTTTATCTGTAGCTCTCAGTTTCCTCCCAGTTGGTATTTCACCTGCTGTTCATGAAGGCTTACTGAATACATTTTCATAAATACCAAAAATAGTTTAAGAGTATGGAAAGTACTTTTTTTAAACCAACATGGTTATTTATAGTGAAGTATACACATTTGCATTGATCTGTGTAAAACTTTCAAAATATACATGCATCAAAAAAAAGGGCTTTCTATGGAGGAAGAACATGATTCATGTTGTATTCTTCCGTCCTGGGGTGTGAAACTGCAGCCTCATGCACTAGAAAGTCAGATGGGATCACTAGAGCAAGGGACAGAGACTGGGAGGACCATGGAATAGTTTTAGGTATGGGCTCAATAATTCCTTCAAATTCTGGGTACCCTGATAGTCGCTGATGCTTTTTTTCACAAAAAAGACCACCGGTCCTGGGAACAAAACTGAAGGACCTCAAATCAACCAACATATCTAGGTCTAATTTTTTTTCTGCTTCTATGTAACCTGTGGTGGTTATCCCATTTGATTTGCTAGTGATGAGGCCCCGTAGTTTGTATTAGCAACTTCTCTGAAGGTAAAGATCCCATTAGTGTACTCAAGGACCAAAGGTGAGAAGACAAGACCAAATGTGGAATACACATCTTGAAGATGATTTGTAGTAACCAGTCCTTGCAACTTTGATCTGTTAGTAAAATTCAGTATGTGCAGTTTACAATTGCATGGGGGCAGACTACAAGGTACCGAAAGGCATTTACATTGAGGATTTCAAAATACAGGTACTTACTAATAGGTCATTAAAATCAATTTAGTGAGTCACACTAGAATTTTTAAAAACAGAATAGGGTAGAACAGAATCTGTCAGTCATATTTAGTAAGAACTGTCTGTGCAGCTTTTATTTCCATTACATGTATTATGAAAGTATGTACATGTGACAAAGTTTGAAAGTCAGTACCACATAATGGAACCTAGTAAGAGGGAGGCTACATGGGGGGAGTGGTGGTGAGTGATATGGTCTTTTGGTGGTAAACAGCCTTGGGATTGAGTTAAGCACTGCCATTTGTCAGATACTGCATAGCATGAGATGAATTACTTGCTCTTTCATTTAGTTGTTTGAGTTGTAAAATAAGGAACAAGACAACCTGCAGCTTGTTCATGAGCATTAACAAAGACAATACAGGTAGGCATTCCTAATTGCCCCACTCATTCATAAAATACATAATGAATCAGTATCTCTGAACTTTTTTTGTGGCATTCCATGTTAAAAAAAAAAAAATAGGCCTGAAAGAGACTGTAACACAAAAAAGATTTCAATACTCCTACTTTCAATGATTGACAGATCACTTGGATAAAAAAAAAAAAATCAATAGAGAAATAGGTAAGCCATGCTTAAGCAGATATATGTAGACCATTCCACCTGACACTAGAACACACATCCTTCAAATTCACACAGAACATTCTTCACAATAGAATTTTTCTCAGACCACAAAATGAGACCTAAATGTATGAAGATTAAAATCAGATCAAATACTGTTTCCACCACAGTGGTATGAATCTAGAAATCCATAACAGGGCAAAGCTTAGAAAATACACCAATACATGAAAATTAAACAGCAAGAGTAGCCAATAGGTCAATGAATAAATTAAAAGGTAAGTTAATTCCTTGAGAAATACGAAAATAGAAAATATGCCAGGGTCTATGGCATGTGAAAAAAAGTTTTAAGAGGAAAATGTACAGCGATAAATTTCTACATCAAAAAAGAACAGAAACAATCTGACATTATGCCTCAAGAACTAGAACAGTAAGAACTAAGGTAATTAGTAAAATAGAAAAAAGAGCAAAAATTTAGATACTTTGTGGCACTCTAACATCTTTCCAAATTATAATAATTCACAAGCACTGGCAGTTAAATAATCATCTGATTTTTAAAATATGGGTGTATGAAACAACTGATAAAAATGTCTAAGTTAATAACTATAGAACACACTTGCAATTTCTGCATGAGCTTAAAGATGTTTCTTAATTACATTTTCAGTTGCCTTATATAAAAATCCTGTTAGTAAAAGTAGCTTGATAGACGAGCCCAATTTTTCAGATACAGAATTTCTATTAATCCATAATAAAAATTAAATTCAGTTGACTAGGCCTAGCCATAATTTTGTTTAGGCTAGGCCTAAATCTGTTTTTAACAACGTTGGTCCACCACAGGAAATTACTCTTTGAAGTTATTTGACACTTTGAGAATTATATTGGAGAGATGGGATAGAATTCACAAAGAACTTGTACAGATTTCAAAGAAATAAATGAATAAATGCTCTCTATTAGTCTCATTCCAATTATGAGTAATGTTTTGTTGTGGGCCAAGATGTCTGTTGAGAGTGAATTTGAAATATGTCTATGGAAAATACACATGGAGGAGGAATTTGTAGTTACACTTCACTTCTAGTCTGCCTTCAGTCACGAAGATGACATTCAAATACCAGGTGTCATGAGCTCAGGCTCTGAGCACAAAGGTAACAGACATTTAACTTCTCTGGGCTTCAGTGTCCTCATGAGGAAAATTAGAGGGTTTTACTGCTTCCCAGAAAGAAAAACAGTGGAAAATCAGAAATCCTGATGGTTATTCCTATGCATTCTGATATCTTAATAAGGGCAGCTAAACAAACCTTAGAAGCTATTTGTGTTGTATTTTAATGAAATCAAGAATGTATTTCCTGAGCTACCTCAAGTAAATGTTCACAACTTTTTGATTCTAAATTCATTTGAGACAGATGGGCAGAAAGAGAAACAGACAGGGCTCTCATACAGTGGGTTCACTCGTCCAAATGCCCACAGCAGCTGGGATTGGACCAGGTTGAAACCAAGAGCTAGGAACTCAATCCAGGTCTCCCACAAGTGTCATGTACCCAGTGAGTTGAGCCATCATCTGCTGCCTCCCAGGGTCTGCTCTGTGGGAAGCTGGAATCAGGAACCAGAGCGAGGAATTGAACACTGGCACTCAAACATAAAACATGGGTATCCTGGTCCCATCTGTTCCGCATGACTTCATACTTCCTCATTAAAATAATGTTGTGCTGGCAATCAAGCATGTGATGTACAAGACACATCTTCTCTTGGAGTCTATTGGGTAAGACAGGAGTAAATGAAGAAACAAAACAAGATAATTTCCCATTGTTCTATAATGAAAATCAGAGTGATGCAATAGAGTACGCCTGGGAAAGATCAGGAAAGGAACATTACTTTAGGGCAGAATAGTTCAAGGAAGGAACTCCACGGACTGAACAGGAAGAAACAACATTGGTAACTGTTCTTAGGAAAAGATATACAAATGAGAGGACGTTATGAAAAATTTCTGCACAGCAAAGAAAACAATCAGTAAAGAGAATTTATAGAGTGAGAGGACATATGTAAACCATGCATCTGATAAAGGGTTAATAAGAAAAACATACATGGAATTCAACTTGATATCAAGAAAATAACCCAACCAAAAGATGGGCAAAGAACCTGAATAGATATCCAAATGGCTAGCAGGTACATGAAAAAATGTTCAACATCAATAAATATCAGGTAAGTGAAAATTAAAACCACAGAGAGAAGTCATCTCACCTTTTAGATGGGCTATTACCAAAAAGATGAAAGCTGTGTTGCAATGATATGGAGAAAAGGGAACCCTTGCACAGTGGTGGGAATGCAAATTACTACAGCCATTATGGGAGACTGTATGCAGCTTCTTTAAAAAAAAATAACTAGAACTACACTATCATCCAACAATTCTACTACTGATGGGCTATAAAGCCAATGGAAAGGAAATCCACATGTTCAAGAGGTACCTGCACTCCCTTCTACATTGCATTAGTCACAATTACCAAGGTTTGAAATCAACCTACATGTCCATCAAGGGATGGATGGATGTATAAAAACACAATAGAACATTGTTCCATCTTTTAAAAAAAAAGGAAATCCTGTCATTTGCAACAGATGAACCCAGAAGTCCTCGCATTAAGTGAAATAAGCCAAGCAGAGAAATATTTCATGACCTCACTCATACATGGAATCTGAAAAAGGCAAACTCAGAAGCAGATAGCTGATGATGTTACTGGAGGTTGGGAATGCCTGTGGGCATTGGGAAGATGTTGGCCAAAGGGTACAAAATTTTGATTAGATAGAAGAAATATATTCAAGAAATCCGTTGTCCAGCATGGGGACTATAGTTAATAAGAATGTATTACAATCTTGAAGACTCTCAAAATACTGATTTAAAGCAATCATAACGAAAACCTTAGACTTTTTTTTTTAAATCACCAAGGGGCCAACGTTGTGGTGCAGTGGGTAAAACTGTCACCTGCCATGCTAGCATCCCATATGGGTGCCAGTTCATGTCCCACCTGCTCCACTTATGATCCATCTCCCTTCTAATGGCCTGGTAAAAGAAGTGGAAGATGGCTGAAGGGCTTGGGCCCCTGCTATCCACATGGGAGATCTGGAAGAAGCTCCTGTATCCTAGCTTTGGCCTAGCCTAACCCCGGCCAGTGCAGCCATCTGGGGAGTAAACCAGTGGATCAAAGATTTCTCTTTCAGTCTCTCTCTGACTTCCAAATAAATAATCTTTTTTTTAAATTACCAAGCTCTTTATATATATATATATATGACTTGCCTTTTAATCCAGTAATTTCTGGTGTATCTGCTTGGATCTCTGAGCCAAATGCAGAATGCAGATATTCAAGTCTCTCTAACTTAGAGCTGAATTCTTTCTACGGTGACCATTCATTGATTTGGGGCATTTTGTTCTCTTTAGGAGGAAAATGCAATCTGACAAAGTTCTGGTTTCTAGGTCTCTGTGCCAACAGTCCTAAACAATCAATGTTCTATTTTTTTTTTCCTGACAACCCATTCAAGGGCTGTTTAAATGCAAATATAATAGTATTTCCACTAAAATATTTTTTTCAAAGCAAAAGGAGCATGAGTTGGATTCATCAAATCAGTTTGTTGTACAGAACTTTCTGACCATTCATTTGTTTTAACCTGGAATTTGACATTGGCCTTGTGACTCATGAAATAGGAACTAGTGTAACACATAGCACCTGTGTGATGTAACTTGAGAAACAAAACAAGATGTTTCCACCCACTGTCCCTCTCTTGCTTCTTTCTGAATTGTCTTGCTAAAATGTGATTTGTGGTATCTTGTAATATGGCACACAGAACACAGCAACTGAAGCAATAAAACTTTCTGACCTGCCCTTGAGTGATGTGTATCATTAACCATGTGATACTTAACATTTCCAGGCCTAGTTTGCTTATTTGAAACTAAGGTACCTTCCAAAACTAGAAGTATTTACTTCTATAATTCACCAGGTATTTAAAAATCCCAGATTTTTTTCCTAACCAAATGCTAAGGCAACAGAATCCTTATCCCTGCATTTACTTGGAAGGAATGAGGTGTGAACATGGAAATGAAGCCCTAAACATCAAGTGATGCCCCTACTTGCACTTTGTTAGGAGGGGAGCAGTGAAGGAAATGCTGGAACATAAAGTAGAGAGCAACAAATCCAAGGGAAAATGGGCCAAGGCCAGAAAAGTGGGCAAAAGATACAGAGCAGTACAGGCTGAAGATTGGTGTTTGGTTGAAGACATATTCCATGCAACTAATCCTAATAGACCAGGACCACTGGGGGAGAAAATGCTGTATTGAATATTTAATATCAGCCAAACAGGAGGCTAACAGCTAATTAAAGGCAAAATCCATTTGTAACTTCTCATTTTTTACATCCAATATTCAGTACTATATACTGGTACTGTAATAGATGTTTGGCAAGAACTGTGAAAATATGATGATACAATGGTGATAGCTATCCCAGGCTATTTGGGAGCCCCTGTTTAGTTCAAGATCTTCTCAAGCAAGGTTTTGAGAGCTTTCATCCACCTCCACAATAGGTGTCTACATGTCTTTCATGTAGAGTTTTAGAACTCCTGGACTTATTAAATGGCATAAATGGGGAATAGAAGGACAGAAATCCAAAGACATAAACCACGCTATAGAAAATGGGGCAGTCTTGCAAACCCTTAGCCCACCAGGGTTCCTGAACCCCCAAACAGGGCCTCTCACAATGGCCTGACTTGCCACTGCTCATGCAGTGTCTCCTCTCTCAAACCATGTTTCCTAGGAATTGTCTGCTTTTTTGAGTTCCGCCATCCCCTTTTCAGTGTTTCTTTCCCACTCCCATCATTTCTTTTTTTGACAGGCAGAGTGGAGAGAGAGAGACAGAGAGAAAGGTCTTCCTTTGCCGCGGCCGGCGCACCGCGCTGATCCGATGGCAGGAGCCAGGTGCTTCTCCTGGTCTCCCATGGGGTGCAGGGCCCAAGCACTTGGGCCATCCTCCACTGCACTCCCGGGCCACAGCAGAGAGCTGGCCTGGAAGAGGGGCAACCGGGACAGAATCCGGCGCCCCGACCAGGACTAGAACCTGGTGTGCCAGCGCTGCAAGGCGGAGGATTAGCCTAGTGAGCCGCGGCACCGGCTATCACTTCCATCATTTCTTGCCCAGCCAACTCTATTTCCCTTGCAGAAACTTCTTGGGCTCCTTTAGTGTTTATGCCCTGTTCTCTGTCAAGAGTGTCTCCAGAGTGTTTTAGCCAGGCAACAGAATTTGAATATGTATTTGAACAACACAAATGTATTGCCACCATCACTTCAGTTGGTTGGCTAGTACTAGTTTCATCAAAAACAAAAACATCACTTCTGACATTTCTTCCACTAATAAGCAGACTCTAGTGCCGATCAGTCATAAAGTTAGAGAAGAGTTTGTGGTAGCTGTGTAAGCATTGCCCCTCAGAAGCTAGCTGAGCGCTCCCAGGCCATGGATTTCTAATGAAGATAACTGCTTGAACCAGGGAGTCCCACATGGTAAGGCAGAACATCTTAAAACTAATCACAGAGAGCAGGGTTTTTGACCCACTGGTTAAGTGTCTACAAGGGATGCCTATATTTCATATTGGTATCCCTAGGTTTGCATATAGCTTCTGCTCTGCTTCCTACTAATGTGCATCCTGTGAGGCAGCAGGTGAAGGCTCAAGTAGTTGGATTCCTGGCACCCATGTGGGAGACTCAAGTAGAGTTCCCGGCTCTTGGTTTCAATCTTGCCCAGTACTGGCTGTTGTGGGCCTTTGGGGAGTGAACAAGCGGATGGCAGCTTTCTCTCTTCCCCTCTGTGTTTGTGTCTCTATTCATTTGAAAGACTGAGAGAGACTTACATATATAAACAAATTTTTAAAATTTCAAGCAGAGCTTGCACTGTGACACGGCCAGTTTAACCACTGCCTGCAGTGCTGGCATCCCATATGGATGCCAGTTAAAGTCCCTGCTGTTCCACTTCTGATCCAGCTCCCTACTAATACACCTGTGAAAGCCACAGAAGATGGCCCAAATTCTTGGGCCCCTGAACCCACGTGGAATCTCCAAATGAGCTCCTGGCTTATGTCTTTGACCTGGCACAGGCAATGAAGCCATTTGGAGAGGGAATAAGAGGATGGAGGATCTCTCTCTCTCTCTCTCTCTCTCTTTCTCCTATCTCTGTCTTTATCTTTCCCTCTCTCCTATCTCTGTCTTTTTCTCTCCCTCTGTGTAACTCTTTCAAATAAATCTTTTTAAAAATGTTTCTATAGAAAATTGTCTATTTGCAGATGACATGACAACTTATAAGGAATCTACAAGTCAGCCACTCATAACAATTTCTTGAGGTCAGATATAATATATAAAACCAATTATAATTCTACAGTATTACTATGACATCAAAATCAAACAGGTATACATTTAATAAAACATATAGACATTTAAGATACTGTAAACCCCAAAAAAGTGAAAAAAAATATGATCCAGATAAATGCAGTACAAGCATACTTTCAAAAGTTCATGAAAGATGAAATTAGAAGATAAATTTTACTGCAGAACACTTTGGAACTCCATGCATAGTTTTTACAGTACACACCTTCCATGAACTTTTTGAAGACTCCTTTTATCATGTCAACAAATAGGAACAAGCTGTAGTTCTTAAGGCACCATTTCTCCCTCAAATTAACCACAGGTTCAAAGCAATCTTCCAATATCCTATAGGATTTTTTTATGTTTCTTAACAAAAATGACAGTCAAGTCTAAAATTTATGTAAGAATATAAAGGAGGCAAATTGACCAAATGAATTTTGAAAAGATTGCACTAGGAATTTAAAACTTATGGTAGAATATAGTAATAGAAATAAAGCACAGGGTGGATCCTGGAACAGAATTGAGTTCAGAAAAACTCACCTACATATACTCAATTGTTTATGAAAGTGTCAAACTAATTCAGTGGGGGAAAAGGATGATCTTTACAACAAAGAGAGCAGAGACAATTATATATCATTAAGCACAAAAAACAGACAGAAAAATCCAAGAGTCTAAAGTATACAACTTCTATAAGAAAACAGAGGGGAAAAATCTTCTCCCTTAGGTTAGGCAAGGATTTCTTAGGGTATAAGAAGCAAGAAACACAGAATTTGACAGTGGGCAGCTTTTAAGATCTACCATCCTTTTTCCCCTTGCCCTCATTGGTCAACCTGACAAGACAGCTTCAATGGCCTTTCTTTTGCTCTGGCCAAAGGTTCAAACCACACAAGCCCTTGTCCAAACATGAAAAACCTCTCTCCAGCCTCTATACCCATGAAAATTCTGGTCACTGGTTCTCCCCGCTCTCTTAACCTATTTTTAGCTTTCTCTGGGAATCTGGCCTGCTCTCCCCAGAAGATCTCATTATATGAGTTATAAACTTCTCCACACCCTCCTGAGGTATTATGTGTCACCAGTTTGATGACATTTGGGGTGAAAAGTCCCAACTTCATATGTGTGGTGACAACACCATCTTCCTTCTTATCCTTTGAGGTAATAAATATTAATTTATACTATATTTAATCCTCTGAATACTTAAAAAATTAAGTATCTTTGCCTTTAAGCTGAATATTTACCCAATATATTTGAAGAGCCTTACTATATCAACTAATCCTTTATACAATGTTCACGACTAGATGGTCATGTTAGTCTTGTGGTTTGCATTTACTGTTTATTTCATCATAAGCCTACACCCTGTTAAGCTCATACCTACCAACTTCCCCATTCATTAGAGTATTTGCACTGCCAAGATGGATCACTATTTTCTTCCTTCACTGATTTAATTCATCAAGTTTTTACACGTCTCAAAAATAAAGCCTAGATTCAGGGAATCCCACAGTACTCTGGGACTGTGGGCAGATCCCAGTTTGGTCATTTGAATGCCTACCATGATTTCCATTAGAAATAGCCAACCTGTATGTTGCAGAGTCTAATCAGTATTAGTCTCTTTATAGAGACATCGGCAATCGTGGGACTCACATGGAATTCCAGGAGTGTGGTTCTTCTCCCGGAGTAGGGAAAAAGTCAACCTTCCCACAATATCTGCCGTTCATGTACAAACTAAAAAAGAGCCCACACCAAAGATCTGTTGCTTTAAAACCCCAGATAAGAGACTCACCCACACCAAAGCAAAAAAGCCAAAATGCGTGTTACCAAAATTGCATGCCTATGAAGTATACAGGTTTTTGTGGAACTTCTTAAACAGTCATAATTCTTGATTTTGAATTGAGATCTAAGTCTCAACAATCCATTGGATACCTAGGTATTTATTTCCATTGAAAAGTTATAATAAATATTATCACTCAAAAAAAGAATCTCTAATTGAGAAAATTCCTTGCCACCTTCTCCCCAC
Source organism: Oryctolagus cuniculus (assembly GCF_051225735.1). Lineage (NCBI taxonomy): Eukaryota > Metazoa > Chordata > Mammalia > Lagomorpha > Leporidae > Oryctolagus > Oryctolagus cuniculus. The sequence continues at coordinate 153,061,366 of NC_142869.1, read as the reverse complement.
CCTAGTCTTCCTTGTGTATTTTCTATCTACTATCAAACCACAAGCTAGGCCAGCTGCTTATGTTGAATACTGGTTATGACACTAATCAAATATTTTAAGCTTGTTTCGTTTGGGATCAATTTTTTTTCCCAGTTCAGTTCTGTAGTTCCTAACTTCTTTTTTCCTTTTTGAAGATGCATATCGAAAGGGTCATTTATACCATCTCATTTTTTCTAATTGATTACCTGCTAATTTCATTCAATAATTAGTTGGTTTCTAACCTTTCTACAAAGGTTAATGTAAACATAAAGCAAGAACTGGGAGCAACTTGATATTAAGCATAGCATTTTCTAAAAAAGGGGGGAGTAATAACAATACATTTGAACTCTTAACAGCCTGGATATTTCAAAATGAGTGAAACTATGTTATTACAAAAGTTAAAGGAAATGAAGGAGGAGGAACTGAGTGAGGGAGGATGGGAGGGAAGTATGGTTATCTTCTTAGAAGTATCTATGAAATACACAAAATCTGTTGTCTTTATGTTAATAAAAATTTGAAAATATTCTCTTGAAGAAAATGAGAACCTTGCATTCACTTGGTCAACATTCAGTATCAAAGATAATACACAACCTCATGACTCCATACAGATCACTTCTGCTGTAGTGTTATTTTGTCCAAGTCATGTATTGACTGTATAAAAGAAAGACCTAGTTATGCCTATGTTTTAACAAATCATCTGGTCGATTCAGAACTGAAAATACAATTTTTGACTAGCAAAGAAATTTCAGGATTTGTTATGCAAGCCTGTAATTTTACAGAATTAGGAATCAAGGCCTAGAGAGATTAAGTGATTTGCTCAAGGTAATGAAACCATTTAATGACAATAATGAACTAAGGCCAGGTTCACTGACTCATGCTGCAGCAATATTTAGTCATGATTCTTTGCTTTTGCCTGCCCCAAATCCACCCTTCTGGTAACACACCTGATTTTCCTTGGCAAAGAATTTCTTTTTTAGTCAATACATGACATGTAGAGCCAACTCCTTTACCAGCTTGAAATTTGGCATGTGACCCAGTCCAGGCCAATCAGAGCCAGAAATATTCAAATCTATGATTATGTTTTAAGTTCAGATAGAGACACTATCCCCACTACAATTGTTGTTGAAAGGATAGATATAAGCCTGGAGCCACTGGTGCCATCTTGTCACCTCCAGGGTGACAAAGAAAAAAAAAATAGGCTGTTGGCGGCGTTGTGGCTAAGCTCGTGTGCGGCGGCAGTGTCGGCAGCGGCTGCAAAGAGAAGAGTTTGGCGCGATGTCTCATACCATTTTGCTGGTACAGCCTACCAAGAGGCCAGAAGGCAGAACTTACGCTGACTATGAATCTGTGAATGAATGCATGGAAGGTGTTTGTAAAATGTATGAGGAACATCTGAAAAGAATGAATCCCAACAGTCCATCTATCACATACGATATCAGTCAGTTGTTTGATTTTATTGATGATCTGGCAGACCTCAGCTGCCTTGTTTACCGGGCTGATACCCAGACATACCAGCCTTATAACAAAGACTGGATCAAAGAGAAGATCTACGTGCTCCTCCGCCGGCAGGCCCAACAGGCGGGAAAATAATGGAGTGGAAGCAGTAGGGGGGTGGGGGTGGGCTTGGAACACAGGTGTGTACAGCGTGCTGTAGTGGGAGTTTTGTATTATAGTGATCCTGTTTCCACTTGGTACACTCTAGCCAGATTGAATGTATCAGATGAAGTGTGAGAATGTTGTTCAATCTGAAACCCCCATTGCCCCTTTTTTCTTTTCTTTTTCTTTTTTTTTTTTAACTTAAACATTTTTATGAGGATTTAGATGGAATTTTTTTGTCAGTTAATGTTGGTTCCAGAGCTTCAGACTGTTGAGATCTGCTTTATAACAGTCACTGTACTAACCCTTTGAGATGGGGTGGGGGGTGGCTCAGTTTAGTTACATCCTCAAGGCAAACTCTTAGTGGAAAATAAATGTTCTTTAGTTATAAAAAAAAATAGAACTAAACTGAGCCCTAGGGAAGGGAATACACATTTGGTTTGGGAGCACCAAAAGAATCCTAGACTCACATGAGCCAACAGATTCCTCCTTTAACTCAAGCCATCGTGAGTCAGACTTCTGTCTCTTGTGAACGGAAGTCACACAACCTCAAAACTGCAGAAAAACAACTCTGGACTTTGTCTCATACCAAGACATAGTTGATTAAGTTTCATAAAAGAGGAAGGAAAGCCTACTCCAACTTGTCAAAGACATTCCATGATCATAGTAGAGATGAAGTATTTTGCCTTTTACAGTGGTGTCCTTTTATATGAGATGAAGCTTTAGAAAAGTAGACATTAATCTGTCTTACTTTTGAAGAGAATGGTGCATTCTGGGATAGGCACCAGACCAAAGGGAATGCAGAGAACTGGGCTTAATATCTGTGTCTCCACACCATGGGCTTAGAAGAGGAGGAAATACAAAATAAAGAATATGTTAGGAAAACTTTGAAAGTCTTCCCGTGCAGTACTCTAAGGTTTTTTGTTTGTTTGTTTGTTTGTTTGTTTGTTTTAGGAAAACTTACACTTGTATATGTAGAGAAAATAGATTGGGTGTTGTTTAAGACTAGGGAGGATAGAAAGGTTAGGGAGTATTAATAGCTAAAGGACAGGAGGATTCCTTTTTGAGTTGTTGGGGATATTCTCAAATGTGATAATGGTTGCACAATCCTCAATATACTAAAAACTATTGACTGTATACTTTGAATGGGCAAAACATTAAAAAATACAATCTGAAGATTCTTCTATCTTTTTCACTGAATACACCCAAATTTTTCTTTTTGTATAGCAATAATATTGTAAAATGTTCTGTAGGAAAATAAAAGGACAATTCAGTCTCAACTGTAGCAAGTTACCCAAAATTTATTTTGATTATTAATGATATAGGAAATACTTTTTCTTTAACTTCCTTGATAAGGCCCCTCTATTTTTTAAAATATTTATTTGAAAGGTAGAGTTACAGAAAGAGTCAGGGAGAAACAGAGAAAAAGTTCTTCCATCTACTGCCTCACTCCCCAATGACCACAATGGCTGGAGCTGGGCTGGGTTGAAGCCAGGAACATCTAAAAGGTCTTCCAAGTGTGCAGGGGCTTAAGCACTTGGGTCATCCTCCACTGCTTTCCCAGGCACATTAGGAGGAAGCTGGATTAGAAGTGGAGCAGCCTGCACCACAGGCAGCAGCTTTACATGCTACACTATAAAAAGAAAAACATATAGGGGCTAATGCTAAAGATTTATTTTATTTATTTGAAAGAAAGGGTTAGAGAGAGAGGTAGAGACAAAGAGGTGTTCCATCCGCTGGTTCACTCCCCAGCTTGCTGCCAATAGCCGGATCTGCACTTATCTGAAGCCAGGAGCCAGGGGCTTCTTCTGGGTCTCCCACGTAGGTGCAGGTGCCCAAGGTCTTGGGCCATTTTCCACTGCTTTCCCAGGCCATAGCAGAGAGCTGGATTGGAAGAGGAGCAGCCAGGACTAGAACCAGCACCCATACAGGACGCCGGAGCTTCAGGCCAGGGCTTTAAACTCACTGTGCCACAGAGCTGTCCCCCCGCCAATATGTTTCATATTAAGATGATGCTTCTACCTGTCAACAGGCTGAGCCAGATGGCTATGTTGGCTGAGGCCTGGAAGTCTGGATTAGAGGGAAATCTACATCATTCAGACTTCTCTCCTAGGGTGAAAAATACAGTTTTATTGTGGATGAAATCCTCCAGGATAAAGTTATAGAGATATGGAAATGGGTCAAGTTTAGGACCATCAAGCCTCCTGAGAAATTGTCCATATCTCTAGCACATGGCAATGGTTTCTGCATCATCCTTCTACTTCTGAAGGATTGGAAAGAGAACAAAATGAAGGTCCATGTACTGTAGTATCATGTATATACCTTTGGCAGATTCCTAATGCCTAGGAACTGGTGATTTATCTAAATTTATTACAAGGGCCTGTAAGAGAGAGAGGAAAGGGAAAGGAAGTGAATTCAGCTACCAAGGTTTGTGTAATGAGGAGACTCAAAGCTGAACTTGGGCATAAGACAGCAAGTCTGCCTCAGTAGTTCATGGACCAACCATTTTCAGACATCAAGCAAGAAATTCTTTTATCTTGTTTTGTAGGTAAAATGCAGAATGTCAGCTCAATGTCACAAATAACTTAGCACTCACAAGCAAACTTCAGTGGTGATCTAATATTCTTATACAGACTTCTTACAAGCATAGGTTAATTGAGTACCCACGTCCAAGATGTTTGATACCAAGTGCATGGGAAGTGTTAGGCCACGTTTGTTAACTTGGCCTTTACTGAATGACGAGGGACAGTGGTAAGCACTGGGTGTGATATACATGGAAAAGAATGTCAAATCCTGTTTCTAGAGGATTATTGAATCAAAGATGCAAATGCTTGTTGAAATGCTGCTCTGAATGGCCTCTGTGAGTAAACCTGAGACTCCGATGCAAGCTACGACAATAAGAATCTTAACAGAAACGAGGACATTTCATCTCCCCAACAGTCAAAGAATAACGTGCAGAGAAAAGGCTTAGATTACAGAAGAGCAAGAAAGAATGGGAGAGAGTTTCCCTGTGGGTTGCCCTGTGTTGTCACCTGGAAGTTTCTACTGTATCTGGGAGAGGAGAGGAAATGTTCCTCAGAGCCTTTAGTCAGCTGCTTTGAGGCACTGCCATTTCCATCTTCCTTTTCTTTATGGCACAAAGCTCCTTGTCTGTTCTCCAACTCTAACACACCACATACTTTTTTTTTCCAAGTGGCAACAACCACTGTTGTTGTCCTGCTTCCTGGGAGGACAAACACTTCTTTGCCATCCTGGAAGTCAACGTTGCTGATATAACACAATTACTAAATACACTGTGTTCTCTTGACCTTAATGAAGTTCCTTAGAAAATGATGTATTTCCGAAGAGAAGGGATTTTGATAGGTCAACGATAGACCCATGACAGCAACCTAAGCAAAAATTGGAGCTGAAATTCCTTTCCCTGGAGTTATCTTTACATGAAGAGCAGAAAATCTCAGAAAGGCTGTAAAAAATCAAAGCCTGGGAAGAAAACATCATAAAAGTCTCCTGGAGAGGTTTATTGTATTAGACAAGAGTTCTACGACTTTGATTCCATTCACAACTATTTAATGTATATTTGCATGACACTGTGGAGCCTGGAGTGAATTAAGCAAGTGTGAAGAGTCTTCAAAGTTTCTATTCAAGTTCATTATGTACATTAGCAATGATGGTAATAAGGCTAGGCATAGCTAATAGTGAGCCTCACCTGAACTTAGCAATAGCATTGAATAACCTGCATACTACATATTGGGTACAATTTCCAGAAAAAAAGTAGTAACTCATTTTTGCTTTTTAAAACAGAGTCCCTGTCATACCTCATCTCTTCCAGGAGATTTCATCCTAAGTCACTGAAAAGGTGGGAAAGCAAATCATCATAGATATATTACTGAGAGCAGAAAAACATCATAATTCCACATAGTGTGAAGAGTTGGAATCTGAATCCATTGGAAATGAACACAAAGAACCCAGAGAAGAATCAACATTCAGGATGGGCTTATTTAGTGGTAAAAGTGGGCTAGGTTAAGTGAAAGGGCTGGATTCCTCCATCTCCAAAACAAGATATTGATTCTAATTTCCAGACTTGTTGGCATGTGAAAAAAAATTTAAAAACTCAGTAACTCAGGTTCTGTAGCAGCTCTACTGTATGCCAAGCATGTGTAATTTCCCACCCAACGAGATTATCAAAGTCTAGTAGAAGGAAACACTTCAGTGGGCAAGCATTCCCAAAATGCAAACTGTAGTAGCATTAGTAGCAAGGGAAGTAGGGGTGAGGTTCCCCAAAGCTTCTGGAGCACATGAAAAACCCAACTTACTTACCTGGGCTTATAGTCAAGTATATGAGACAGTCTATGTAAACAGTGACCAAACAGTACATTCACAATCTAGGCACAAGGTGGGTACCACCCACGCCAGATGGCCATGAATTGCAAGATTTTAAAAGAGAACAAAAGGGGTTGGTGCAGAACTGTTGATGTACCTGCTAAATCTCAAATCAAAAAATCACCTCCACAAAGGCTTTCTTGATTCCTCCACCCTCTCTGCCACCAATTCAGACACTCTGCACCTCTTCTAAAGTCCCACAGACTTTATATGTACCTCACTTACATTGCCTGCCTAGCGTGCATTGCATCATAGGTATTGCTATAATTAAGATACATTCAGGAGCCAGTGCTGTGGCATGGTGGGCTAGGCCTGCAGTGCCAGCATCCCACATGGGCTTCAGTTTGTGTCCTGGCTCCTCATCTTCTGATCCAGCTGTCTGCTTATGGCCTGGCAAAGTAGGATGGCCCAAATCCTTGGATCCCTGCACTCACATGGGAGACCAGGAAAGGGTTCCTAGCTTTGGATAGGCTCAGTTCCAGCCACTGCGGCCATTTGGGGAGTGAAACAGCAGATGGAAGACCTCTCTCTGTAACTCTACCTCTCAAATAAACAAAATAGTTTAAAAAAAAAAAAAGGTACACATTCCTATGGCAGAAACCCATCCTTACTCCTCCCTCTGTGCAGAGCTTAATAGTTTTATATTTGTGTGTTTAATTAAATCAAAGATGAGTTACTAGTAAGAATTATAAAATGGAAGCAGCCTTAGACCCAGAAGAGAGATTAATAGTGAAGAGATCTGCCAGAAAATCTACCTTCTCTCTTCTGACTATCCCCGGAGAAGAAAGCCACAATGCCACCTCGCTAGTGCCATTACACAGTCTGTGACAGTTTCCATGCTCAGCGAGATCAGATGTGGTACCTAATGCTTTGTCTTCTTGCAGTTTTTGCTATTCCAAACCTTCGTCACTAAAGTCCTTCTCCCTGTTCTGTTCTTCATTCTAGCTTATTCCTTCATATCTCATAGATGAACAAGGCCTCCAAGAGGGTACTCCCTTATCTTCCTGTTCTCGTTCCTTGGTGCTCACGTACAGGCACAGTTATATCAGTGTACTACTGCAGAAAGCAGCTGGGATTTCCTGACATGGCATGCATTTTTGTCAATGATCCAGCTGTCACTCTCGGGCTCCATCTCTGGACAGCTCTTTGGTTAAGCTTCCCACATGCTGCTCCTGGCTGGTGACAGAGCAGGGAGGGGATGCTCACAAGCCCATTACTGTGCGACCTGGGACTTCTTGCACTGGATGTTTTAATATTCCTCGGCCTGGCCACCACTTCCTTGGGACAGTGTTACAGCTGGGAAGACTGCCCACCCAACCCTCTTTCCTTTCCCTCCTATATTTCAGACTGCCTTACAGTGGGCTGAAGGATCACCAACTCTCTCTCCTTCCTCTTTATCCTCCACAAGTGTTTTCCCAAGGAAATCTTCCACATCAGAACACGTCTTGGGGTCTGCTTTTTGAAAAACTTAAAGCACTTCTCATCACAGAAGATGCCAGTTTCTCTTTCACCTGTGCCATCAATTACTCCCGGGCTTTGCCCTTTCAAGACCATTCTGGAACTCCTCGAGCTTCCCTCCCACTGTGGTTCTTTCCTGTATACCCATCTGTACTCTCAAAAATCCCTGTTAAAAAAATCAAAAGAGCCGGCGCCGCGGCTCACTAGGCTAATCCTCCGCCTTGCGGCGCCAGCACACCGGGTTCTAGTCCCGGTCGGGGCACCGGATTTTGTCCCAGTTGCCCCTCTTCCAGGCCAGCTCTCTGCTGTGGCCAGGGAGTGCAGTGGAGGATGGCCCAAGTGCTTGGGCCCTGCACCCCATGGGAGACCAGGAGAAGCACCTGGCTCCTGCCATCTGATCAGCGCGATACGCCGGCCGCAGCATGCCGGCCGCAGCGGCCATTGGAGGGTGAACCAACGGCAAAAGGAAGACCTTTCTCTCTGCCTCTCTCTCTCACTGTCCACTCTGCTTGTCAAAAAAAAAAAAAAAAAAAAAAGAAGAAGAAGAAGAAGAAAAAAATCGAAAGGACCACTTCTAGCAACTCACATCTCTTTCCATGTCAGCTCAACCAGCCTTTTCTTCCTCTAATCAAGAAAAATGTACTCTGTGCTCATGCAAATTAGTGAAACTACTCTTGCCAAAACCAGCAATGACTTTTTAATTCCCATAAGTGTTTTTATTTCCCACTCTTTTTAAAATTACTATTATTTGATAGACAGGCAGATAGACAGAGCTCCTACCCACTGGCTTACTCCCCATAAGTCTGTAATGACCAGGGCTGTGCCAGGCCAATCCTGGGAGCTGGGAACTCAATCCAACTTTCCCACATGGGTGGCAGACACCCAGCTACTTGAGTCATCACTGCTGCTTCCCAGGGTGTGCATTAATAGGAAACAAGAATCAGGAGCTGGAGCCAAGCCTTGAACCCACAAACTCTGACATAGGATGTGGGCATCTTAACCACTAGACCAAACACTCACCAACTCAGTTTTTAAGGATTAAACTACTAGATTCCTCTGCCCTTTTTGGCATTACTGATCAGTTTCCCCCTCTCCCCACGAGACCGTTCTCTGTCCATGGTCCTTGTGACCCCAGGTAGTATTTCTCGGTCTTCATTCCACCCTCTAATGGTTACGTCTAAGCCTCCTTCACTGGATCCTCTTCATCTGTTCATACTGAACATTCAAGACCAATCTGACTTTGACACTCCCTCTTCTACTTAATTCACTCTAAGAGATCCCATGTTTTCCCATGGTCTTCTGCAACCTATATGTTGATATTTACAGAAACCACATATCTGCAGGGTGGGTTGAAAATATTTGCCTCTGACTGGTAGGAAATGAATGTCAGATCATCACTTCAGAGTTGAGAGATCCACATCTGAACATGTTCCTTCTCCTTTACCTTGATGAGCTCTTTCTTTTTTTAAGTTTTATTTTGTTTATTTGAAAGGCAGGATCAGAGAGAGAGAGAAAGAGAAGAGAGAAGAGAGAAGAGAGAGAGAAAGAGAAGAGAGAAGAGAGAGAGGAAGAGAGAGAGGAAGAGAGAGAGGAAGAGAGAGAGGAAGAGAGAGAGGAAGAGAGAGAGGAAGAGAGAGAGGAAGAGAGAGAGGAAGAGAGAGAGGAAGAGAAAGCGAAGAGGAGGGGAGGGGAGAGGGAGGGGGAAGGGGAGGGGGAAGGGGAGGGGGAGGGGGAGGGGGAGGGAGAAGGGGAGGGGGAAGGGGGAAGAGAGAAGAGACTGTGCTTCTATCTGATGGTCTACTCCCCAAATGACCACAATGGTCAAGTCTGGGCCAGGCAGACGCCTGGAGCCTGGAACTCCCTTTGTGTCTCCTGTGTGGGTGGCAGGGTCCCAGGCAGTTGGGCCATATTCTGCTGCCTTCCCAGGTGCACCAGAGGGAGCTGGACCAGATGCAGAGCAGCCAGTACTCAAACCAGTGCCCATATGGTATGCCAGCATCACAGGCAGTCACTCAACCTCATACACCATGATGCCAGACACCCTTTGTGAGCTGTTATCCTTGGTTCCTTATCTCACTTGTCAGGAACATGAAGACAAATATGCAAGTCACCTATTTATTCCCTTCAAAGAAAGTATCACCATGTACTTCCTCACATAAAATGCCAAGTTCAGTTCTCTATATTTCAATTCTAGGTGATGATGGGGTATCTAGAGTGCCTTGCATATAAAACAACCAGAAAGAAGTTGGCAAGAGAAAAGCAGAGAAATGTAAGGTTGGCCATAATAAAACTAAAATCAGAAGGGCACTCTGGTCACTCCTCTGCCTGGAGGCAGTTATGGAAATGGAATCCTTCTCCTCAGTTTATAAGGTGGTTGTCTCAAGGCTGTCTGTCAAGTCTCTTCAAAGAAGAAGCCTAGACCCAGGATTCAGGTTTGTTAGTGCAGTGCACCTCGTGCTACAACTAGCAGAGGCCAGGTCTTGCAGTAGAAGCTCCCCCCTCAACGTGGGACACAGACATTCTTCCCAGAGTTCCTTCTCCTCACACTATGCCTCCGAGTACAGGGCTTAATCTGCAACATCTTCTGACACTAAAGAATCTGTGTAGACAGATCAAAAGGCACCTTACTCTCTTCTGCTGGCCAACTGAAGCAGCGACCTTTTCCCCCTGGGTGCCAGACTACTGCACTGCCATGGAGTTGGATGCCCATTTGAGCCAAGTCATCTTCCTAATGTCTGACCATCTACAGACATCACTGCACCACAGTGATTTCATTGGCTGTAAGGAAATCCTAGACGAGGGAATTCTGGCTGCCCTCAGCTTGCCACCACAAATATTTCAGGATTACACACTAATAAATGAGAGATGATAATGACTCCAATTTTCAGAAGTATACCAAGTTACACTATTATCTGAGTATGGTAGGCTTGCAGCAGAGTCTAGAACCAAAACTTTTAAAAGAACAGTATCTAGGCTAACCATTCACCCAAGCACACCAAACTCTCCAACCCTCAAGAAAAGAACCTCACAACCACTTTCTCCCACAGTGGATAGTAACATCATGTACTCACATTCTTTGACATGGAAGGCCCCATGCCTGTTTCATCCAGTTTCATCTTCACTCCAGTTCTTTGTGGGTTAGAGTTTGCATTCGAGGAAAATGAAGATCATGTAGATTGATTCTGCAAAGGCACCAAGATCTAACTCTACCAGAAAAGGGCAAGGCTAGCATGAGAACTTAAATATTGTGGACCAGTCTCCCAGATCTGGTTCTTCCTCTATGTTCCCAAATAGGCTGTAGAAGGATAATGACATTTCATCCAGGATGGCTGAGTGGAAAGGCCCTGCATGCTCTCCACCACACAGAACTAAAACAACAAAAGAAGGACTATTTTTCCAGCAGCCTGACAGAGGAAAAGCTTTAGTACAGAAGTGACAGGAGCCCTAAAGGAACTCCAAAAGGTACGCTAACCCACTGTTGGTGGGAATGCAAACTGGTAAAGCCACTATGGAAGACAGTCTGGAGAATCCTCAGAAACCTGAATATAACCCTACCCATACAATCCAGCCATCCCACTCCTTGGAATTTACCCAAAGGAAATTAAATTGGCAAATAAGAGAGCTGTCTGCACCTCAATGTTTATTGCAACTCAATTCACAATAGCTAAGACCTGGAATCAACCTAAATGTCCATCAACAGTAGACTGGATAAAGAAATCATGGGACGTGTACTACCTCTCCCTCTCCCTCACCTCTCCCCCCGACCTCTCCCTCTCCCTCTCCTCTCCCCCCAACCTCTCCCTCTCCCTCTCCTCTCCCCCCTCTACCTCTCCCTCACCTCTCCCCCTCTACCTCTCCCTCACCTCTCCCCCCCCTACCTCTCCCTCACCTCTCCCCCCCTCTACCTCTCCCTCTCCCTCACCTCTCCCTCACCTCTCCCCCCACCTCTCCCCCACCTCTCCCCCCACCTCTCCCCCACCTCTCCCTCACCTCTCCCCCCTCTCCCTCTCCCTCACCTCTCCCCCCTCTCCCTCTCCCTCACCCCTCCCCCTCCCTCTCCTCTCCCCCCCTCTCCCTCACCTCTCCCCCCACCTCTCCCTCTCCCTCTCCTCTCCCCCTCCCTCTCCCCCTCCCCCACCTCTCCCTCTCCCTCTCCTCTCCCCCCTCCCTCTCCCCCCACCTCTCCCTCTCCTCTCCCCCCTCCCTCTCCCCCCACCTCTCCCTCTCCTCTCCCCCCTTCTACCTCTCCCTCTCATTCCCTCTCTCCCTCTCCCCACCTCTCCCTCTCCCCCCTACCTCTCCCTCTCCCCCCTACCTCTCCCTCTCCCCCCTACCTCTCCCTCTCCCCCCTACCTCCACCTCTCCCTCTCCCCCCCACCTCCACCTCTCCCTCTCCCCCCACCTCCACCTCTCCCTCTCCCCCCCACCTCCACCTCTCCCCCCTCCCTCTACCTCTCCTCCTCTCTCTCTACCTCTCAAGTAAAGTTCAAAAGTGAACTTGTATCACCACATATTGGGGTTTTAAAAATTTTATATTTTATACATTACTATACTTCCTATTTATCTTTTTTTTTTTTTTTTTTACTAAAGGCCAGTCCACCATTCAAAGTATACTATGGATATCTTTAAGTCACAAGCATAGCTCCAATGCATTCATTTTAATGCCAAATAAAAGCCTGCCTATACAAATGTGTGTCATCGTTTATTCCTCTTTTTCCCTATCAATAGACTTTTTATTGTTTCTACTTTTTGGTCACTGTTTTTGCTAGTATAATAAATGACACAAAAACTCTTTATACATGATATTCAACTACTGGTAATTTTATTCCTTAAGGAGAGGTTGTTAGAAATGATTTTGCTGTGTGAAGATAGATATTTTTAATCATGAGCTGTAATACTTTGCAGCTCTAAAAGAGTGTACTTCAGAAAGTGCTCCTTCTTCTTTCATACTGGGGTGCGTTATACACAGAACACCAGGGAAGCCAGCATGTCACAGACAGCTACTGAAGCCACACCAATGGGATCTTCTGCTCCTTGTAGGTGGCTGCACATGCAGTAAGTAGTTCAGAGTACAAAGGGCTCCTGGAGTTCCCCTATTACTGCCATATCTTTTTTTCCTCCTTCCCAACAGGACGCCATCTGGCTCACTGGGTTCCAAGGCCCTCATGTCTTCCCCACAGAAACATCAAACCTAGGAATTTCCAGTTTGTTCCCTCCACTTGAGAATGTCTTCTCCAAGACCTTTATAAGGTTGGTAATTCATGAATGAACTAAAATGTCACCTTTTCAGGGAAGCAAGCTATCCTGGATGCCAGCCACCCAATGGAATTAACTTCCTTCATACCTTCCTCCAACCTTGCCATGTTTACCTCACCATCTGAATCTCATGAGTCTGTAGGCAAAATCCCACCAAAGCCTTACATTTCCTACCCACTGTTCCACATCCAGAACTCATAGTGGTCAGACAGAGGCCTCCTTTAAACTTCAGATACATATTTGTATTTTCCTATTCATAACCCTCTTATTGCATTCTCATCATGCTTAGAATAATAGTTCTTATCCAAGATTTTGAACATAAGTGGGTAGCAGCTGATCCAGCTCTTCTGTGAACACCCAGAAACTAGTGGGGACAGTCTTTATCCTGTCAGCAGAGGTAACCACAGCAGTTCAAGTCAATTGGCGGGGACTGTCTCCACCCTGCCAGCAGGGCAACAACACCAACTCCACTTTACCCACTTAGCAATGGGTAGATATGGGAAGCCATCCCAACCAAAGCAAAGAGCCACCCATAGAGACACTTATATAAATTCAGCACAACTGTGAAAAGAATGGGGCTGTGGCCAGTGAGTATTGTGCATGCATGTGATCCAGAAATTTTACCAGAAGGAAAAATCCACATCCCCCACTGACTGAGTCTGGTTAGGAGGATGAGGCTCAATCCAACCTAGTGGAACACCCCAGGGAGAAGCTCAGGGAACCACTCAGTTTCTCTAGACAGGGCAGGCTAGTTGAGTGTAGTGGGCCCTCTTGTACTCCTTAACCATGGGAGCCCTAGGTACTGAGACCATGAAAACACTGACTGTGTGAGGGGAGGCAGGGTGTAGCTTGGGTCCTGGGCAAGCTCTGGGTACAGAGCCACATTCAAAGCTCCTTGGTTACTAAGGAAGCTCATTGCAGCTGGAACTGTGCTCACAGTAAAAAATGCATAGATCATTTGTATGGTTCATACCGCATCACCAACGAATGTTAAACATGCTGGGGACTAACACCTGAGCATTGCTCAGCTTGGAGGAGACATGAGGAGGTGATCATGCCAACAGACAAGACCATTCCTCCCTTCTATTAATAAGGGGAAAGCAACTATGCCCAATTTGGGTATTACATTGGATTGTTACACCACCCTGGAGACTGGCCAGAGCTCCCTGGCTGCACCCCACACAACTCTCAGTATTCACTGAAAGAGCAGACATTCCACTAAGCCACAGAGACACAGCTGAAAGATAAAAGCCATTAGAGGAGGTGGAAAAAGCCAAAATAAACTCCACAAATGCCTAAAATTACATGCAGAAATTAAAGAAACAAAAATAAGGAAGACACCATGACATCCACCCTCCCAAATTAATATTTCAATAGAATGTGAAAATGAAGAGATTGATAAAATGCAGAAACAGAATTCAAAAAACTAATCATAAAAAAGCAATAAGAAAATCCACAAAGAAAACCATACATGACATGAATATTTGTCCCATGAAATGGAGATGTTACAAAAGGCTTCCATAGCTTTGGCAACTCATGACTAGAGCCTAGGGAGATTACTGACACCATAAACAAGAGTGTCCAATTGTTAAGTCAACAACAGGAGTCACTGTGTACTTACTCCTCATGTGGGATCTGTCCTTAATGTGTTGTCCAATGTGAAGTAATGCTGTAACTAGTACTGAAACAGTATTTTATACTTTGTGTTTCTGTGTGGGTGCAAACTGATGAAATCTTTACTTAATACATACTAAATCGATCTTCTGTATATAAAGATAATTGAAAATGAATCTTGATGTGAATGAAATGGGAGAGGGAGTGGGAGATGGGAGGGTTGAGGGTGGGAGGGAAGTTACAGGGGGGAAAAGCCATTGTAATCCATAAAGTGTACTTTGGAAATTTATATTTACTAAATAAAAGTTAAAAAAGAAATGGAGATTTTAAAGAAAAATCAAAATCAAATATTAGAAATGAACTCAATAGATCAAATAAAAAATGTGAAAAACCTTAACAGACTTGGTGAGGCAACAAAAAAAGAATACCATAGTTAGAAGGCAAATCTTTGGAAATCATTCCATTAGATCACAAGAAATTAGAAACTGTAAAGACATTTTTGGTGATTTTTAAGACGCTATCAAATGACCCAAGATATGGATATTAGGGGTTCCTGAAGGCGTGGAAACAGAATGGACTATAAGGCCTATTTAGTGAAATAATTACAGAGGAAACTTCCATAATTTGGAGAAAGGGATGTCCAAATACAAGAACCACATAGAACTCTTAACAGACATGATCAGAAAAGATCTTCACCACAACACATTCTAGTCAAATTCTCCACAATAAGGCATCAAAAAAAGATCCTAAAATGTGGACAAGAGAAACACCAGGTTACTTTCAGAGGATCTCCCATTATACTCTCAGATGACTTCTCATTAGAAACCCTACAGCCTAGATGAGACTGTCAAGAAATAGTCCAAATCTTCAGAGAAAAAAACTGTCAACCCAGAATACTGTATTCTGCAAAGCTCTTATTTATGAATGAGATGCAATAAAGACCTTCCATAACAAACAGAAATTGGAAAAAATTTGTCACCACTTGTCCAGCCTTACAAAAGATGCTTAAGGACATGCTACACACAGAAGCACAGAAACATGGCTGTCACTATGAAAGAATGTGAAGGCAGAAAATCCTCCAGTAAAAAGAAATTCAAAGTAAAAAATAGGAATATTTATGGAAAAATAGCAGGGCCAAGTCATTACCTAGCATAGTCACCTTGAGAGAATGTAAATGGCCTCAACTCTCCAGTTTAAAGATACAGACTGACTGAATGGATTAAAAAACAAGACCCATCTATTTGCTGCCTACAAGAAACACATCTCAGCAATAAAAGTATACAGAGATTCAAAGTGAAAAAGACATTCCATGCTAACAGAAAGCAGAAATGAGCAGGTGTCGCTATCCAAATATCAGACAAAATAGACTGTAACACAAAAACTGTTAAAAGGAACAGAAAAGGGCATTATGTAATGATTAAGGAATCAATTCAACAGTAGGATGTAACTACAATCAATGTGTATGCACCCAATTAAAGGGCATCTGGCTATTTAAAAGAAAGTTAATGGATCTAAAGGAGACAGACTCCAATATAGTAGTAACAGGGGACTTTAAGTCCACACTTTCATCAATGGACAGATCAGCTAGACAGAAAATCAACAAAGAAGCAACAGAGCTAATCAAAACTATACCCAAATGGACCTATCCAATATCTACAGAACTTTTCACACCACAGTTGCAGAATACACATTTTCTCATCAGTACATGAACTTCCTCTAGGATAGACCATATACTATATATACACTATATATATATACACACACTATATATATATATATATATATATATACTATATATACTACATAGGCCATAAAGCAAGCCTCAGCAAGTTAAAAAAATTAAAATTATACCATGTATCTTCTCTGATCACAAGAAAGAAAAGCCCAGGACCAGATGGCTTTACTGCTGAATTCTATCAGACATTTAAGGAACTAACTCCAATTCTTCGAGTTATTCAAAACAATCAAAAGGGAGAGAATCCTCCCAAATTCTATGAAGCCAGCATCACCTTAATTGCTCAATCTGGAAAGATGTAACAGAGAAACAACTACAGAACAATTTCCCTGATGAACATAGATGCAAATATCCACAAAAAAATTTTGGCCAATCAAATCCAGCAACACATCAGGAAGCCCATTCACCTGGACCAAGTGGGATTTATCCCTGGTATGCAGAGATAGTTCAACATTCGCAAATTAATGTGATACATCACATTAACAAATTGAAGAACAAAATCCATGAGATTATCTCATTAGATCTGAGAAAGCATTTGACAAAATATAACACCCTTTCATGATGAAAATTCTAAGCAAACTGGGTTTAGAAGAACATTCCTCATCACAATCAAGGCAATTTATGAAAAACCCACAGTCAGCAAGCATCCTATTGAATAGGAAAAAGTTGGAAGCATTCCCACTGAGATCCAGAACTAGACAAGGATGCCCACTCTCACCATTGCTATTCAATACTGTCTTGAAAGTTTCAGCCAGAGCCATCAGGCAAGAAAAATAAATCAAAGGGATTCAAATCAGTAAAGATGAAATCAAACTATCCCTATTTACAGAAGATTGATTCGCTATCTAGGAAAACCAAGAGACTCCACTAAGAGACTACCGGAACTCATAAAAGAGTTTGTTAAAATACCAGGATATAAAATCAATGCACAAAAAACAGCTTTTGTAAACACAGACAATGCCATGGCTGCCAAAGAACTTCTAAGATCAATCCCATTTACAATAGCTACAAAAAAAATAAAATACCTTGGAATAAATTTAACCAAGGATGTCAAAGATCTCTATAATGAGAATTACAAAACTAAAACTTTAAAGAAAGAAATATTCAAAAAAAGGAAAAAACTTCTATGTTCATGGATTAGAAGAATCAATATATTCAAAATGTTTATTCTCCCAATAATAATTTACAGATTCAATGAGATACAAATCAAAATATTAAAGACATTCTTCTCAGATCTGGGAAAAATGATGCTGAAATTCATTTGGAAACACAGGAGACCTCGAATACCTAAAGCAATCTTATACAACAAGTACAGACAAAGCCGGAGGCATCACAATATCAGGTTTCAAGACATACTACAAGGCAGATAATCCAAACAGCCTAGTGCTGGTAAAAACAAACATACATAAGGGTGGACCAATGGAACAGAATAGAAATGCCAGAAATCAATCCATGCTTCTACAACCAACTTACACTTGACCAAGTAGCTAAAGGAATTCCCTGGAGCAAAGACAGTCCCTTCAACAAATGGTGCGGGGAAAATTGGATTTCCACATGCACAAATATGAAGCAGGACCCCCTACCTTATACCTTAAGTAAAAATCCATTCAAAATGGATCAAAGACCTAAATCTATGACCCAATACCATCTATTACGAGAGAGCATTGGGGAAACACTGCAAGGCATTGGCACAGGAAAAGAATTCCTGGGAAAGACCCCAGAGGTACAGGCAATAAAGCTAAAATTACTGGGATTACATCAAATTGAGAAGCATGTGTAAAGCAAAAGAAACAGTCAGGAAAGTAAAGAGGCAACCAGCAGACTGGGAGAAATTGTTTGCAAACCATGCAACTGATGAAGGATTAAAAACCAGAATATATAAAGAGGTCAAGAAACTCCACAACAAAACAAACAACCCAGTCAAGAAATGAGCAAAGGACTTAGACATTTCTCAAAAGAGGAAACCAAAACGGCCAACAGAACATGAAGAAATGTTCAGGATCACTAGCCATCAGGGAAATGCAAATCAAAACCAAGTGAGGGCCGGCGCCACCACTCACTAGGCTAATCCTCCACCTGCAGTGCCGGCAGCCCGGGTTCTAGTCCCGGTTGGGGTGCTGGATTCTGTCTCGGTTGCTCCTCTTCCAGTCCAGCTCTCTGCTGTGGCCCAGGAAGGCAGTGGAGGATGGCCCAGGTCCTTGGGCATTGCACCCGCATGGGAGACCAGGAGGAAGCACCTGGCTCCTGGCTTCGGATCAGCGCAGTGTGCTGGCAGTAGCAGCCATTTGTGGGGTGAACCAATGGAAGGAAGACCTTTCTCTCTGTCTCTCTTTCTCTAACTCTGCCTGTCAAAAAAAAAAAAAAAAAAAAAAAAAAAAAAAAAAGACCAAAGACCACAGTGAGGTTTCCCTCACCCTTGTTAGAAAGGCTTTCATAGACATATCAGCAAAAAACAAATGCCAGCAAGGATGTGAGCAAAAAGGTACCCTAATCCACTGTTGGTGGGAATGTAAACTACTAAGGAAGAAGTTTGGAGATACCACAGAAATCTGAATGTAGTCCTAGCATGTGACCCAGCCATCCCACTCCTTGGAATTTACACAAGGGCAATGAAAACAGCAAATAAAATAGTTATCTGCACCTCCATATTTATTGCAGTTCAATTCACAATAGCTAATATATGGAAATCAACCTAAATACCCATCAACAGAATACTGGATAAAGAAATTATGGGATATATACTCTATGGAATACTGCAGAGTGGTAAAAAAAAAAAAAAGATTAAATCTGGTCATTTGCAACAAAATGGATGAATCTGGAAAACATACTTAGTGAAATAAGGCAGTCCCAAAGGGACAAATACCATATGTTCTCCCTGATCTGTGATAACAGCACCTAAAAGGAAGCCTGTAGAAGTGAAATTGACACTATGAGAAGAAATGACTTTAACAACCCTTGTTTTGACTGTTGAGGAACAGTTTATTATTTTATTTATTTATTTTTTCTTAATACCATTGGTTGAACTCTTAACATAGAATTAAGTCACAGGTGTATAAAGTTATTTTAAAATAGATTCCAGTAAAAAAATAAGAGTGGGAATAACAGAGGGAAGAGCTGTGCAGTTTGGCACACGCCTCCACAGACTTACCCCTAAGGGTAAAGCTAAAAACTTGCCATGGGACTTCAAAGCCCATTCAGCTCTGTGGTACTAATGCAATCTTATGTGCTACAATGATCATGCTAACTGTGTAACTGATCATATCGATAGGATTAAGTGTACTATGAGAATTAACGGCAAGCCTTATTCTCAAACAGTACTTAATGCTTTGTGTGAGTGCCAATTGTTGAAATCTTTACTAAGTATACAGTTGGTGTTCTGCATATAAAGTTAATTAACAATGAATCTTAATTAAGAATGGGAAGGGATAGGGAGTAGGAGGTGGGAGAGGAGTGGGGGTGCGAGAAGTTGTTGGGGGGAAGAACCATTGTATTCCTAAAGCTATACCTATAAAATTTGCATTCATTAAATAAAAGCTTTCTTAAACAATACTACAGGGAAAGAAAACTATAGACCAATTTCCCTGATGCAAATAGAGGCAAAATTCTTAATAAATCAACTGAATCCAACAATATATCAGAAAGATCATCCACCTGTACAAAGTGCAAATTATCCCTGGTATGCAGGGATCGTTCAACGTTCACTAATCGATTTGATACATTGCATTAATATACTGAAGAACAAAAACCATATGATTATCTCAACAGATGCAGAAAAAGCATTTGATAAAATACAACACCCTTTCATGATGAAAATTTTAAGTGAATTAGGTATAAAAAGAACATTCCTCCACACAATCAAGGCAGTCTATGAGAAACCCACAGCCAGCACCTTATTGCATCTTACCATTGCTATTCAATATATCCTGGAAGTTTTAGCCAGATGCATTAGACAACAAAAAGAAAGAAAAGGATACAAATTGGAATGGAGGAAGTCAGACTATCCTTGTTTGCAAATGACAATTCTATATATAGGGATCCAAAAGACTCCACTAAGAGACTATTGGAACTCATAGAAGAGTTTGGCAAAGTAGCAGGCTATAAAATCAACACATAAAAATCAATACCCTTTGTATACAGACAATGCCACAGCTGAGAAAGAACTTCTAAGATCAATCACATTCACAATAGCTACAAAAATTAAATACCTTGGGATAAATTTAACCAATGATGTCAAAGATTTCTATAATGAGAATTACAAAACAAAGAAACAGAAGAAGATACAAAAAAGTGGAGAAATCTTCCATGTTCATTGATTGGAAAAATCAACATCATCAAAATGAGCGTACTACTGAAAGTGATTTACAGGTTCAATGCAATATCAATATGCCAACATAGTTCTCAGATCTAGAAAAAAAATTGATGCTAAAATTCATATGGAAACCCAAGAAATCCCAAATAGCTAAAGCAATCCCATACAACAAAAACAAAGCTGGAGGCATCACAATACCATATCTCAAGACATACTAGAGGGCAGTTACAATCAAAACAACCTGGTACTGGCACAATAACAGATGTGTAGACCAATGCAACAGAATAGAAACTCCAAAAAAAAAAAAAAAAATCAATCCACGCATCTACAACCAACTCATCTTTGACAGCAGAGCAAAACTCAATCCCTGGAGCAAAGATGGTCTCTTCAACAAATGATGTTGAGAAAACTGGATCTCCACATGCAGCAGTATGAGGCAAAACCTCTATGTTACCCCTTACACAAAAACCAACTCAACATGGATCAGAGACTCAAATCTATTACTCAAATTACTAGAGAACTCTGGGGGAAACCCTACAATACATTGACATAGGCAAAGACTTCTTGGAAAAGGCCCTAGAAGTACAGGTAATTGAAGTCAAAATTGACCGATAGGATTACATCAAACTGAGAAGCTGCTGTACTATAAAACAAATATTCAGTAAAATGATAAAGTAACCAACAGAACATGAGAAAAGATTTGCAAACTATGCAAGTGATAAAGGGTTAATTTCCTGAATCTATAAAGATATCAAAAAGCTCCACAACAACAAAACAATCCAGTTAAGAAGTAGGCAAAGGACCTGAACAGTCATTTTTCAAGAGAGGAAATTCAAAGGGCCAACAGACACATGAAGAAAATCTTCAGGATCACTAGCCATCAGGGAAACGCAAATCAAAACCACGATGAGGTTTCATCTCACTCCAGTGAGAATGGCTCTTATATAGAAATCAACATACAACAAATGCTGGTGAGGATATGGGGAAAAGGGTAACTTTATCCATCGTTTACATTCCCAAAAATTAGTACAGTATTGTGTAAGATAGTATGGAGATATCTCAAAGCTGAATATAGACTTACCATATGACCCAGCCATTCCACTCCTGGGAATTTACCCAAAAGAAATGAAATATCATATGGAAGAGTTATCTGTACCCCCTGTTTATTGCAGCTCAGTTTACAATAGGTATGTTATGGAATCACCCAGATGCCCATCAACTGAAGACTGGATAAATAAATTATGGTATATACACATTATGAAATACTATACAGTAGTAAAATATGAAGTCCTGTCATTTGAAACAAAATAGATGCAACTAGAAACTATTATACTTAGTGAAATAAGCCTGTCTCAAAAAGACAAATACTGTATGTTCTCTTTGGTCTGTGGTAACTAATAGAGTACATAAAAGGTAATCTATTTGTGAAATTGATACTTTATGATGAGATGATTTTGAACAGCCCTCATCTTGACTGTTGAGGAACAATGTTTTTGTCTTTTTGGTTTTTTTGTTGTTGTTGTTGTTTTTCATTTTCACATTTTTCTTCATACTATTTGCTAATCCCTCTACTTAGTATAGGGTTAATCTTATGAATATAAATGTAACTGAAAATAGATCTTTATAAAAATGAGTATTGGAGAGGGGAGAGGAAGAAAGGTAGAAGTATGAGTGGGAGGGAGGTGGGATTTGGAAGAATCACTGTTCCTAAATTTATTTATAGGAAATGCATGAAATTTATATTCCTTAAATAAAGTTTAAAAATTTTTAAAAATAATTATCCAAGTTTATTAGGCTATTTTTGGGCTCCAGCCTACTCATCTCTTCCCTTTTCCCTCCTCATGTACACCAAGAGTGCACACTTGCCTCCTGCTATTTCTAAGTATACCAGGAACTTACTCTCAGGTTATTTGCACTTGCAGTTTCTCCTGCTACAACACTAAACCCAGACATTCACAAGGTTCATGTCCTGGCTTCCTCTACAGCTTGGATCAAAAGACACATGGCTCCCCAACCCTGCACCACTTCACACTATTACTTCATTATAGCACTATCCACCAGCTAATGTTACCATCTTTGTGTGCTTCTTTACTTCATGACACATTATCTCCCTACAGGTAGAATGTAAGTTTTGAGAAAGTCCAAACTTTGTTCTTTGCTCCTTTTCTTCATCAGTAACACACAGTCAGTTTTCAGTAAGAACTGAATAACAGCACAAATCAAAGTATACTTTTTTTGTCTCTCCCCTAACTAAAAAGGGATCTCATGTCTGATTCATTATTTTTCCCCACTACCCAGCACTGCTCATGACATATGATAGGTTCCTAATACTTGTTAAACGCACAAATGAATGAATACAAATGTATGGACACTAGAGTGGAACACTGTGGCTACTAAATTTTTGTATAGGTAGTGCTTGTGTCATATTTAATTTTATTTAAAGGGACTTAGTCTATTTAGAAGAGACTCTTCAAGACTACTTTGTCTCCAAAATTCACGTCTATCCAAACTTGTGAATAGGGTATTTTCAAGCATAGCTGTGTTAAAATGGGGTTACACTCCATGAAGTTACCTTTAAGGCTAGGAAGAGTGAATTCCAGACACCTAGAGATACAGAAGGAGGATGTCATGTGGTGATGGAGGCACAGATTGGAGGGACACATTTACAAACCAAAAAAAAATTCTAGATTACTAGCAACAACCTGAATCCTAGAATACTCCTCTAGGACCTTCAGAAGAGCTTGGCTCTCCAACATCCAGATTAGGGATTTCTAGAACTTCCAGAACTGTGGAAGCGTCATTGTGGGAACATCATTTTCTGTTTTAATCCACCTAGTCCATAAATAGTAGCCCTAGGAAACTAATTATCTGTCTCTTTTAATGCTGTTAATCAAAAGATTAAATGACGGCAATTTTGAAAAGTGCTAAAAAGCATTTTACAGTGAACTGGAAGTTCTTCCTCTTTGAATGGTGGAGATTCTATAAGTGATAAAATTATAAAAGGTAAGGAACCGTGAATTGGTCTGGTCTGTTGGAACTTTGCCTGAAAAAAGTTAGAAGCTATTTCCCCATACCAAGGAGTAATTTCCAGTTTAACAGCCAGTGAGGTGAGAAAGCCCGCACTGCTGCTACCTTTACTGAAAGGAAGCCAACAACATATAAGTAGTTGAGTCACAGGAATCTATTTTAAGACCGCTTTTAAGGAAGTTGAAGTTTACCGAAGTGTAACATGTAACACACCTAGACAGGTATAACACTCATTCAACAGCGTTCTGTAAGGAACGATGCTTACCTGGCTTACACATTTGGGGCACCAAAATCTTAATTAAAATAATCAGTTGAGATTATAGACTTGGACCACTAAATATACTTGAAGGAGCTCTTCAATTAAAGACATTATGAATAAAAAATAGAGAACAAAACCCACCATACAAAACACAATTTTCTCTACATATAAAGCACCTTCACTCCTCCCCCCCCCCAGTAAACTTTTGATGCTAAATTGGCAGAGAAAGTTGAGGTCCTTTGGGATGGAGGAGTGCTGAAATGGGTCTCATGGAATATTCTATAGATATTTCAGCCCCAGAGTAAAGCAATCTGGATATACAGGAAGAGCAACCTTTACTGTCTACTGGAAATTCTTACGTAGGCACAGAAGAAAGAAAAAAAGTAGAAAAGCTCATAGCCCCCAAATAGAGGGAATTATTGATCAACACAATAGAATCAGCATGAAATTGATGTCTTAATTGGGCAAAAATGGTTAAATGGGAACTCTTTCGCATGATTCAATTTTATACACTCTGATTGACCTGTTTTGGAAGTAGCTTCCTGCTCTGCTCCTCT
Source organism: Oryctolagus cuniculus (assembly GCF_051225735.1). NCBI lineage: Eukaryota > Metazoa > Chordata > Mammalia > Lagomorpha > Leporidae > Oryctolagus > Oryctolagus cuniculus. Next base: position 153,037,157 of record NC_142869.1, on the reverse strand, counting down.
TGGTAGGAGGAGTAATTTCCTCATTGAGTCCAAAGTGAGAAAGATTCTCCCAGGATACATAACACAACTAGGCAAGTACTTTGATTCTTAGCCTGGGGTTTAACTCTTTTATATTTTATCCCTGCACTTGGGGCAAAGATCATTTTAGTAAAAACTAAATAGTAGTTAATTCTAAGAATAAAGGTGCTTCAAATCAAACCTAAGGGATGACTCTTCTTTATTTTTTCTGTAACTTGTACATTACTTTGTTTTCAATATAAATTCAGTTTACTATACTATTTTAATTAAAACAATCCTTTCCGTTTTAGTGGCATGATAGGTACTTAATTCTAACTCTTCTCCAATATGGAAGCTTTAACAAGGAACACCATCTACATGGGGCCATATTCCACAGACAAAGTCTAGTTAGAGAGAACTCATTATTTCTCATACCTGGTTATCCCACACTAACCTTATTCAGTGGTGCAATTACTCTGACCACAACTATTCATTGGAGGAAATGCTAGGGAAATAAAAAGAGCGATGCATATTATTTTTGTCTTCAAAGCAAAAAAATTCTCAAAAGCTTCACTGAGGCAGAAAGGAAGAAGCTTCTGAGATTCTGAAAGGATATGGATAGAAATCAGAAGAATCAACAGCATCCACGAAGTGCCTGCAAAAAGGTGCTTCTTTCCTATTTATTGGTAATGTTCTGCTGTTCCCTCAGCTGGATAACACTCATTCCCAAAGCTATTCTATGCATGTGGTTCCTTTACAAAAAGATCCCTTCATCCGAGAGACTCTCTACATGCCAATCCACCATTTCCCTGATCCTCGCAACAATGAACAGGATGCTGGCAATAATGTTTCAGGAAGATACAGCACACATTTCTTCACCGTCTCTGTGTTTGCCTTGGGTTCTTATAACCCACAAAGCAAAAGAGGGGAAAACAAATTGTGGTAACAGCTGACGAGATAATGGGAGTTCTTCCAAGAAAAAGGCTGTGTGATCAAACAAAACAAAAGGAACCAAGCTCCTCTGAAAACCAAATGAACAACACAAAACATAACATCTGAGCACAGCCAATTTATTTTTAAAACGGTGAGAATATGATACCAGCTGGTTATGTTGACCTGCACTCCATCACGGGGCCATTGTCCCTTGTTTCAACTTAATCATTGTTCCACCCACTTCCGACGCCAAAGAGTGAAGTAAAATCTAATCTTCATGCTTCATATGTCTTTTCTGGAATCCATTCCCTGTTTATACAGGGATTCTTTTCAAGATTGAGATAGAGCATGTTATTGAACATTAGCTTCTCTTGTTTACCTTAAAGAACTATTATAATAAAATCTTGGTATTGATCAACATAATAAATCCTCCAAAATAAATGCAGAAAATACAAGCCAAAGTCCAAAAGTGACTTTTGATTAAAATTAATGTTCATCCCATTTAAAAAAAAGAGATCAGCTTTCCCCAGGATGAAAACCAAGGGTGGCCGGCGCCATGGCTCACTTGGCTATTCCTCCGCCTGCAGTGCCGCTACCCCGGGTTCTGGTCCCAGTTGGGGCGCTGGTTCTGTCCCAGTTGCCCCTCTTCCAGTCCAGCTCTCTGCTGTGGCCCGGGAAGGCAGTGGAGGATGGCCCAAGGGCTTGGGCCCTGCACCCTCTTGGGAGACCAGGAGGAAGCACCTGGCTCCTGGCTTCAGATTGGCACAGCGCACGGGCCATAGCGGCCATTTGGGGAGTGAACCAATGGAAGGAAGACCTTTCTCTCTGTCTCTCTCTCTCTCTCACTGTCCAACTCTGCCTGTCAAAAAAAATGACAAACAAAAAAAAACAAGGGTAATTTCTTATGTGTTTTCTTGATCTTGGGGCTGCTGTTGTGGCACACTGGGTTAAGTTAACACCTAACACCCATAATACCAGCATCCCATGTGAGTACCAATTTGGGTCCTAACTGCTCCACTTATGCTCCAGTTCTGTGCTAATACACCTGGGGAGGCAGAAGATGGCTGAAGTGCTTGGGCCACTGAGTCCGTATAGATCCAGATGGAGTTCCAGGCTTGGCTTCATCTTGGCCCAGCCCTGCCCATTGCAGCCTTTTGGGGAGGGAAACTGCATATGGAAGATACCTGTCTCTCCCTCTAACTCTGCTTTTCAAATAAGTAAGTAAATCTTTTTTAAAAAAAGCTATTTTGGTCTTCATATGAGAAAGTTTCAATAATTAGAAATGACCCTTAGTGCCAATGGAATTGAATAGAATACTGATCACCCCTGTTCTCAATATATTATTTTTCAAAAATCCTAAGATCCTTACAATATATTCATGTTAACAAGTCTCTCAAGCCTTTCAATGCCAGTGAACTGAAAACTTGGAGGAAATAAATTTTATTTCCTGGTCTGTTAGTTTTGGCAAGTGGTGCTAGATAATTCACTTACAGAGTTAATGACAGCAGCTAGAATTTGAATCACTATTGCACTGCTACAAAGCCAACACAAAAAATTTTTTTTTTTTTTTTTGCCTAACTCACTCTGAAGCTAGATAGCCACTAGCATTGAAAGTTATTGATTACTTTGGGAATTAAGTGAATTTGACTAAGAATAACACACTTACAAGTAACACAAGTTCATGTCACCCATGGAGAGTAACATTTAGATGTCTCAGGCCAGATGTTCATTTATGTTGATATTGTTATTAATTTGGACTGAGTCAATACTAGAAATAAAAAACTTGTTGTTGGAGACAGTTACAAATTTACCCATCCCTGCAGAGACTTAGGTCAGAAAAACCTTTAGGATTTCCTGGAATTCTTGAAATTCATATATATAGTTGTAGAATTTTTTCCACTCATGTATATGATATCAATACCTAAACTATCTGCGAAGAAATCAGACTCTAGGGCTGGTAACACTGGCAGCCCATATTGGTACCAATTCGAGGCCCAGTTGGTCCATTTCAGATCCAGCTTCCTGCTAATATGCCTGAGAAAAGCAGCAGAAGATGGCCTAAGTATTTGAGCTCATTCTCTCAACATGGGAGACCCAGGTGAAATTCCTGTCTTTGGCCTGGCACAGTGCCTGCCATTTCAGCCATTTGGGGAGTGAACCAGTGGATGAAAGAGCCCTCTTTCTCCCTCCCAAACCCTCCTTCCCTCTCCCTCTTCCTCCCTAATTTTTAAAAAGAAAAAGAAACAAGACTCTGGAATACCTTTCACTTATTAATCTCAGCCACTTAGAAAAGTGAACCACATGCAACACCCTAGAACCTAGTTCAAGGGTGCATGTCAACAGCATGAGAGGAACTTACTAGCCTTGAGGACCACTCAAGCAAAACCTTCTACATTCCATTCCCGAGTCAGGGGTGGTGTGTGAGACTTGTGGGCAGTAAAATGGGCTACTGGGGCCTTTCTGTGACTGCAAGAATCCAGAGGAGGTATCAGAAGTCAGCATGAGGGAGGAGATCCACTGGAGAGAGGTAGAAATCTGAAAAATAGATCTACCATATGACCCAGCAATCTTACTAGTTGGGATTTACCTAAACAAAATGGAATCAGCATATGAAAAGTTATCTGTACCCCCACATCTGTTGCAGCTCAATTCACAATAGCTAAGCTATGGAGTCAACCCAGATGTCTATTAACTGATGACTGGATAAAGAAATTATGGTATATGTACACTATTCAGTCATAAAAAATGAAATCCTGTCTTTTGCAACAAAATGGATGCAACTGGAAACCATTATATTTAGTGAATTAAGGCAGTCCCAAAAAGCTTAGATGCCATGTTTTTCCTGATCTGGGATAACTAATAGACTAGCAAAAATGTAATTTATTGGAGTGAAATTGACATTTTGAGATTCAATGATTGTTTACAGCCCTTGTCTCTACTGTTGAGAAACAGTGTTTTTTTCTTTCTTCATAATATTTGTTGAACTCTTTCCTTAGTGTAGGGTTAATCTTATGGGCATAAAGTAAACTGAAAATAGATCTTTGTACAATTAACAGTGGGAATAGGTGAGAGAGGAGGAAGAAGCAAGGGAGCATGGGTGAGAGAAAGGCTAGAATGGGAAGAATCACTATGTTCCTAAATCTGTATATATGAAATTAATGATAGTAATACGTCTTAAGTCTTAAAAACACTATGTATTTCAAAAATGAAGTCTGAATTATAAAACTTTGAAGGCACTAACAGCAAATGGCATTCTTTGTAGCTGTAATAAGTTTTTTTTTTTTTTTTTTACCAAGTGAAGGTCCTCTGACAATAAATATATGTATATATGTGGGGAGCAACTCGGACTAGACTAAGTTACTGGAATTAAGACTTATTCTATGCATCTGCTCTCCCACAATATGGCGCTGGGAGAGGAGGAAACAGCTTCTACACAGCTGCCTCTCACCAATTTGATTGACTGAGCTGCAGGAGCTGATCTTGCTCCTGATTGGAGGAGAGCAGCATACTCGGCGTGTGGGTAGCAGAGTTGGGATTGGTGGAAGAGGACTATAAAGGAGGAGAGAGACAACATGCACCAGGAACATCTAAGGGGAACATCCGAATAACATCTGAGCAGCCCCCGAGAGAGCCGGCCGGCGGTGTGCCGCTCCCCCATGGAAGTGGGGAAAGTGGAAGGGATGGTAGCCAACCCGGGAAGAACCAGCAGCAAACCCGGGAAGGGCCAAGCAGACAAAAGAACAGCGCAGGGTTTAGTGTCGTTCCTCCGCGAAGAGGGGGAGCGACATATATATAAATGTGTGTGTGTGTGTGTGTGTATGGGGCACAGTGAGATGCTCAGCGATTTTGTCACAAAGAAAATAACTCATACCTATTCTTGCATAAAGTCACTTTCCCAAGAATCAGGGAAGCCAGGTGAGATGCCAGTGTCCATTTTTACTATAATATTAAGAAAAGACACATTGAAGAAGGAAGGAAAGAAAGAGCTGTAATGCTATCCGAACCCTAGCACTAAGCAGTGCAGTGTGGAAAGAGGTGTCTCCCACTAAGGGGAGGGAAAGGTAATGAAGACTGGATATTCGACCTGAAACCAAATACCAGGCCTATCTATGACAAAGCCTCAATTCGGACAGGACCCCACTGTCTCTACCCCTAGGTCAGTACTTGTGGACTGAGACTTTGGCCAGGGGTCTGACTTCCCCACCCTTCCCAATGTCCAGGAGATGGTGGAATGAGACTCTAGCCATCAGAGAGTAGGGCGAGACAGTGAACTTAAGGGCTTTGCTTTGAGTTTAGTGCCAGCATCAGGTGGAAGCCTACACCTTTATAGAATAGAGGCATTTTGACCTGTATCACTGCCAGAATCACACAGATGCCACACACCCTGAGAATGTACAAGGCCCAGTGACTGAGAGACTTGGGTGTCACTCAGCTGACTGTCAGCCTGGGCAGCCAAGGGATTGTGTCCATTCCCTGTTCTCTAATCTCCAGGAGAAAACCTAGCAAGACTCCAACCGCTGAGGGGTAGGTGAGAAGTGGAACTTGGGTTTTTGCCTTGAAGCTCAAAGCTGGGCCTGCTGTGGTGAGACCCAGCATCAGATAATCTCAAAGGTCTCTTCTAACCTCAGACCACTGATCAAAGAAACAGACTCTAGATCTGTCCCAGCATCAGGCAGTCACACGTCTTTGTGGGACAAATGAATATATCAGCCTATATTAACCCCAGCCTCCCACAAGGCTCGGTGTGCATCCACAAGACTATGTGAGGTCCTGTAGCTGCAAGACTGGCACCTTAGAGAACACAGACTGCATATTGGACCTGGTAGATTCCTCACTGGGATGATTCCAATGGTCCTGGTCCCCAGGTCAGTGACTTCAGAGCCTTTGGCTCTGAAGTGGAGACCTATTGCCCCAGTCAATTGATTTTAATGCCTGATCAACATCATTTGTGTTTAGTTGCAGCAGTCTTGAACCGCAAGTCCATTTCAGTAGCAGTCAACAACAGTGGGCCTTGGCCCTTCCCCATGCTGGGCTGGTTGGGTGGTGGTGTCAATGGGCTCTAAATGTGACCTAGCTTGGCATAGTTGCCCACAGGACTACTAATTCCTTTCCTCTCTCAACTCTGGGGAGCAAAACATACAATAATTGTGTAGGGGCATAGCGAGTAAAGCGCTGCCTGCAATGCTGGCATCCTATATGAATGCTGCTCCACTTCTGATACCACTTCCTGCTGATGGCCTAGGAAGAGCAGCAGAGGATGGTTCAAGTGCTTGAGTCCCCGACAGTCACTTAAATGACCAGGATGAAGCTTCTGGCTTTGGCCTGACCCAGTCCTGGCCATCGCGGCCATCTGAAAAGTGAACCAGCATATGGAAGACGTGTGTGTGTGTGTGTGTGTGTGTGTGTATGTATGTGTGTAGCATTTTCAAATAAATATTTTTTAAAAAAATACTTGTATGCTTGGGGGAGGAAAAGATAGGTACTAAGATATTTCATAAAAGCTTGGGGGTGGCACTGCAGGGACTCATGTGCTCTTGCTGGACTTTGTATTAGTGCTACCGTGATCCTGACTATACACATGTCAACCTGTGTGACCTGTGACCCCTCTAGGATTTCAGGATGGTACTCCTACAACACTAACCATACTGGACTAGAGTCAGAAATCCCACAAGCTGCTATTAAGACATGTGCACACCTTCTGGGTACAAAAGGAACATCTCTTGCCCCCACTGATGCTGTCATTAATTGAAGTAAAGAAGATTCAGGAAGACTAAGATACAGAATCCAACTAGAAATAACAAACTATAAATAGCCTCCCAAACCAACATCCAAAGATGCATCTTCAGGAAAAAGTCTTACTTCAAACGTTACTCATTAAAAGTGATAGAAACAACTGATTTGCCAGATGTGCAAATACAAACATAAGGACACAGGACCCAGAAAAAGCAAGACAATATGATACTCCCAAAGGAATACATCAGTGCTTTAGTAACAGACCCCAAAGAAAAGATTGATGAAATGTTGGGCAAAAGATTCAAAAGAATGATTTTAAGGATGCTCAAAGAATTATAAGAAAATATACATAGATAGTTGAATAAAATCAGGAAAACATACAATACTAACAGGAAATTCATAAAGAGATCCTGTTTCTGAAGAGAACCAGACAGAACTCTTAGTAATGACGAATTAATTAAGTAAAAAAAAATACAGTTGAAATCCTGAGCAACAGATTAGATCACTCTGAAGAAAGGATCTGAACTTGAAGACAGGTGTTAAAACATGTGTCAGTCCTATCTAAAGAAAAGGTTTGGTGGGGGCTTGCTGGATGAAGAAAAAAAAAAACAATGAAAACAGACTTTGACATTTTGGGGATACCAATAAATGAGCAAATATTTGAACTGTATGAATTTCTGGGAGCAAAGAGTAGTAGAGGCTTAGAAAAGTTATTCCATAAGTGCTGAAAAGTTAATCTGAAGATATATGGAAATCCACATATAAGAGGCTGATAGGACCCAAGTAGACATGATGAGAAAAGATCCTAACCATGAAACAAACAGAATTCTATTGTTTGGAGGAAGAAAATATCAGGGCACATTTCACCTCCGTTAGGTAAACAGATCTTTCAGCTGAAACCTTATAGGCCAGGAGGGAATGGAAGGATCTATTCTGAGTTCTGAAAGAAAATTAAGTGCCAACCAAGAATACTTCACCCAGGGTAGTAATATTTCATAGATGAAGGAGAAATAAAGACTTTTCAAGAGAAGTGAAAGCCAAGGGATTCATTACCATCAAAGATGCTTATGGGAGTTCTACACACAGTAGAAGATAGATAAGAACCAATTTGAAAACATGTGGAAATATAAAATCTACTAGAAACAGAACAAAGAATATCAAAAATAAACAGAAGACTTTTAAGACTGCCATTACTTATCAACATAAACTTAAATGTTAATGGACTAAGTACCCCAATTAAAAGATATAGACTAAGTGAATGAATGGATTTAAGACACCCAATGATATGCTACCTATAAGAAATGCACTTTGTTGTTTAAGAATTGTACAGACTAAAAGTGAAAGAAAGATACTCCACATTAACAAAAAAAATGCAAGCAGGTATAGCTATACTTATATCAGAAAAAAATACTGACAAAACTGAAAAGAGACAAAATCACCTTGTAAAAATCCACAGATCAATTCAATAAGAAGATATGGCAATTGTAAATGTCATATGCACTTAATGCTGGTGTACAAATTTATTTTTTATTTCTTGAAAGTGCAATATACAGACATCATTTAACAGAAGTAACTGGCAAAGTCAAACAGCACTTACATTAAGAGAAAAGCTGACTAGAGAAAATTTTATCTTGAACACCTTACAGTAACATACTTGCAGTTGCATTTAGTTGAACTCTGTTGCTGTGGAAGAATACAGCTCTTGCACATGGGTGGATGAATGATTTGCACATTTTTCAAATGTTCACTGAATGCCACAGAATACATAGGTACATTAAATTTGAGAAGGAATTGACAATCTCCAGATATACTTCATTTTTATTGATCTTTTAGAAGAGGTCATCTAAAGAGAAGAATATGCTGCTCTGGCTCATGAATCATGTAGTGACCCCATCCCAGACTCTGCCAAACATCAAGTCTCCCTCATTCCTCCTCAGACATCAGATGCATTTAGGGAACTTATTTGGAGAGTTCTCTGGGCAACATGACATGCTGGTACTCATAGTGCTCATCAAAATACTTGTCTGAATAACAAATCTGCTCAGGGGCCATCCTGCTGGTGTGCAGAGAAACTATAGCATGAAGAGTGGGTACAGCAACCACGCATCCATGTCTGGTCAAGGCAATGACTCGAGTGAGAGCAACTGCACACTCCTTTTAAAGCAAACATTAGATCTAAAGGGAGAGATAAACCCCAATACAATAATAGTGAGGGCATCCATACTCCATTCTCATCAATGAACAAATCATCCAGGCAAAATTCACACAGAGAAGTTAAAACACAGTCTAGATTAAATGGACTTACCAGACATTCACAAACATTCCTCCTAACAGTTGCAGCATGCATATCCTTTTCATCAGTACATGAAAATTTCTCTAGGATAGACCATGGATCAAGCCACAAGCAAGTTTCAACAAATTAAAAAACACCAAATCATGTCACGTATTTTTTACATCAATGGAATAAAACTAGAAGACAAAACAAACTCTAGAAATTATAAAATATTTGGAGACTGAAAAGCATACTCCTGAATGAACCATGGGCTATTAAAGAAACCAAGAGAAATTTAATAATTCTTGCTACTAAAGAAAATGGAAACACAGCATACCAGAAACCTTTTTGCTACAGCAAAAATAATACTAAGAGGGAAGTTTATAGTAACAAGTATCTACATCAAATAGAGCAGCAAAAAAATTTAACAACCTAACAATGCATTTGAACGACTTGGAAGATCAAGAACAAACCAAATCCAATGTTATTGGAAGGAAAGAAATAAAGATCAGAGCATAAATAAATGGCATAGAAACTAAAAAAGCAATACAAATGACCTTGGAATGTAGAGTTGTTTTTTCTTTTAATTGTTGAACTTTTAGCTAAACTTAGAAAACAATGGAGATAACAAGATCACAGAAGAAAACTAGATATTACAACTGACATCATAGTAATAAAAAAGATCAATAGGGGCTATTATGAACCACTATAAGCCAACAAATTAGAAAATCTAGAAGAAAGGGAGAAATTTCTAGATACATGTAAATTACCAAAACTGACCCAAGATGACAGAATAATCTGAACAGAACAGTAAAATAATGTGATTTAGTCAATAATCAAAAATCTACAAACAAAGCTTGGGACCAGACAGCTTCACTGCTGAAGTCTACCAAATCTTTAAAGAACTAACATCCATTCTTTTCAAACAATTACAAAAAATTTAAATGAAGAGAACCCTTCCGAACTTATTGTATAAGACCAGCATTATCTTGGTTCTGATCAAAAACACACCAAAAAAAAAAAAAAGAAGAAGAAGAAGAAGAAAACTATAGGCCAATATCCATGAACATAAATGTAAAAACTCTCAACAAAATCCTAGCAAATTGAATCCAACATCATGTCAAAAAGAACATTCATCATGATTTAATGGAGCTTATCCAAGGACTGATTCAACAGATAAAAATCAATAAATATGATACATCAATAAAATACATCAATAAAATGAAGGGTAAAAGTCATATGATCAGGCCTAATGTTATGGCACAGTAGGTTGATGTATCATGTGTAGCACCAGCATGTCATATCAGAGTGATCTGCTTCCAATCTCATTTCCTTCCAATGTCCTGGGAAGGCAGCAGAAGATAACCCAAATGTTTGGACCCTGTCACCCAGGTGGGAGACCAGGTTGAAGCTCCAGGCTTCAGACTGACCCAGACTTGACTATTGAGGCCACTTGGGAGTGAACCTGCACATGCAAGATCTCTCACTCTTTCCCTCTTCTGTCTTTTTGCTTTTTTGAATAATTTTTTAAAAAACAATCATATGGTTGGGGGCAGCACTGTGGTGTAGTGAGTAAAGTTGCCAACTGCAATGCCAACATGCCAAATGGGTGTGGATTCCTGCCCCAGTTGCTCCACTTCTGATCCACTTCCTTGCCAAGGGCCTCAGAAAAGCAACGGACTATGGTCCAAGTATCTGGGCCTATGCCACAACGTAGCAGATCTGTGTAAAGCTCTTGGTTTCGGTCTGGCTCAGTCCTGGTCATTGCTGGCATCTGGGATGTGAACTAGAGGATGGAAGGTCTGTTTCTTCCTCTAATTTTTTCAAATAAAAAGCAAGTCTTTAAAAATCATATGATCATCTCAATAGATGAAAAAATATTCAATACGCTTCAATATATAACAATTTTGAATATATGAAGTATAGAAGGAACATACCTGAAATAATCCATATATGACAAATCTACAACCAATATCATTGAATAAAATAAAGCAGATCTGATTTAAGATGGCTGAACAGAGAAAAGATGTGATTTTGACCACAACAAGAAAACAGAAGAGAAGGAGCTGCATTCCCAGAAGACAGCTGGAGAGAAGTTTGCAACCGAATTCTACAGAAAAAGACTCCACGGAGCAGTGCGGATGGTACAGTCATGCAGCTGCCAGAGGGATGTGGCAGCAGCAATCGGGATACCACCAGCAGCTCCCATAGCTGGTGGCTGGAGGAGAAGCTATCTTCTTAGAGCAAGGCGAGACCATGTCACTGGTGATATTGCCTAAGGGAGAACCCCACAGACCCCAATAACTTTGAGTCTTGCCTGGAACACTAGAGGGGGGATGATGCCCACCTAAAAATTTGAAAGGAAAGCACACTGCATTCTTCCCATCTCCCCACAAGGGTGCCCAGTGACAAGCAGGGAGGGAGCACCACCTTAATAAAGAAAGTAGAGACTACTGTGGCCTGTGCAACTGGGTGATTTTATGATAGGGATAAATCAATTGTCTCCACTGTCTTTGAGTTTGCCCTGGAGAGTTGGTTGGGTACCCACAGAGGCCTGTGAAGGACTCCCCTACCCGCACTGTATCAAGGTATCTGGATTCTACTTGACAAGGCAGAGCATTGACCAACTTCTATCAGGCAGGCAAGTGGCTCCTGCAGCAGTTCTCTCCACAGACAGAGGAGACTCACCGGACTGCAAGTGGATCCCCTGCTCTCTGTGACTCTGGGAGCCCTGTGTGCTGTGACTGTGGGAATTCTGTGACTGTATAATAGGGTATGGAGGTATGGTTGGGTCTCTGGACAATTGTGTCAGGCTTCAGAGGCTCAGAATTCCCCGAGTGCCTAGGGAGGGTCATCAAAGAGGGTTCTGTGCTCATATGGGAGAGAGCATAGATCCACTGTGTGGTTTGTGTACCTGCATAGGTGAGTTGTGCAGCCACTCTGGGCTCACCTTGTGTAGTTGGAGCACTTTGGCAGAGAGGAGATGAGGCTGTGACCATGCAAGCCAGTGTGATCACACCCTCCTCACTGCTGCTGATAGAGATCTACCACATTGACTTGGGTGTCACTCTGGACTCCCGTCCCACCCTTAAGCACTACCCAGAGCTCCCTGGCCTACCCATCACACGATTCTGGATATCCACTTAAGGAGCAGGCACTCTGCTAACCCAGAGGCATACTTCAAAAATAAAAGCATATTCTCACAAATGCCTAAAAATAGAAATACCAGAAACATAAATAAGGAAGACAATATAAATCCCCAAAAGGAGCACAATACATCAATATTAAAATTGAAAATGAAAATTGATGAAATACCTGAAAAGTAATTCATAAGATTACTCAAATGCAGAGATGCAAATACCAAAAGTTAAAAAATCCATATGATATGAGAAATTCTGCCAACAGATAAATACTTAAATCAAACTGAAATATTAGACATGAAGAATTCAATATGTCACATAAAATACATTAGAAAACCTTAACAACAGACTTGATGAGGCAGAAGAATATCTGAGATAGAGACAAAGAATAGCATTATGGAATGATTAAGGGAACAATTCTATGGGAAAATGTGACTATTGCAAATGTATATGTACCCAATGGTAGGGCACCTGGCTGTTAAAAACAAACGTTAATAGATTTAAAGGGAGACATAGGCTTTAATAATAGAGGACTTTGACACCCTACTTTCATTGATGGACAAATCAACTAGACAAAAATAAATTCAAAAAACCAGAGCTAATCTATGCCATTGACCAAATGAATCTGATGTTTACATTTCATCCAACAGTTGAAGAATACATATTCTTTTCATCAATATGGAGCTGTCTCTAGGACAGAACATATGCTAGGCCATAAAGCAAGTCTCCATAAATTCAAAAACTTGAAATCATATTTTGTATTATTTCTGATCTGACCACAATGGAATCAAGCTGGAAATTAACAACTCAAAAAGCTCTATAAAATATGCTATAATATGAACACTGAACAACACATTCCTGAATGAACAGTGGGTTATAGAAAAAAAAATCAGGAAGGAAAAAAATCCTAGAAACAAATGACAATGACAATATAACAAAAACTATGAGACTCAGCAAAAGCAGTGTAAAGAGAAAAAATGTATAGCAATTAGTGCCTACATCAAGAAATTAAAATGTCAAGTAATTGATCTAACAACAGATCTCAAGGATCTAGAAAAAGAACCAAACCCTTGGGGGTCAGTGCTGTGGTGCAGTGGGTTAACACCCTGGCATGAAGGGCTGGCAATCCCATATGGGCACCAGTTCAAGTCCCAGCTGCTCCACTTCCAATTCAGCTCTCTGCTATGGCCTGAGAAAGTGATAGAAGACAGCCCAAGTCCTTGGTCCCCTGCACCCATGTGGGAGACCCAGAAGAAGCTCCTGGCTCCGGATTGGCGCAGCTCCAGCCATTGCAACCAACTGCAGAGTGAACCATCAGATGGAAGACCTCTCTCTCTCTCTCTGCCTTGCCTCTCTGTGTAACTCTGACTTTCGAAATAAATCTTTAAAAAAGCAACCAAACCTCAGATTATTAAGAAAGCAATACTTACTAAAAATCAGAAGAGAAATAAACATTGAAACAAAAAAAAATGAAGAGCTGTTTATTTAAAAAAATAAACAAAAACCAATGCACCACTGGCCCAACTGACCAGAGCTACTAGACAAGAAAAAGATACAAATGGGGAAAGAAGTCAAATTATCCCTGTTTGCAGAGGACTTAGTCCTGTACATAGGAGAATCAAAAGACACCACTAAGAGATTATTGGAACTCTTAAAGAGTTTGTCAAAGTTGCAGGATATAAAATCAACACACAATAATCAATAGCCTTCATAACACAAACAAAACCATGACTGGGAAAGAACTAGTAAGATCAATACCATTCTCAATAGCTACAAAAAATTTAAGTACCTTGGGATAAATTTAATCAAAGTTGTGAAAAATGTCTACAATGAAAGTTACAAAACATTAAAGAGAAATAGAATACACCAAAAAATGGGAAAAATGCTCCATATTCATAGATTGGAAGAATTAATATCAAACTGTCCATACTATCCAAAGCATTTTACAGATTTAATGCAATTCCAAAAAATACCAAAGATGTTCACAGATCTGGGAAAAAAAATGACACTTCAATTCATATGGAATCACAAGAGATTTCAAACAGCTAAAGCAATCCTATAAAATAAAAATATAGCAAGAGGAATCAAAATATCTGATTTCAAGACATATTACAGGGAAGTTATAATCAAAACAGCCTGGTACTGGCACAAGAATAAACATGTCAATTGATGGAGCAAACTGCTGGAGTCCCCATAAATTAATTCATGAACAATAACCAATCAATCTTTAACAAGCATGCTAAAAATCACTCCTTGGAGAAAGGACAGGCTCTTCAACAAATGGTGCTGGGAAAATTGGATCTCTGCATGAAGAAGTATGGAACGAGACTTTACCTTACACATTATACAAAAGTCAACACAAAATTTATCAGGGATCTAAATCTAAGACCTGAAACCATCAAATTACTAGAGAAAAACAGAGGAGAAACATTACAAGACATTGACATTGGCAAAGACCTCTTTCATAAGACCCCAGAAGCACAGGCATTAAAGGCAAAAATAGACATACGGGTTTTTTTCTGAGCTCAGAAGTTTCTGCACAGCAAAGGAAACGCTCAAAAAAGGAGGCAACTTACAGAATGGGAAAAATATTTGCAAAGTATATATCTGATAAAGGATTAATATCCAGGATATCTAAGGAGCTCAAGAGACTCAACAACAAGAAAGCAATCTAGTTAAGAACTATGCTGGCTGGTTCTGCGGCTCACTAGGCTAATCCTCCGCCTGCGGCGCCAGCGCACTGGGTTCTAGTCCCAGTCAGGGCACTGGATTCTGTCCCGGTTGCCCCTCTTCCAGTCCAGCTCACTACTGTGGCCCGGGAGTGCAGTGGAGGATGGCCCAAGTCCTTGGGCCCTGCACCTGTATGGGAGACCAGGAGAAGCACCTGGCTCCTGGCTTCGGATCAGCGTGGTGTGTCCACAGCTGCAGCCATTAGGTGGTGAACCAACGGAAGGAAGACCTTTGTCTCTGTCTACTCTGCCTGTCCAAAAAAAAAAAAAAAAAAAAAAAAAAATCACTGGGGGTAGGGATGGCACAGTGGCATAGCCAGTATATCTGCCACCTGCAGTGCCTGCATTCCATATGGATGCCAGGTTGAATCCTAGCTGTTCCACTTCTGATCTAGCTCTCTGCTCCTGGCCTGGAAAAGTAGCGGAGAATGGCCCAAGTGCTTGAGTCCCTGCCTCAATGTGGAGACCTGGAAGAAGCTCCTGACTCCAAGCTGCAGGTTGGCCCAGCCCCTGTAGTTGCAGTTATTTGGGGGTGGGGGTTGCTAAACCAGCAGACAGAAGACCTCTGTCTCTCCCTACCTACCTCCCTCTCTCTGTATCTCTGCCTTTCAAAAAATAAATCTTTTTTTTTAAATCACTTGCAGAGCTGACACTGTGGCATAGTTGGTTAAGCATCTGCCTGTGGCACCAGCATCCCACCTGGGTGCTGGTTTGAGTCCTGGCTGCTCCACTTCTGATCCAGCTCCCTGCTGATGGTCTGGGAAAGCAGTAGATGATAGCCCAAGTGCTTTGGGCATCTGCACTCATGTGGGAGACCCAGAGGAAGCTCCTGGCTCCTGGCTTTGGATTGATCAAGCTCCTGCCTTTGTGAACATTTGGGGAGTGAATCAGCAGATGGACACCTCTCTCTTTCTCTCTCTCTCTCTGCCTCACAAGTAAATGAATAAATCGTTTACAAAAAAAAAAAAATCAGGATTTAAAAAAAAATCACTGGCCTTTTTATGTACTAATGATGAACTCATTGAGAAAGAAATTGTAAAAGCAATCCCATTCACAATAGCTATAAAAAATACCTTGGAATAAGTTTAACCAAGGCTGTGAAAGACCTCTACAATGAAAATTACAAAACACTGATGAAAGAAACTGAAGACCCAAATGGTGAAACGACCTTCCACGTTGATGGATTGGAAAAATATTGTTAAAATGCCCATGTTACTGATGTACAGATTCAAAGCAATCCCTAAAATGTCAATGCTATTCTTCCCAGAAATAGATATAACAATCCTAAAATTCATATGGAAGTATCAAAGACCTCAATGGACAAAACAATCTTAACAACTAAGCTGGAGATATCACTATACCAGATTTCAAGACATACTACAGAGGTGTTATAACCAAAACAGCATTGGCATAAAAATAGGCACATAGAATATAACAGAATAGAAATCCCCCAAATTGATCCACACATCTACAACAAACTGATCTTTCATTAAGATGCCAAGAACATACTGGGAGGATGACAGTCTTTTCAATAAACTGTGCTGGGAAAACGGAATATTGGTATGCAAAAGATTTAAGCTTAACTCCTACATCTTACCTCATGAAATCAATTCAAAAATGGATTAAATACACAAATATAAGACCTAAAACTTATAAAATTCTAGAACAAAACATAGGGAAAACACTTTAAGACATCAGCATAGCCAACAACTCTTTTTAGACAATACCTCAAAAGTGCAGACAGCTAAGGTACTCAGAAGCTTTTGCACAGCAAAAGAAATGAAGAGATAAGCAAAAGAATAGGAGAAAACATTCCAAACTATACATTTGACAAAATGTGTTAATATTCAGAATATATAAGGAACTAAAAAAAAATCCCTAAAACTAAATAATCCAGTTAAGAAATGGAAAAATGGTCTGAATAGACATTTCTCAAATATACACATTACCAACAAATACCTGAAATTTTTGTTCAATATCACTAGTCATCAGGAAAATGCGAATCCAAACCACCAGGAGGTATTATTTCATTCATTGAAATGGCTGTTACCAAAAAGACAAAAAATGCCAAATACTGGTAAGGGTGTGAGGAAACAGGAACCTGTGTACATTAGTAGTGGAATGCAAATTAGTATATCCACTATGGAGAACGGTATGGTAGTTCTGCAAAAAGCTAAAACTAGATCAACCATGTGACCCAGCTAACTCACTTCTGGGTATGTACCTGGAGGAAATGGAATGAGTATATGAGATACCTCACCCACATGTTCATTGTAGCAATATTCACAGTAGCCAAAACATGGAGTCAGCCTAGATGTACATCTTGATGAATGGGTTTTAAAATGAAGTAGTTACATACAAAGGAACATTATTCGGCTACAAAATGTATGAAATTCTGACATTTGCAGCAAATTGGATGGAATGAGATTTTAGGCACAGTGAGGGAAGCCATGCAAAGAGGAATGTTTTCTCTCTCATATGTGGAAGTTTAAAAAATATATGAACTTAAAATAGTGATTACTAGAGACTGATAAAGGTGGGGAGAGGGAAAATAGAGGCACGTTGGAAAACTGGTACCAAAACAGTCAGAAGTAACATTCTAAATATTGCATTGTACCCCATAAAAATGTACAACCATTGCCTGTTAACAAAAAAAATAGAACTAAAATAAAGAAAACAATCAGTGTGAGGACATTAGAGGTTTGCCCCACACAGCATTCTGACTCCTGACCCGCTCTAGGAGCTGCTCTGAGCAGCTGCTGCTCATCTGAGGATCCCTTCTGAGTGCAGTGATTCAAAAGAACTCTCCTGCCTAAGTGTCGCTGACTGTAGGCAACACTCAAATCGGCTACACTAAGGATGGTTAGATGAAGCAGAGATTAAGGCCTGGCTGGAAATGGGATCGTTTCCTCTCACAGGAAAAACCGTACATGTGGACAGACCCTCAATCTGGCTTGTAGGGGAAGGTAGCCATGGATCTCCAAGGCCTCAGGGGAAAAGTTCCCAATGCTAGAGAAGGTAACATCATAGAGGTGACTTGTTGGCAATCATTTCCAGTTGAAGGCTGCCATAGTGAAAAGAGAACATAAAGACATATCGGCCTGCCTTTGATTGTAGGTATAAAGTCTATTGTGTATCATCCAAGCTTTGAATCCCCGGGCCAGGAGGAATTGTGAGACTGATGAGGAAATTTCCCATCCTGCCCCTCCTATCCTAATAATATACCTCGTGTCACTAAAGGTGAAGAGTGAAGGACTCCTTCTTGTGACCTTGAAGAGACCAACAAATTCAGCTGCCCACATGTGAGCTAGGACATCCCCATGGGGTCACTCAACAGCATTTAAGAAAGCTGGCCTCTTACCTTACCTCTTCCCTATAGCTTCACGACAAAGCTAAAGACAGCCCACGTGCCAGCTCTTATGCTTGATAATGACTGCCTTGATTGGCAAAAATCACTTGTTGGCCTCTTATTGTGGGCATCAAAGTACATAGTTTCTGGGTAATTGAACTCTTAAGTGAGTAATCTAGTAACTTGGAAAACAAGTACTCGCAAAGTTGCCCAATACAAGGCTACCAGGGTGGAGAATTGCATCTCAATTAGAATTTGGCTAGAATCCCAGAATTTCCCAGCTGTCCCCCAATGCACAGATGAAATGAAAAGAGTACAAGTCCAGATGAGTTACAACCAAAAATCACACAGGTCACAATAGAAATATCACGAAGAGCTCCAAAGATTGGATCCAACGAGCTTGTGGGAACACCTCACTCCCCCTCCTCATACACAGACCCACCCACCTGCCACCCTTAAATAGAGCTTTACCTCCTTAGACAGATGCTCTGCTCTATAAGAGGGAATGAGACACACTTATGATTTGTGTCAACGTTAAATCAAAATCAAGGAAATTCAATAAAGAGGCTTTAAGAAGAAAGCCTTGTAAAAACCCGATAATCACTTTTCCAGATTGAATTTTTCCTCAAAGCTAGGGATTAAGACAAGATCCTCTCATTCCTAGAATGGATAATTTTGTGGAAAGTTTAAGAAAATAGTTAAGAGAAGGTCAAGCAGTTTTCTTAGATTTTTTTAGAAATATAGATTTCTCAGAAATATTTTCTATCTTCAAAAGGAACATTCTCTGAGAAGTGGTGGCGGACACCTGTGGTTATTTAGCTTGAAATCTCCAAACTCCTAGCACCTGAGGTTTTGAGCTAAGGCAGCAACAGTAACAAGGAGCACCCCAACTCAAGTGGAGCCTCATCACTTAAACGCATCCCCTTATGACTATATATATCCCCTAGTCAGGGGACCCATGACAATCAGAGCTCTGAGCCAGTTGCTGCTTTGCCCCAATACATGTATGCAAGGCTCCAAATCCCTTTCTAGTAGCCACCCACATGTTCTCATTTTTTCTGAACACCATTACTTCAAAGTTCAGGGAAACCTCTTAGAGTGCAATTCATTCTTCCACCTTCTTATATCCCCAGCATTTCTGCTCCCATCCTCATTTGTAACTGATGACTTTCTTCCCAATTTATTAATAAAACTAGAATTCACCAAAAGGAAACTCTCCCCCCCCTAAATAAAGCATTGATAGAAAAAACAACTTTCACTTTTGCATCCTCCCACATCTTTCAGCCTGCAGTCTCTCGTTCCTATGGGTAGAAGCCCATGCTCCTCACTAAAGGTGATGCCCCCTCTATGCCCTCTCACTACTCAGTGTCTATTCTGAGACTCTTCTCAACTCTCTCCCCAGCTCCACCAACTCCTTGTAGTTGATTAGCCCCCACCCCGTCCACTCTACCAACAGAATATTATTTCCTCTAGCTTAACAAACTTCACTTGACCTACTCCATGTCCACCCATTTCTCTCCTTTAGATAAAACTCACGAAAGTCTACATTCACTCCAACTTCTTTCCTCCCAGTATTTTCAATTTCAATAAAATGCTCCTATAGAACTAACCATATTCTATTGTTTGTGTTCAATTCTCATTCCTCATGATAATTGACATACAGCACTTGACAAATTAGTTGCTCCCTCCAAGTCACACGTTTAACTCAAATCTGAAGACGATTCTAAATTCCATTTCTCCATATCAGTCTGCTTCCATCTCTTTCTCCAAGGCATCAAGTTTACTTTTTCTTGAGCTCTCCATTCCCTATTCATTTTCCCATAGGCCATCCCCAACCTTTAAAGTGCCTATAGTTCACCTGAAAATCATAAGAAAAATACTGATATTGATTCTATTGCTCTGGAGTAGGGTTTGATGGGTCATGTGTTTCTAACAAGTTTCAGGTGATGCTGCCAATATAACTAATAATATGGTTTGGACAGCTTTTCTATTTGTCTCATCTCGGGATCTCTCTTCTGAACTTCAGATTCTCTACGAAACTGCTCATTTTTCATTCCCCTAGGATGTCTCAAACTTAACCAGACTCAAGCAGTCCCCTCCCCCACCATCTTCTCCTTCTCTTTTCCAAACTCAGGAGATAACAATTTCATCCTTTTAACTTCTCAGACCAAAAACCTAGCATCACCCTGAGTCATCTTCTATTTTCCTACTTTATATTCAATTATCAGCTTTTTATTTTTTACTTCTACAGTCAATATAGATGCAGAATCTGACCAAATCTTTTCAGATTCACATTGTTTTTGCCTTAGTTCAACTCCCATCATCCCTGCTAAAACTACTGAAACTATTCCCTGCTTCTGGTCTCAATATAGCATCAGAATGATCCTCTCAGAATGTAACTCCAATCACGTTATTTTTCACTCAAACCACATTAATGATTTCTCTTATCATTTGGTGTAAAAGCTTCTTTTCTGACAGGAGCATATTATCTGACCTCCCTTTGCTCCATTACTCTATTTCACTCTAAACTATTCCTCCAACAGAGCAAGCATGATTTTACCTTCGCACCTCAGATACCTTTCAAGATACCCACAGGGTTGCCTGCCTCATTTCCTTCAGATCGCTTAGTGTCCCCTTCCTAAAGAGGACTTTTCTGACATACACCATCAAACAATCTCTGTAACCCTTTGCTTCATTCCCCCCCCCTTATTAACCATCTAATAGATTTCATGATTTAGCCATGCATTTCTGTCCATACCCACTAAAATGTAAGCCCCAGGAAACAGGATTTTCCCTTTCTGTCCTAGCACCTAGATCTGTGTGATGGTACTCCAACACTTTGTTTGGTTAAGAATTACCCATTTGATGTCACCGCATTTTTAATGAACACCTCTGAAGTACCTACAGGTGCTGGGCACCACCACCCTACATTTCTTGTCGTTGGTTCACAAGTGCCAACCTCCTTGGTCAAACCACTGGTCTCCTCTGTCCATTTCCTGAACATCAAACTCTTCTCACCCATCATAAAAGTCTTACCACCTGGGTGCTAGTTGTCATGTGGTTGCAGATTGGAGTCACCTGCAGAGTGTTTCAAGCTATTGGTAACTCAGTCTCCCAAGAATTTTAGTTGGTTAGAATGGATTCTTGCATCGGGGTTTGTTCAAGATCTCCAGGGTTATCCTCCAGGTTTCCCAACATTTGCTCTGGTGATTACCACTTTAACTTCAAAAGGAGAGTCTAGTTCTTCAACATTTTAAACTTCAGTATAAATGAGAATCACCTAGAGAATCTGCTAAAAGCAGTTTCTTTGAGAAAGCCTCCAGAGATTCTGATTTGGTGGTGCAGGTAAGGGGAGAGGAAAGAACAGCTCACAGGTGATGCCGCTGTGCAGGCTCAGGGGCCATACTCTGGGCACTGCTGTTCTCATACTTTCACATCAGTCAGTATCTCTTTGGAAGAGGCACTCCCAGGGACTGGGGTTAGGAGTGTTTAGTGGCATAGTACCTGCTGTAATCCTGGCTGTACTCTCCAGGCACCTACTCCTCAGGATCAGGCATCCGGGGCCCTTTCATCCTTCTCCCCCCACAGAATAAGCTCCTTCTCCAGCACCGGTAGAATATAGAGCTAATCTGCCTTTTGGGGAAGCTTCACTTTAGTCAGTCAACAAGTACAGATGAAACTGTATTTCATGCAAGCACTAAATACAACAGCTTAGTCTTGTAATAGCATAGTTAACCAAATTTCTCCCCCAGGATTACCAGGCAGTGGTGCCCGAGTTCTCTGATGGAGTGCAGAGTAGAAATCACTCAGAAGTGGGATATGACCACATACACCCACGTGGTTCTTTATAAGCCTCTCCCTTTGTGAGTGGCCAAATAAACTATGAAACATTACATATGATATTCTACTCTCAGTGTCAAAATGCATTTCTGCATTTTAAAGGCTCAAAGAAGTCCTGCAGTAACCTTTAAGAGCCCATCAAACAGATGAGGAACTGCTGATGTCAGTCAATTCAAACCCTTTGTAGACTTCAGGCTATGTGAGCTGGAATCAATTTGACATTAGCAAATGAGTATTAAAAGTCAACGGCAGAGGCACAAACCTGAATCTTGGTAGTGTTAGACGACAGGAGCTTTATCCTGCTATGAGTGTTCTGTTTGGCTCCAGAGATGGTCTGCAACCTGAGGTCCCCGGGAGGGCAGAGCAGGGCTGAAGGGCTCTGCTAGGAGAGACCAGCTTAGAAGCCTACAGTCTACCTGGCTCATCTGGCACCTTGCTGGAAAGCAGAGGCATCACATGGAGAGAAGCAGAGAACTGCACTTGCTCTCAGCTCTGAAATGATGGCTCAGGTTTACTCAGGTGTAGTTAGCGTTAGTCCCTCGGAAACATAGTACATTAACTGTAAATAAATGCATAATCTAAATGTTGCCACTCTCTTCAGTCCACAAATTGCCGTACAACAGAGGTGCATCATGATCTGCGGCCAATGTGCCCCTGCTTTCAAAGACTGATGGTGATTTGTCACTAAGCGTCTGTCACTCCATCTAGCAGCAAACAAGAGTGTGGAGTATGTGGTTGCAGTTGTGTTGCCCCCTTTTCTCTCAGGGCTAACCCCACATGACATTTTATAAAAATTAGATAATTGGAAGAGGGACCTGGTTAACAAATATTAAAATGCAGCAATGAAACAGAGTGATAATACTGACAATGAAACAAATTGATTGGCGATGGAGTTATGGAAGAGAAAGCAGACTGTGGGTATGTCGACTCTTACGCTGCTGGAGAGAGTTTGCAAAGGCACTCAGAGGAACTTAAGGCAAACTTAAAAATGTAAATAAGGAGAGTGGTTGTGACAAAAGGGATGAGGGTGTTCCAGAGGAAGTGGCATCAGCAAAGTTCATTACATTAAATGAACCCTTGGAGATGCTTCATAACATGGATGGCACAGAGGATACAATTTTTGGAAACTAATTAATACTTAGAAATGAGTATAACAACTTGCCAAGTCATAGAAAAGGTGCTGTCTTCATATTGCAAGTTAGATGACCAAAGGCAAGTGTTGCTCTAACTACTCTTGACAATGTGTTTTAAGTAAAAATAAATAAAAAAAAAACAACTTTAATTCTCTGTTATTTTTTCTTATTTTTATTTTTTGACAGGCAGAGTTAGAGACAGAGAGAAAGGTCTTCCTTTCTGTTGGTTCACCCCCAAATGGCTGCTACGGCTGGCGCCAATCCAAAGCCAGGAGCCAGGTGCTTCCTCCTGGTCTCCCATGCGGGTGCAGGGCCCAAGCACTTGGGCCATCCTCCACTGCCCTCCCGGGCCACAGCAGAGAGCTGGACAGGAAGAAGAGCAACCGGGACAGAATCCGGAGCCCCAACTGGGACTAGAACCCGGGGTTCTGGCGCCGCAGATGGAGGATTAGACAAGTGCCAGCCTAATTTTCCATGTTTTATCATGTAAAATAGTTTTACCGTTTTCTCATTTCCCTATTTATTTATAATCAACAATTAGAGTTTTTCATTATTAATTTTTAAAGGTGATGGAACAATAATTTCCTCTTATTTAAATTGCTTCTCATGTTCACATTTTACTAGTCCTGTGTAAAGTAAGGATTACACATCTTTCAAGACAAACTAAGGCAATGATATTTATTGCATGAACATTTGCAAATATTAAGGAAAATTTTATCAGTTATATTAATGGTGGTATTGTGGGGAGCAACTCAGACTAGACTAAGTTACTGGAATTAAGACTTATTCTATGCATCTGCTCTCCCACAATATGGCGCTGGGAGAGGAGGAAACAGCTTCTACACAGCTGCCTCCAGTTCAACCAATAAACAGCAGGACCTGCTCCTGATTGGAGGAGAGCAGCGTACTCGGCGTGTGGGTAGCAGAGTTGGGATTGGTGGAAGAGGACTATAAAGGAGGAGAGAGACAACATGCACCAGGAACATCCAAGGGGAACACCTGAGCAGCCCCCGAGAGAGCCGGCCGGCGGTGTGCCGCTCCTCCGCGGAAGTGGGGAAAGTGGCAGGGGGAACCGCCATTCCACGGAGGTGGAAGGGACGGTAGCCAACCCGGGAAGAACCAGCAGCAAACCCGGGGAGGGCCGAGCAGACAAAAGAACAGCGTAGGGTCCTGTGTCGTTCCTCCACGAAGACGGGGAGCGACATAATGGTGCCGTGACTCGGA
This sequence comes from Oryctolagus cuniculus, assembly GCF_051225735.1. Lineage (NCBI taxonomy): Eukaryota > Metazoa > Chordata > Mammalia > Lagomorpha > Leporidae > Oryctolagus > Oryctolagus cuniculus. The sequence goes on along the minus strand of NC_142869.1, from coordinate 153,012,807 downwards.
TAGGAAACCTAGGCAGGGTTTAGTGTTGTTCCCCCACAAAGAGGGGGAGCGACATAATGGTGCCGTGACTCGGATATGAAGCCTAGGCAGGGTTTAGTGTCGCTCCTCCACGAAGAGGGGGAGCGACAGGTATGATGTGTTTAAAAACAAATTAAAGAAAAAAAGAATGAAGGGCAAGAGTTTGGCCTAGCAGTTTAGACACTGGATAAGATGCCCATGTCCCATATCCAGAGTGCTTGGATTCTATCCCAAGCTCCTGACTTAGGCTTCTTGCTAACGTGGACCCTAGGAAGTGATGGCTGGATTGAGTTCTCAGCTCTCTACTTCAGCAACACCACCCACTGAGCCATTGTGAGCATTTGGGGTGTGAAACAGTGGATGGAAGGGCTCTCTCTTTCTCTTTCTGGATGTGGGAGACTGCCTTTCATAAATGTATAAATAAAATTTTACAAAAACAGAAAGCCTTGTCTTTAGAGATATATACAGTTAAAGTTACATGCTGTTTGGATTTGCTCACAATAATACAGAAGGTAACTGAGGGAGCAGAGAACAAGTAAGATTGTCCATGAGTTAACTGTTGAAGCTTACTGAAAGGGACATAAAGCTTCGGATGCTATGTTTGCTTTTATATATATTTGAAATTCAAAAAATAGAAGCTTTAATTAACCAGAAAATGATTTTAAAAACATAGTGTCTCAGGCTCACTGGAATGTTTAATTCTACTTCTGTGTCTCAATGGCCTACAACATTGCTTGGTTCAATTACAAATGCCTGGTGTGGGCTCTTCGCAGGAAGGAAGCTGGGTCTGCACAAGGACACATTGACTCCACTCTGGTTCCTCAAGGACACTGAGGCATCTGACCCTACTGGGAGGCAGGACAAATCAAAATGTCTTCCTCCCAAGAGGGTTGCTTATGATCACAAATTTGCTTATGTAACTTTTACTTTGGAATATTAGTAAGTCTTTGGTACCTACTTACAAAGAACAGGCAAAGGGGAAGAAAGATGGTTGCTTGAGCTGGCGCCGCGGCTCAGTAGGCTAATCCTCTGCCTTGCAGCGCCAGCACACCGGGTTCTAGTCCCGATCGGGGTGCTGGAGTCTGTCCCGGTTGCCCCTCTTCCAGGCCAGCCCTCTGCTGTGGCCAGGGAGTGCAGTGGAGGATGGCCCAAGTGCTTGGGCCCTGCACCCCATGGGAGACCAGGATAAGCACCTGGCTCCTGCCTTCGGATCAGCGCGATGCGCTGGCTGCAGCGCACCAGCCACCACGGCCATTGGAGGGTGAACCAACGGCAAAGGAAGACCTTTCTCTCTGTCTCTCTCTCTCACTGTCCACTCTGCCTGGCCAAAAAAAAAAAAAAAATGGTTGTTTGAAAAATAACCTTTTTTTTAAATTAGCTTATAGGACTTCGACAAAAACGGTGGCCAATCAATTGTAACTCAATGTACTGATCCTTTCTTTGAATGAAACAAAGAAAGCTTAGATTCATTACACTATAATTTTTGCTAAATTATGACTTTATAGGGGTTAACTGCAAGGTAGATTTTTAAAATTTAAGTGCTTGTGTCAATATTTGTCCATCAAAATACAATTCAGTTTTAGTTCCATTTACCAACACATCTGTCACTGTGATAGTTAAAAATCACTCCTATCATTCCATCTGTGAAAGTTGGATGAGATATAACATAGCTGAAGAGCTATTTATATGCCCAAATTATTCAGGTTTAATTTTCAATATTCAAAATGTGAAGGATAAAATGTTTTGGAGATTTATAAAAGCTAGTGTGTGAAATTGGGCACTCATTTCTCTGGTTGGCACGTTTTGGGAAATTGGCTATGCTTTGCCATAGAAAAATCTCCACCAGAGGGCAGTTCTTGAAAGTTTATTTGTATTTTGCAATTTTGTACTTTCTTCAATGGAAGTTGTATTGGAATTGTACCACAACTTTTGGTCTAAGCAATGATTTAGAATGACTGCCACATTAATTTATTTTGCTACATGAAATTAAAGGTTAGCATTAGAATATTCACTTAAACAAAAATTTTACTGTCATGATACTCTGCACCATTTCATTTCACAACTAGAGAAATGGATATTTAAAAACAAATGAGTATTGCCACTGCAATAAATGAAGGACAAGCTTGCCACTTACCAAGCAATCTCTCTTCTCTGAGAAAGCAATTCCTTGTGCCGTCAGTGGAGAGTGACTGCAGTCTGCTCAGTTGTGCACGTCAGGAATAGCTTCTAATTCCTAACCTGTGGATTAGGAGTTCTCAGCCCTGCTGTATTTGCCTTGCATTTATAGGTTTTTTTCATTGTATCCTTTAAAAGGGAATTGTAATTGTCCACACCTGTTTTAACAGGTCAAACAGGTTTTTGTATTGAGCTCTTTATAAACCCCCTTCTAAACTGTCTACCAAATAATATTTGAAGTTCTTTTTTTAGCTAACTACTAAAATATTTACTTAGGGGGTTTTATTAGTCTTTCAATCTAACAGTTAGCAATTTCCTAATACTGGAAGGAAATGTATTTGTTTCAAGCTGTTTTGCCTCTTTTGTTTCTCAGAATGAAGATAAAGCAAGTGAGAAATATGAGTAAATGAAGAAGGTGTGTGTAGGAAGGGAGTATGCATACTTGGAGACAAGTAAATCCCAAAACTCCAGACAACAGTACAGAAAAAAAAAAAAACAACAGGTAAAAATAGAAAGCCTGTGGTTAAAACATTTACTCTGAGAAACGGAAAATAAGACGGCAGAAAATCTGACGTGAGGAGAAGCCAAAAGTTGGGATAAGTAATAAGCGTGCAACCCCCATCCCCAGTCTCAACACTTAACTTCAGCTTTTTTTCTTTTACAGGCCTTTCAGAACTGGGAGTCTTTTGTCTCATTTTATTTGCAATTGACTCCCTACAGTTTTGCTTTTTTTTTTTTTTAAACCTAAAATGAATTAGAAAGACTTCCCAGTTCCAGCCCAGCATATCAGGAGCATGGATGTTTTCACTTTATCCTAACAAGCTAACTGAACCAACAGACCTCTGAGACCCTCCCAAAAAGCAAGGTCACAGTGCAAACTGCTTAGCATTGGAGAGGCAGACGGACAGGTGGAGAGAATCACAATTGCCTTGGTGGAATCCCTTGCGCCAAACTCTCCACAGGAAGCAGTGCTGGGAGGGTGGGAGGAACTGAGCTGCAATTGGAGGATAGTAGGGGCCAGAGTGCACAACTCATGGGAGACCAGTGAGAGGCAGTGCATATTACCCCTAGCAGCTGCACCAGGTTCTCAAGGAGAATGTTGGAGAAAAATCCCCCTGTGTTTCTGCTGGGGTGAGTGGGGAGTGACCATTGTTTTAAAGCCCCACAGCTTTCTGTTATCTTAACAAGTCTGCCTTCAGGAGAAAGTAACACCTGAGGCTAACCTGTGGTTCTTCTCAGATCCTAACCTACCTGAGCGGAGGGAGGGAAATAGCCAACTCCAGTCCCTCTAGCCATCCTGCCCCAACTAAGAGGGGGGAAAAGTCCATGAAATACAAGTGAAGTTCAGAGTCCAAGTACTCAAGTTACTGAGACCCAATCATAGGACCACGGAACACCATCGCAACCACCAGCCAGCCCTGCTCCGCTCACCGCTCCCAACCCAAAACACACTTACCTACATTACCCAAGGCCATTTTACCACAGTTCCTTTTCACAGTAAATCATGCCTGCATTTGAACAAAACATTAGCAGGCACACTGAAAGGGAAAAAAACACAGCTGGAACACTGAACGAGCATTAGAACCAAAGTTAGACATGGCAGCATGTTGCAAGCATCAAACCAGTAACTTTAAAAGTATACCAATAAGCTAAGGCTTTAACGGAAAGTATGGACAACATGCAAAGAACAGAAGGATCATGTCAGCAGAGAGGTGTAAATCCTAAGAAAGAATCAAAAAGGAAAACTAGAAATGGAAACCACTCCAACACAACAAAAATGGTCTTTCTGGGCTCTTTGATAGAATGAATCCAACTGAGGAAAAAAACTCTGAGATTGAGGATTAGACAACAGAAATTTTCAACAGAGTCAAAAAAAAAAAAGATTGAAACAAGGACAGAACAGTCAAGAACTATGGAACAAATACAAAAGATATAACTTAATGCATAATCAGAATACTGGATAGAGAACAAAGAGAGGAAGAGAAGGAATACTTGAAGTAATAAAGATTAAGAATTTCTCCAATTAATGTCAGATACCAAACCACAGATCCAGGAAGTCCAGGTAACATGAAACAGATTAAATGCCAAAAACACTACACCTAGGCATATCATGTTCAAACTAGCCCAAATCAAAAATTAAAAAAAAAAAAAAAACTTGGAAGAAAGCAGAGGAAAAAGAAAACCTTATCTATAGAAAGGCAAAGATAAAAATTATATCTAACTTCTCCCCAGAAACCATGCAAACAAGAAGATAGTAAAATTTTCAGTGTTGAGAGAATAAAATTTACTAACCTGAAATTCTGTACCCTGTGAAATTATCCCTCAAAAGCTTAATGAGAGGGACTGGTGTTGTGGCATCATGGGTTAAGTCACTACCTGTGATGCCAGCATCCCATATGAATGCTGATTTGAGTCTCTGATGCTCCACTTCTGATCCAGGCTTCCTGTTAATGCATCTGGGAAAGCAACAGCAGATGGGCCAAGTATTTAGGCCCCTGCCACCCACGTGGCAGACCCAGATGAAGCTCCTGGCTTTGGGCCTAGCCAGTCCAGCACAGCCCAGCCCTGGCTGTTGCAACCATTTGGGGAGTGAACCCAGTAGAAGGAAGATATATATCTATCTCTCTTTCTGTCCCCCTCGATCTCTCCCTCTTTCTCTGTAACACTACCTTTCAATTAAATAAATAAGCCTTTAAAAAAAGAGAGAGAAAGCAGAGTCACATAAAATGCTTAGTAAAACTTCAAAAGACAATCGTGGAAAACAAAATAGAAAAAAAAAGAACAACAAATGGCAAACAGTAACAAATGTGGTAGATGTTAGTCCCACTATATCAATAATTTCTTTAACTGTCAAAGGTATAAATACATCAGTTGAAAGAAGGAGCATTTGGCCTGGTAGTTCAAATGTCTGCTTCCCATATGGGAGCACCTGGGTTCAATACCTGGCTCCAGTTCCTGACTCCAGCTTCTTCCTAAAGCAGATTTTTTTTTTTTTTTGACAGAGTGGACAGTGAGAGAGAGAGACAGAGAGAAAGGTCTTCCTTTGCCGTTGGTTCACCCTCCAATGGCCGCTGCGGCCCGCGTGCTGCAGCCAGCGCACCGCGCTGATCCGATGGCAGGACCCAGGTGCTTATCCTGGTCTCCCATGGGGTGCAGGGCCCAAGCACTTGGGCCATCCTCCACTGCACTCCCTGGCCACAGCAGAGAGCTGGCCTGGAAGAGGGGCAACTGGGACAGAATCCAGCGCCCCGGCCGGGGCTAGAACCCTGTGTGCTGGCGCTGCAAGGCAGAGGATTAGCCTAGTGAGCCGCGGCGCCGGCGTCTAAAGCAGATTCTATGAGGCAGCATCAAAGGATCAAGTAGTTGGGTCCCTGCCATCCACCTGGAAGATCTGAATTGAGTTCTTGACTCCTGGGTTCAGCCTGATTCAGTACTCCCCCACCCCAACTCCACCCCATGCTGACTGTGGAGAGCATTTGAAGAGTGAACCAGTGGATAAGAACTCTGTTTCTCTCTCTGGAAAAAGGAAGAAAAGAAAGAAAAAAAGAAATGGTGAGACTCCAAGAAACCAACATAATTTTTTTTAAGATTTTATTTATTTATTTAGAGAGCAGAATGATGGGGGTGAGCAGGGGACAGAGCTTCCCTCCATTGGTTCACTCCCCACTTACCTGCAACACTACAGGATGGGCCAGACCGAAGCCAGAAGCCTGGAACTTCACCCATGTCTCCCATGTGGGTAGCAGGAACCAAATACTTGAGCCATTATCTGCTGCCTTCTCAGGCACATTAGCAGGAAGCTATATCTGAATCAGAGCAGCCAGGACTCCAGCCAGCCACTCCAGGATGGGATGTTGGCATCCAGAGCACCAACTTAACCTGCTGTGCCACAAAACCTGTTCCCCCTCATACTTAACGTCCCATGTAGATTAATAAAAGGATCGATACTATGGTAACACTAATCAAATTAGGAGCAGCTGCGTTAATTTCAGATGGAACTGAGATCAAAAAAAATAATAGAGATAAAGGGACAGAAATTTACACTCCAAGGAGACAAGATGCATACCCACAATCCTCAGTGGGGATGCATCTAACAACAGTGTCAAATTCCTGGGGCAAAGACTGAGCAACTGCAAGCAGAAGTAGATGAATCTGCTATTACTTATGGGGTTGACCTTGCAGGAGGGGAGAGGAATCAGAGGACTGACAGCACCTGACATCGATGACTTTGGCTTCGAGTTGATTCAAAAGGCTGAAGTAGCACAATGTCAACACTGTCAATCTCTTAAGCTCTGTATAAAAGTCCTCTTTAATTCTGCCTATTCTCCTCCCTCAGAGAAAAGCTATTCAGTGCTGAGACAAGTACCTCCGTACTGCACTTGATCTGACCATCCCTTCAGGCCATGGCTCTTACTACTTTCCACCACTGACGCTGGTATTCCACACGGCTTGTCACTCCAAGGCTCATCCATTTGCTAACCCTCTGCATTCGATGCTTCTTCCCTCACTCCTCTATACCTCAAACCAGGGTTTCTCACAGCTGGGTGGACATAACACCATCGGGAAGAGCTAAACCATGGTTCCCACTGTCAGCATTTCTGCTTCGGTACATCTGGTTGGAACCCCAGAATGTGCATTTCTTCAAGTTCTCAAGTGATCTAGATGATGCCAGCGCAGGGACCACACTTTGAGAGGCACTACTCTTGAGAATGACCAAAACCCACTTACTAGAACAATCTACTATGAATTTTCTAAGTCTTTTACTTCCTTCATTGTTTGTTTTCAAAATCTGTAATTTCCAACACTATGCTCCAATCTTGACTCCCTTTACTTCCTTTAGGCATCCCCCAACCTGATTGAACCAATAGCTGCTTTTTGTGCACGCCCCATGCCTCCTGTTAGGTCTGCTGCCTGGAGCACCCTTCACTAGTTCAAGTGCACGGTTCAGACATTGAAGCCTCATTCTAAATGTCACTTCCTGTATAGAGTCTTCCCTGAGTAGCCCAACTCCCTGCCAACTGATACCAACCACTTCCTTTTCTGAATTCCTATGGCATTTGCTTGTTGATCTCTTATTCAAGGGCATATCAAGGAGTTTTTTTTTCCTAGAACTTATACAGTTTAAGAGTTGGCTCTTTGAAGAATAGGTACAACAGGGTTATATACACAAATCAGTACAGACCTGAGGGTAGGACTCACACAAGTGAAGTTCATGGAAACATTAGCTTTGTTAGTTAGCGTCACCGGAAGCCTGCCTGGCGTCTTTGGATCTCACGTTCTCCCTATTAGAGTGTCATTTCCTGATGCAGACACTTGGTCTTGTTTTTGTCTCTCAGTTTCTCTACCTGTCCCCCTCTCTGCCTGTCTCTGTTATTGTACACCTGACTGACATCACCTGACAGGACCAAGGCTTGATATAAAGGTAGATATAGTAAGTAAGACAGTATAGTGTGGGCAAAAAAAAAAATGACAAATAGATCAAGAGAACAAAATACAGATTCCAGAAATATGCCCACATATATTTCATCAGTTGATCTTCAACAAAAGAGCAAAGTCAATGCAATGGTGTAAAGATAATCTTTTCAACAATGGTTCCAAAATAACTGAACATCCACATGTCAAACAATAAATATAGACACAGACATATATTCTTCCCAAAAGTTAACTCAAAAATGGAGCATAGTTCTAGTTGTAAAATTCAAGACTAAAATTCCCACAAGGTATCATAAGAGAAAGTGCTAGATGACTTTGAGTATGACAGTGACCTTTTAGGTAAAATGCCAAAGGCAAAAATCCATAAAAGAAATAATTATTAAGCTAGATATCATTAAAATGAAAACTGTTGCTCTAAGAAAAAAAGAATGAAATGTTATGGACTGGGAGAAAACATTCACAAAACACATACCTGATAAAGGACTATTATCCAAAATATACAAAGAACTCTTAAAATTCAACAATAAGAAACAAATGACCCAATGAAACAATTGGCCAAAGACTTTAAAAGACATCTCACCCAGGCAGACAGACAGCTGGCAAACAAGCATGTGGAAAGCTGCTCTCCCTCAAGTGTCATCAGGGAAATGCAAATTCAACAAGACTCCACTTGTATTAGTCAGTGTCTCATTACTTTAACTAAAATACCCGAGAGCAGCTTCTCAGAAGGAAAAGGTTTATTTCAGCAGACAGTTGGCAGTGTCACATTTCACTGTCCTGTGGTGCTGAGGCTGGCAAAGGCAGAGAGGGTATAGAGGAACTAGCAAACGCAAGCCAGGAAGCAGAGAGGGAATGAGATGTAACTCTGCTTAAGTAACTAAGTCTCTCAGAGAACGACCTTCTGAGGGCAAGCACCTAATGATCTTCCACCTGCCACTGGGCCCACCTCTTAGCTGCTCTAACTAGATGGAGTCTCCAGCTTGATCCATCACCAATTACCATTAACTCTTCAACCCTTGACATAAGACTTTGGAATTTAAATGTCTGCATGAGCTTGGGGAACCACGTTCCATTCAGCGCATAACACAACTATATACCTAGTAGAAGGGCCAACTCCAAATCACTGGAAATACTGAATGCTGGCAGAGTTACAGAGCTACAGGAACTCTTATTCATTAATGATAACAATACAAAATGGTACAGCTACATTAAAAGTATGGCATTTTCTTTCTTCCTTTTTTTTTTTAAGTTAAAAGCAAGATGGTATTTTCTTACAAAACCAAATGCATTTTTTGTTAAAAAAATGTATTTATTTATTTGAAAGGTAGAGTTATGGGGTGGGGGGAAGAAATCTTCCATCGGCCAGGTCACTTCCCAGATGGCCACAACAGGCAGGGCTGGGCCAATCTGAAGCTGGGAGCCAAGAGCTTCTTCCAGGTCTTCCACATTTGTGCAGGGATCCAAAGACTTGGACCATCTTCCACGGCTTTCCCAGGTGCATTACTAGAGAGCTGGATCAGAAGTGGAGCACTCTGGACTCAAACCAGCACCCATATGGGATGCTGGCATTGCAGATGGTGGCTTGACAGCGCCCCTATAATATTCTTGAAAAGGCAAAACTATGGAACAGTGAAAAGATCAGTAAGTAGTTCCTAGGAGTTCGGGGAAAGGGAAGGATGAATAGCACAGGGGAATTTTAGGGCAGTGAAACCATTCTGTGTGATTCTGTGATGGTGACTACATTTCCTCATACACTTGTAAAATCCCATCAAAAGTTTACCAAGAACAAGCCCTAATGAGAACTAGTTTTGTCATTGTTTTGTGATAATTCTGTGTCAATGTAGGTTCATCAATGATGGCAAATGCACCATTCTGTTGCAGAATGCTGACAGAAGGGAAGTTTATGCATGGGTGCAGATAAGGGATATATGAGAATAGACTTATTCCTCAACTTTTCTGGGAATTTAAAACTACCCTAAAAATAAACTTCAGTAACTCAAAAAGAATAATTAGAATAGAGAATGCTTAGAGACTACCCTCTTGGGTTTGTGAAAACAAACATCTCCCAAGAAGAAAACTTGGGGCTGGATGGAGAGCCAGGCACACGGCAGCACCTGTGTTCTTCTTGAAGAAGCTAAGTAAGAAAGCTAAGTAAGAAAGGATCAAAGAAGTCTCATCAGTTGAAAAACAGCACTCTGGACAAAGAAAAACTAATCAATTTCCTTTTTTAAAGACTTATTTATTTGAAAGGCAATGTTACAGAGAGAGAGAGAGAGAGAGAATCTTTCATCTGCCGGTTCACTCTCCAAATGGCCACAATGGCCAGAGCAGGCCTATGGGAAGCCGGGAGCCTGGAGCTTCTTCTGGATCTCCTACATGAGTGCAGTGGTCCAAAGACCTGGGCCATTTTCTGCTGCTTTCCCAGGCACCTTACCAGGGAGCTGGATCAGAAGTGGAGCAGCTGGGACTCAAACTGGCACCCATATGGGATGACAGCACTGCAGACGGTGTAACCCACTGTGCCTTAGTGCTGGCCTCAAACTACTCAATTTCTAACATAGAAATAGTATTTCCCTTGATGAAGTTTTTTTCTCCCTTCCTTATCAAGAGCTATCTAGTAGTTACCATTATTTGAATAAGTTTTAAAAGAAATACATGGACATTTATGGATTCTAAATATTTTGTGCTCTATACAACAAAAATGGCCCTGAAAGTGATACAGGGATATGAAGTGTTACTTGCACATCTCTGTTCCTAGAAGCATTATCCAAAAGGTGGAAGCAACTCAAGTGTTCATTGATGGATAAATGGATGGCAAAATGTAATATATACACACAGAGATTATTATCCAGCCTTACAAAGGAAGAAAATTCTGATCCATGCTATAACACTGACAAACCTTTAAAAATATTATTCTGAGTGGAATAATCACAAAAGAACAAACACTGCAGGATTCCACTCCTATGAAGTATTTAAAATAGTTGAATTTGTAGAGACAAAAATTAGAACAGTAGTTGCCAGGGATTGGGGGTAGAAGGCAATGGGGAGTTGCTGTTTAATGCATAAGGAGTTTCAGCTTTGCAAAATGAAAAACGTTCTATGAATGGATTATGTTGATGGCTGCACAGCAACATGAATATATGAAATGCCACCGAACTGAATTTTAAAATGGTAAATGTTATTGTGTATGTTTTACCAAATTCAAAAGGATAACTTTAAAATTTGTGTCTCATTTCATCTGAGATTATCAAAAGGCTACGTGCAAAAGAAAGATTTTTGTTTTATGTTCCATGAAGCCTAGAGACTGGAGTAAAAGACTGAGGTGGTGGGATGAATGAACACATCTGGAAACAGCTAAGTTTCACACAAATGTATGGATTTATTGACATGTGTTATTTTCTTACAGTAATAAATACAATGCGATCTTTTTCAGGGTTAGCTTGAAGTAGGAATGGCAGTGTGTCCTTGGTAGGAGCAGTCGGACTTATGGTACCATCTTCTTCAGAACTACATCTAAGAGACAACCTGAGTTCTGGGCAAGAGCCACATAGGTGTGTGCAACATCAGCCCTGATGTTTCTCTTGACACAGTAAAAGTGAGTCATGGCCTGGGCCATATTACCCTAGGTTCTTCTCACCCAAACTTGACATAATATATCATAAAAATATCTAAAGGCATAAAAAGTCAACATTGCAAATATAAAATTCTTTCATACAAATATAATTCATAATATGATCATTCTTAAAACACAGCATTGTTATGTAAGAGTTTGAAACATTATCAAAATAAATATTTCCTAGAGAAAATTTTATTTGCATCACAGAATTATAAAAAAGCATATAAAACTAATTCATGATTGGCTCTTCTTTGGGGTGTCTCCCATTCCCTCTCTCCTTCAGAGCAGACAGTATGAAGCATGTATAGTTAGCCTGAAAACACACCACCATCACCATTTAGATCTAGATGCTCATGTTTCCTTGTGTCCACTATAGCACCCATGGCCTATCTACCCATGCACTTTCTACTGGGAGCTTCTCAGGGAAGAAGGGCTTCCCTGTGACAGTTCGCACAACACACTTCTCCAGCCATCTTCTGGTCCTTATGTCTTATGAGCTTGTTACATCCTGGAGGTAAGGGAAAGTCCTGTCAATTTCAGCATCAAGAGAGCTGCTCTGTGTATTCTGATTATCTGACTTGGCTAGATTTTTGGTAAAGCTGGATGGTACTAACCCTAATCTGCACAATCGGAAGTTCTCTTTCCTAACCACATGTTGAATGGGACACTTATACACTCCTCCAAATGCCTGCAGTGGCTAAGACTGGACTGGGCTGAAACTGGAAACCTGTAACTCAATCCAGGTCTCCCATGTGGGTGGCAGGAACACAATCACTTGAGCCATCACCTCTGTCTCCCAGGGTTTGCATTAACAGGAAACTAAACTCGGGAACCAGAGCTGAGTACTGAAGTCCAATATGAGATGCAGCCATCTTCACCTGCATCTTAACTTCCAGGCTAAATGGAACGGGGCTTTTATTGATGTGCTGCTTTTTGACTCTTACAGTATTCTAACACTTCCTTAGAAATGAGAGCCAGAATGCTTGGCGGACAATGTATCGTCATGAGCCACCTAAAGACAGGGACATATTTTGAGCAATAAGTCATTAGATAATTTTGTTGCTATATGAACATCCTAGATTATTACTGCACACCCACGCTATGTGTTACACAATTGTAGATATAGTCCATTGTTGACAGAAACATCACCATGCAGTGCATGACTGTAGTTGTGTTTCTAAATATCTTGAAGAGAGGAGAGAAAGGGGGATATAAATTTATATGAACCACTCAAGTTTCCAGTTACCATTACTTAATCATTCCTCTAAGAAGCATGATTTCAGTTCTTCAATAAGACAAATGAACAATTTTCACTAAACAGTAAGCTGAACATCTAACCTGGCTGAATTTTATAGCTGCCTTTCCAACTACTACCAAAGGGCAAAGAAAAACCCCAGGGGTTAATCTTCAAGGATTTGAAGTACCTCTCACATGATTTGACCATGGCCAGGAAGCCATCTATGCAGATCATAAGAATGTCCTCAACTCTTTGTTCCAAAATGTTTGCTTAAAAAACAAAACAAAACAAAACAAAACATTATTTCTCCTTGTTTTCTGAGGCAGAGGCAACTGTTTCTCCCCCAGCTCCATGAGGGAATGTCCCATGCAAACATTTGCACTGGCTCTCTAGAGCCTTGTTTCTTGCACTTCTTCTTCTGCCTCCTCCTTCAGAGCAGTGATCTGGGGCCGAGACTTGTGCTTGCTTGAGTTCCTGTGGGGGAAGAGCTTTGCCCTGTCCGAGGAGCTGATGGCCTGCCGGAAGAGGCTCTTCTCACTCAGCAATTTCTGGATGGATTCGTACTGCCGCACTGTGTTCTCTTCTATGACCTAGGGAAGTGGCCATTAGTGAGATCTCCCACAGAAGACAGGTCAAGCCAGAGTAGGGACAGAAACCGGCACAGGCTCAGAGGTAGTTGCAAGGAGGAATGATTCATGTGAGCTCCCTTAAATGGTGTGAGTCCACAACACCATAAAGAGCTGCATCTCTTCAACAGTGGACCTGAAGCTTCATTATTCCAAATTGGTCAGGAGGTACCTGACTTTATTATGCTTCCTTCCTGCGTTAAAGTAGAGCAAACCCAAGGCCAGAGGAGAGAGGACTTCAATCACTTCTTGAACTTGCCCACAGGAGGCACAGAAGTTGTGTGTCTACCCCCTAATTTGTCTCTTCCAGCTCTCAGTAATAATAATGATAATAACCATCCTGTTATCCTTTGCCACCTGTAGGCTCAAAATCCCAAGAGAAATGACATGATACATCACCCTCAGAACTTCCTCCTGTGACAGTTTTGAAAACACAATGAGAAGATGACTGAGAGAGGCAATAACCTGAGAGCCAAATGATGACTGGAAAAATGAAATCAAAGCCCCTCAACTACTACATTAGAACCGCAACTCAGATGTAAGATAACTAGGCCTGTCTTGGGCCACATCCAAGGAACATTTAGTCACTGATAGAATAAGAATACCTTTTTTATCCAAGATAGGACAGTCTTTTTTTATGACTTAGTTTCCAAATAAAGGGATCAAAAAGTGTAAACATCAATTTATAAAGTAACTTAGTAATATGCTGCTATTTTAGTTTACTGGATTTCAAGCTCACTTCACAGCTCAGATGAAAGTAAAAAGCTTGTGCAGCTATTTTGAGTAGAGCTGGATGGTTACATAGCTCATTTTAATGAATAAATCTGTACATTGCTGCAATTTACAGGGATTATCGCATATGAGATTTTTTTCAAGAATTACAGGAAAATGAGAGCTTAAGTAAATGTATAAAGACTCACCAGAAATCGTTGGCATTCCAACATTGCCTCTATCCTGTGTTCACAGAGGATTACTGTGCAATCAGCAAATGCTTGTTTCAGAGTTCTCCGAATTATTTGGTATGTTCTAAAAAAGAAAGAAATTACACATATAACATCACAGAAATGGATAACCTGCCTTTCTCCTTGCTAACATACCTATTGTTCTATCAACATATTTCTTTAAATTACATCTCTATTTACATACTTTTTTTTAAAAAAAAAAGATTCTATTTATTTCTTTGAGAGATAGAGTTGCAGACAGAGAGAGGGAGCGAGAATAAGGTCTTCCATTTCCTGGTTCACTTCCCAAATGGCCACAACAGCTGGAGCTGCACCAATATGAAGTTAGGAGCCAAGCTTCTTCCAGGTCTCCCACACGGACACAGGGGCCCAAACACTTGGGCCATTTTCTACTGCTTTCCTAGGCCATGGCAGAGAGCTGGATCAGAAGAGAAGCAGGAGGGATATGAACTGGTGCCCATATGGGATGCTGGCACCATAGGCAGAAGCTTAGACTACCATGCAACAGCACTGGCCCCTCTATTTACATACTTTTAAAATAATATTGTTTTAGAGTTAGCCACAATCTTTGGGGTAGATTCTAGGTACCCATAAAGAGGTCAAACATTTTCAAGAAAATTTCATAAACAAGTACATTTTCATAAAGAATCACCAGTAGTTCTTCATTTTATATTATAAGTATGTTTATGGTATAAATGAGACATAAAGGAAAGTCATAAGGATCAGATTATGCCAATGTAATTCTTTTATCATGTGTTGACAAGGGGGAGGAATTTGTATGAAATTCCAAACTACACTCAAAAGGGTACACAGGGCTTTTATACAAATAAATGAGTATTTGTGTTCAAGTAGTGACTTTTTCACTGGGCAGTTATTCATATCTGCAGAATCTCCCATTGTAGACATGACAGCCTAATGGGAATTTTTGTCAATATGAAGTAGGTTTCAATGTTTCTGCTCCCACTATGCTTTTATGCTATTATTCAGAATTTCTGAAACTCACATAGGATCCAGATGAGCACTGGGTTCATCAAGCAGCAAGATCTTTGCCTTACTGAGAACAGATCTGGCCAAGCACATCAACTGCTTATGGCCATGGCTGAGGACATAGCCCCCATCCACAAGGACAAAATCAAGCTTCCCAGGAAATTGTTCTATTACAGATCTGAGTCCAACCTGCAGAAAAAAAGAGGGAAAACATATGCTTAGAGAGGGTAGTTCAAATACCTCAGGGATAAAATCACTCAAGAAGTTGACATTCTAAAAATAAACATGAGAGTTCTGGAAGCTTAAATTTTATATCTACCCCCATCCCAACTCCCACTATTCGAGTTTGATTGAGCAAAAGTCTATTTAAATCTTGGCAAGTCTAAAGGATCAGCCTATGACTTATTTCAGCTCTGTGCTTCAAATATCCATGAAACATTCAATGAGTATCTATTATATGCCAAGTACCCTGATAATGGTATGTAGCTTCTGCAATGTTCAGTGTTTATAAAGGTCTACACAAATAATTCCAACACAATTGAATACATGCTGGAAAAGATAAAATTATAGAATGCAATTATTCACTCTATCATGACAACTTATATAGATAGGATAGAAGGTAGCAAAAAGAGGAAAGGAAGGTTTGATATGCATGATTTCATCCATCCTCATGCTACCTTCCATCCCTACTTTACCATAACAGCAGACAAAAGCACAGAAGAATCAACAAGGAGGTTTTAAAATTTATATACAGCAATTCACAACTCATCTCTTCGTTTCCTAGATTCTGATTGTAAGAAATTAATAAAGCTATGAGTTAAAAAAAAAACTAGAATTAAAACAGTGGTATATTAGTAGTAGATTCAAAGGCTCTTGGACATGAAGATTGTGTTAGTCAATGTTTTTTTTTTTAAATAGTAAAATAATGGTAAAAAATAATATTTTTATAAAATAGTAAAAAAAGTTTAAAAAAGCAAATGAGATAAAGATAGTCATTCTATCAAAATAAGACCAACATTATTAAGTGTTGGCTCTCATCATGTATTTAAATGTATTTAAGTAAATATGGGCCGGCGCTGCGGCTCACTAGGCTAATCCTCCACCTTGCAGCGCCGGCATACCGGGTTGTAGTCCCGGTCGGGGCGCCGGATTCTGTCCCGGTGGCCCCTCTTCCAGGCCAGCTCTCTGCTGTGGCCAGGGAGTGCAGTGCAGGATGGCCCAAGTCCTTGGGCCCTGCACCCCATGGGAGACCAGGATAAGTACCTGGCTCCTGCCATCGGATCAGCGCGGTGTGCCGGCCGCAGCGTGCTGGCCGCAGTGGCCATTGGAGGGTGAACCAACGGCAAAGGAAGACCTTTCTCTCTGTCTCTCTCTCTCACTGTCCACTCTGTCAAAAAAAAAAAAAAGTAAATATGCACTAAATGTTTAGTCTTCGCCAAGTACTTCTGAGTAAATGAGGACCAAAGAGATAAACAGACGATTGTCTCCTGTCCTTCAGAAATCTGAAATTTCATATGGGTAGAGAGCATATATTTTCACCTAGCTCTAATCTAGGCAGAATGAGATGATGGCCTTCATAGATAAATTCAGAATGACCCATATCACTGTGTTTCCCAGCAAAAATTCACTCTATGGCATCATGTATATTGCGGATCTGTGTTCCTGAACTGATTTCTCATTAAAACAATAGTACTTTGTGAGAATTCTTTAAAGTTTGAAAAGTGTTTCTGAGATGAAAGAGCATGTAAGAATATTCATTAGACAAGGGGCACTACTCTGCTGTATTCTCAAAAATTCAAACATAAAACTACTTTGGGACACAAAACCCAAGAATGTGAAGAAAGGATCTTGTCAAGGAGTTAGAGGATGTGTGTCATTCTTTCCGTCTTCACACCATCGGTTTTTATTATTTCAGTCCATGAGTCCACCACAGACTCTCCCTTCTTGAATCAAAAACAAACCCCTTCCTTGCTGCAGGTTCTCTTCAGCTACCACTCAACATCTGCCCACTTTGTCATCTAGAAATCTCAAAAGATTAGTGTACACCTGTTGTCTTTACTGCCTCATACCACAGAACGTGTTTTCATCCTAAAACATCTATTTCTTCTTAGGAGAAGCCATTCACTCCACGGCCTTTTCTTCCTATTACCATGTAGCAGTTTTCTCCCTCCTCCTGTCCCTTGAATTTAGTTTCCGTCACCCCCAACTCTCCAAACTCTCCCTCAGAGAACTGTCATGTTCAGGGTATCAGTGACCAGCAATAAGTTAATGATTTTCAAATCTTTATCTCCAGCCCTGGATCTTTCCAGGTACTACTTAAATCCTTCTCCTCCTTGCTAACCCCATGATAGTGACCCTACTCTGAGCCATCATCATCTCTTAAGCAGCTCACTCGAAGCCCCAATGAGTTGAATCCTCCATTTGTGACACAAACACCTAGAGATCTGCCTGAAATGCTAGTCTAACCACATCGTTTCTCAGTTTTAAATTCTACAGTAGGGGCTGGTGTTCTGGTGCCAGCCATGGTTTAAGTCATTGTCTGTGACACTGGCACCCCGTGTGGGCACTGTTTGAGTCCCAGCTTCTCCACTTCTGATCCACCTCCCTGCTCATATGCCTGGGTGGGTGGGTGAGGGGGCAGCAGAGGATGGCCCAAGTCCTTGGGCCCCTGCACCCATGTGGAAGACCTGGGTGGAGTTCCAGGTCCCCGGCTTCAGCTTGGCCCAGCCTTGATCATTGCAGACATCTCTCATTTTCTGTCTCCCTCTCTCTCTGTAACTCTGCCTTTCAAGTAAATAAAATAAATCTTTTAAAAAATTTCTGTAGTGGTTCTCTTCTGGGTGTAATAAAATCTGAACTCTCTCAGAAGACATCTAAGGCATCCAGAATCCAGCCCCCTCCACTCGTATTCCCAGCACCAAATAGCCAGTAGTTCCCTGAGCACCTTGACACTCTCAGGTTTGTGCCTTCTGAATATCCCTGATCATCTCTTAGGGCATCCAGGCACCCAGTCATGGTAGTATTTGTGCAATTCCCTCTGTTAGACTGTGAGTTTCTTGATGGTAAGACGTGCTCCTCAGCTCTGTGTCCTTTGTGCCCATTCTGTCCACTTTGTCAGCCTCAGCACTCTTATTCATGCAGGACTCTACCAGTGTTAGGAAACTTCTAACTTTATGAGTTGATTTTTAGGGAAGACTTAACGAATCACAAGTCAAATGATATGTCTTAAATCACCCTCTATAATGGAGAGCTAAAACCAGGACTCACTCATCCACCCTTAAGTTTTAATTCATATTTCATTCAGTTATCATTCATTCAAATTCTGTTATATTTGGCCACTATTCATCTAGGAATTCATTATTCTTTAAATACATATATCAGTATAATCTTATTAGTACTATAATCACATTATTTTTCAATAGATAAAAATATAAAATTTAGTTCAGTTCTATCAAAACTAATAATTTTCATTCCTACCTATCATTAAAAATAAGTAGATTAAATAATCAAATCAAATGCAAAGCACTTTGGATCATAGGGATTTGCCAGCTTTATGCTGTTGAGTTAATAAATTGTATGTACTTCCCAAGCTGTTACTCTGAAAGGAGAAATTTTGCTTTGTGACACATAAAACTAAGCAATGTCTAGCAGTCTATAGAGGACTGGTCACTTTATACAGAATGTTGATTTTTGCTATTTCTGCACTCTGGAATGTTATGGAGTAAGAGTTTGCTCTTGTGACAGGGACACATGAAAAAAAATCCAAAAAGTGAACTGTGGTTTAACTGAATAGTCCATTAGTGGGCAGTTATAACAACAGATACTGCCAACTCCTTTTGAGATTCCTTTTGCCACTCTCCAGGTTTACCAGGGCACATTTTCAACTTCAAAGGGCACTCTTTCTGCTATTTAACTTGTTCTCTAAAACAACTTGCTTAACCATCAATAAAGATAGACAGTATTTATAAGCAATTTAAAAAAGCAAGCATTTACCAAATGGGCATTTATTCTAAAACAAATAGTCCTAGGATTTAGATCGTGGACAATGCTGCGACAGGTCACTGGGATAAGCCAGGCTGTAAGGCAGGGGTCAGGGGATTTCTTGGAGCCACGAAGTCCCCAACCAAGGTCCTCAGACCTCTCAAGGCTCAGTATACTCCCTGATAAAATAGGATGGTGGTAATACCTGCTCTGTGTCAATCTCAAGGCCATTTTATATTTTTAATATTTTTATGTGTATTTATAATTTGATAGTATGCAATGAAAGGACCCTTCATTCATTCACTTAGTCAGTGTTTGTTGAACACTGTCCATGTGTACCACACTACTCTAAGCACTGGAAATATGACAGTGAATGGGACATGACCTCTAACTTACAGGAACTTGCAATTCAGTGGGGGACATGGACAAGTTAGGAGGCAAATCTCCATCCAATATGAAGAAAGGCATAAAAGAGCTGAGGGTAAGAGATACAAGTCAGACACCAGGAGCCTCGGGCACATATATGAGAAGTGCTGGGTGAGAAGGACCTGAATGATGACTAGGACCTAGCATGAAGGGCTTAGAGTGGTTCCCAAGCACAGAGAACAGCATGTGGAAAAGCCTCCGGTGTCTTAGAGAAACCAAAGAAACAGTACAGCTGATCATAGGAAGTGGAAAGGTAGGTATATTAGTCAGCTTTCCATTACTACCACAAAACACCTGATATAGGCCTGTAATGAAGTAAAGAGGTTTATTTTGATTTAGAGTTCTGGAGGCTCAAGTTCAAGACTGGTTGGACATCTGGTGAGTCCAGAGGACAACAACAGCAGAGCATGTGCCGAAGAACCACAGGGTGAGCCAGGAAGCAGGCGCGGGAAATCTGGGCCCAACTGGGCTTTTATAATTATCCTTCTTGTGAGAACTACCTTCTGAGGGCACACCCTCAATGACCTAAGGGCCTGCCACTAGCCATATCCCGTAAACGTCACAGTGGATTGGATTAAGTGTCCACTTTCCAGTACCAATCACATGATTTGGTGGTTTAAACATCTTCATGAGTTCAGGAGCTAAGTCCCATTTAAACTATAACTTTTAGGGAGTGAGGTTAGAAAGGCAAACAAATACCAAATCATGATCTGTAAGTTACCTTAAACAGTGTGGGTTCTGTCCACCAGGAAGTAAAGAACCAAAGGAAGGGAAGAAGCAAGTGGTCAGATGCAGAGATTAGAAAGATCACCAGAAGTGCAAGGAGCAGTGCCAGCCAGGAGCCTACTCCAGGAATCCTCTCAAGAGTTAGCAGTGATGTCTGGTGGGGATGAAGGACAGGACTTGAAAGATACCCAGGGCCTAGTGGAGAAAGTTGGGGGTCAACTGTCCAGGTCTTGGCTTTGGGTAACTGGAGGGCACTGATACCATTTGCTGCAATGAGGAATACAGGAAACGTGTGTGGGTGGGACAGATAAGAATTTTATTGATGTAAGGAACTTTTCACCGGCTGAGACACTAGGTAGGCGCTCTGGGAATAGGCAGATTTGGGAAGTATCGACATAGACATCTTAAAGCCAAGACGAGACATATAATTTCCCATGAAGTTTAAGTAAAGTGAGACAAGAATCAGAATCTCATCAAACATTTAAAGGATGACCAGGCAATGACCAGGTGGAAACATGTGTATAATAACTTTTACTTCGTATTTATTATTTGTAAGGCATTGGGCTGGGTCCTCGTTACATAAATATTTGAAAAGTTACAATAAGCCTAATAATTTATTAGGCCACAATCCTAGGGGGTCAACGTTTTCACCCTGGGATTCAGTCTCTTTTGAGATTCTCTTTCCTCTATGCAGATGGTAAAATCAGTTTGGCACTGTTTCGGAAAGAAGTTGTTTGGGTCTGACTTGTGTTGGGAATGAGCAGATTTGACCATCTAAGTTCAAGGTCTCTGAAACTCTCTTTCCTTCCATCAGAGTTGCTTTCAGTTCCCTTAAGTTCCCCCATCATCACAATGAAGGTACAGACTTACAGCATAAAGGGAAGGGAGGAGGGAGCCGTGCTTTCAAGCCTTCAGGTTAGTAACCAGACACAATCTTCACGGTTCCACAAAATCTAGTCCAGAGCAGCAAGAAAAAAGGTTCCACACTGCAGTATGGGACCGAGTCCAAGCTAGAAATAAAGGTTTTCTTGCCTGACCCTCTCATCATGTATACCTTTTATTTCCATTTGGGAGAACGGGGAATTATGTAGGAGAAGCTACCAGGCTAGAATTAGCTGTCTGGCTGCCATTACTCAGTTCATTTCCTTTAGAGACACAGGCATGCAAAGGTCACAGGGAGATCTGGGTGAGATGACACACATCCCAGCTTGTTCCGGACAGTTCTGGTTTCTACCTTTTGATCCTTTCTGCCCAGTTGAGAGTTTGACACACCCCAAAATGTTCTTTTTGGATGAGTTATTCTATCAACCATATAGGACTAAAACCTAGCCCTTGTAACTTTTAAATCCAAATGCCTTTTCTGCTTCTCTAGGCTGTTGCATGTTTACTTGTGTGTTATTGGCAGATGCCCTCAATAAAAAGGTGTCATTATTCCTCAAAGCACATCACATTAAAGTTAGAACAGCCTAATTGTTATTTATATACATCAATTAATACAAAGGGGATCAGTAAAAGATAAACCTAAATATGAACTACTCAAATAAAACTAAACAGATTTGCATCATACTGGCATTTAAAATCATAACCACATGTTCTAAAATTTTAGATAATTTTTATGATCCTGCTTCCCTGTAAATTTTATTGTGACTTGGCAATACTTGCAAATTTTATAGTCTAATGTCTTTCTTCCCAAGTTTCTCTCCCATTACACTGTGTTCCTATAGTTCAGCCTCTGAAGTCACATCAAAGATATTAAAATGTGTCACTTGCAATTTGGTTAATGTTTTCTTTAAAATCCCCGTGTTTGTTGGGTAATAAGGAAACTTTGATAATGAAAACGGTTAAATCTAAGTGCATTTTATTAGGGGCATGTTAAGGTTGGGCACTCAACAGGTAAGTGTTTAACACTTAGAAACATTTCAAAGCTCCTGGCAAGATCCACTCTGAAGGGAGGTAGGAGTGGGAAGAACATTTGGGATAAACACAAACTAGGCCATAAGGACCAAAAGTGCAGGAAGCAGAAGAATAAAGTTGTTCTCTAAAAAGACCTTTGAGTTTCAACATTCTTAGTTCCTGTGATTCTATTCTGCCAACATCCAGATGTTAAACTTGCTAAAGTTTAACAAAATAGGACACCCTGTGTTCCCTTTCTCTTTAACGCAATGCCCATGTTTCAAAAAAAAATTTTATAGCAAGAGTATTCTGTTAACAAAAACAAGAATTTCATTCTAGCTGTCCCTTCACCCCTCATCCACAAGTTCTCTGCACAAAACCTCCACTTATAAGGAGTCCCCTACTGGCTAAATAGAGGATGCTATTTAGGAACTTTGAGTTTTGATCCATATATTTCCTACATGATACCTTAGTAACTTCAAGATGCTGTTTGCCTCCTCCAGAGCACGTGGCATTTTGCCCAGCAGCACTCACAGTCCCGTATCTCCAAGGCACATGGTGCCTGGTGGCTTTCAGAGAAGGCTTCAGACATTGAAGGCCTTCCAGGACGAGCACTATCCTTCTGTGCTAGACCTACGCCTTCCGGGGAAGTCAATCACGTGAGACCAAAATCTTCTCCTTGTGCCGGAAGAGTTTCAGAGCTCAGGAAAGGAGCAGATGTGAATGTGTGGAGAGATGACCCCTTATATCAGGTATTTCTGATAAGCCCAGTGCACTAAAGGTGTTCAGATCTCACCTAGATCATGTGTCACACAAATGTAAATTGGTTATGGGGAGAATGTCAAAGTAATGCCTTCTATGGGGTCTGCGATAGATTGAATGTTTATGTCTGCCACCAGATTCATATGTTCAAATCCTAACCTGGCCTTTGGGAAGTGACCAGAGTTAGTTCACCCTTTGGGCTATGTAAGAATACAGAGAAAATACATCCATCTGCGAGGCCTTCACCACATACCAAATCTGTTGGCAGCTTGATCTTGGGCTCTCCAGTCTCCAGAACAGTGAGAAATTTCTATGGCTTACACCCCTCTTAGCATATGGTATTTTGTTACAGCATCACAAAGAAGCTAAGATAAAAATTGGTACTGAGGGTAGAGTGTCACGATAACAAGATACCTAAAATGTTGGACGTGGTTTTGAAACTGGGTAATGCGTAGTAGAGGCTAGAATAATTTAGAGGTGAATGCTGTAAAAAGCATATGTCGCTGTGAATGAATGGACTCTGAGAGGTGATTCTGTTAAGGACTCAGAAGGAAAGGAGCACCATAGACAATGGGATGACCTTCTTAGAGAAAACCAAGTGTCTGTAAACAGAATGGTGGCAGAAACACGGACAGTGAAGGGTATTCTTATGAGTTCTCAAATGAAAATGTCATTGGGCAATGGAGGAAAGAGCACACTTGTTACAAATAGTAAAGAATTTGGCTGAACTCTGTTCATTTCCCAGTGTTTTACAGAAGGCATAACTTGCAAGCAATGAAACTGAATATTTGGCTGAGGAAGCATCTAAGCAAAATGTTGAAGGAGCACCCTGGTTCTTCTGGACTATTCACAGTGAAATGTGAGATAATAAATGACTTAAAGATAGAAGTGTTAGTAGAAAGAGAAGCAGAACTTGGAAAGTTCTCAGCCTATCCATATTGTTAAAAAATGAGAAATCCTGCTTAGGAGAGAACATGAAGGGTATGGCCAAATTTTCTAAGATGACTGTGGACCAGCCATTTCTACAGACTCTGAGAAGTAGTCATCAAGGCAATGAGGGGATTAGTTATCCATCTAAACAGAAACCAGCACCACTAGTCCACGGTATGGAAGAATGACCCTAAAGCCATTGCAAGGATCACTGGACTGTCTCTCCAATTATAGGCCCGGGGACAAAGTCCTACAAGACAGAAGGATCTCAAAGGAGGGGCCACAGCTTCCTTGCAGCACCTGCCATCACAGCCTCCGCTCCATGCTCCATCACCATGTCCCTCGGCCACACCCAGTATGGCTCCTGCAGACCCCAGTGTCATATGGGCTTCATGCAGCAAAGCTGTAGGAGCATGGCTGCCTCCACCTAGACTTTGAAGGGTGCCCCAGAGAGCTTCAGGGCCCCAGAAGAGAATCAATATAAGTCTAGGGCTACCTCAGGGAGCCTCCACTGTTATGCCCAGTGGAGCTGTTGGGGGAAAAGCCATACCTAAGATTTCAGACTAGTAGAACCACCAGCATGCAACTCTAGCCTGGAGGAGTCATGGTTGAAAGATTCAGGCACAGGTTCACGGCAGCGGTGAGCCACCCAAATCCATGAGGGCAGGACTCTGACCTAGCAGGTCTTAAAGGTGGGACTTCCTCCCCCCCTTCTTTTGGTCCCATCCAGTAGACCCAGAAGGCAAAGCACTGAACCTAAAATTATTGTTAAGCACTAAGGTTTTAGACTTGCTTTGGACCTGTCACTCCTTTCTTTCCCATTTCTTCCTTTTGGAAAGGGAAGGTTTATCTTATGCCTGATCCAATATTTCATCTTGGAAACATATAATATGTTTAATTTCAGAGATTTGCAAGTAGGAATTAATTTGACTAAGGGTGAATAATACTTTAAAGTCTCAGCCCATCTGATTTAGATATTTAAATGAGTCTTTGGACTTGAAGATTTTTAAGTTGATGCTGGAACGAGTTAAGACATTTTGGGCTGTTAGAATGGGATGATGTATTTCTCATATGAAAAAGACATGGAATTTGGGGGCAGAATGTTATGAGAACATAACATAATATTTGTGTTCCCCCAGTAATCTTATATGGAAATACTAACCCTCATGTGGTGGTAATAGATGGTGAGAACTTTGGAAAGTAATTAGATCATAAGGATGGAGCCCTCAAGAGTGGGATGAGCATTGTAGAAAGAGATGCCACAAAGCTCATTCATTCCTTGCACTGTCTGAAGACATAGCAAGAAGGCACCATCGATGAACCAGGAACGATATCTGCTGGCTTCATGATCTTGGGCTTCCCAGGCTCCAGGCTCTAAGCAATGATTTTTGTTGTTGAAAAGCCTCACAGTCTACACTGTTTTGTTATGCCAGCCCAACAGAGTAAAACAGAGGCTGCTAGGTGGAGCCTTGGCAGTGAGGAGAAGGGTAGGTTTAATTCAAAGTACTGGGTACTCCAGGTACACAAGTATTAGGTACTCCATTTAAAAAACTGTATGCCTATGCAAACACACACACACACACACACATATGCATGTGTAAAATTTCTCAACCATGACAACCACTCTTATATACGAGCTACTTCTAAAATCATCTAAGTTAGTATTCTTACCTCATCTGCAACTTTCCATATTTCTTGATCACTCCATTGTTCATAGGGATCCAAGTTTTTTCTAAATGTTCCAGAAAAGATAAATACTTTCTAGAGCAATAAAGAAAAAAAGAAAATATGAATATACTAAACATCTCTATTTTTCCTCATCTTATTGTGAAATAATTCATGTAGGAAAAAGATTTTTAAATAATTTAACAAATACTCATGCACTTACCATGCAGTTTCCTTAAATTTTACTATTTTGTCATGTTTCCTTTATATTATTTTCAAGAAACAAAAAAGCAGCATGTTAAGCTCCTGAAAACATTTTTCTAATCCCAGTGTCTTTAGAATAAAGAAATTCAGAAAAAGTTTGTTGTGGCAAGTTAATTTTTTTTATTTCTAGCAATGCTCCTTATTATAAGCAAATAGATATAAAATCTTAGAGAGTAACCTTCTGGGGCCAGCGCTGCGGTATAGCAGGTAAAGCCACTGCCTGCAGTGCTGGCATCCCATAAAAGCACTGGTTTGCCCCAGGTGCTCCACTTCCAATCCAGCTCTCTGTTATGGCCTGCGAAAGCAGTAGAAGATGGCCCAAGTTCTTGGGCCCCTGCACCTGTGTGGGAGACCCAGAAGAAGCTCCTGGCTCCTGGCTTCAGAACAGACCAGCTCTGGCCATTGCAGCCATTTGGGGAGTGAACCAGTGGATGGAAGACTAACATATTCTCTCTCATTCTCTCTCTCTCTCTCTCTCTCTCTCTCTCTCTCTCTCTCTCTCTTTCTGCCTCTGCCTCTCTCTAACTCTGCCTTTCAAATAAATAAATCTTAAAAAAAAAAAATGGGGCTGGCCCTGTGGCACACTAGATTAATCCTCCGCCTGCGGCACCACCATCCCATATGGGCACTGGGTTCTAGACCCAGTTGCTCCTCTTCCAGTCCAGCTCTCTGCTGTGGCCCGGGAAAGCAGTGGAGGGTAACCCAAGTGCTTGGGCCCCTGCACCTGCATGAGAGACCAGAAGCACCTGGCTCCTGGCTTCAGATAAGCATAGCTCCAGCTGTTGTAGCCATTTGGAGGGTGAACCATCAGAAGGAAGACTTTTCTCTCTGTCTCTCTCACTGTCTGTAACTCTACCTGTCAAATAAATAAATAAAAAATCTTTTAAAAAAAAGTGACCTTATGAGCTAAAATTAACTTGTCAGAACAAATTTATGAGTTGTTAATTAATTTTCTTTGTATTGATTTGACAAATCTAGCTTCCAGGGGATTTTAAAAATTTATTTACTCCTGTATTTGAGAGGCAGAAAGACAGAAAAAAGAGAACTCCCCAAATGCCTGTGACAGCTGGGGCTGGGCCAAGGCCAAAGCTGGGAGCAGGAAACTCAATCAGGATCTTTCACATAGGTGGCAAGAGTGCAGTCACTTCAGCCATCACGGCTGCCTCCCAGGGTCTGAGTTAGCAGGAACTTGTAGCCAGGAACCAGAGGTAGATACTGAAGCCAGGCACTCCATTTAACAAGCAGCTATCCTAACCTCTAAGCCAAGCACCAATCCCTCAAACGGATTTTGAAATTGCATCTTACAGATACCCACTCAAACACACATGTTGATCAAGGCACACTTCTACTTACACAACCAGATAGGTAGAGGAGAGGGCACTACTAAGAACTCAGTTTAAAAGAGGGAACCACATATCTGCTAACTTCAGGCACATTACAGAAGGGAGGCAGTTGAGAGTGATGTGAATGAGGTGACAAAATTACTATCTACTGCCCTGTAATGACCATTGCACAGTGTTTATCCTGGGACTTTCCACTTGCCACATCACTATCTACTTACATCTGCCTATATGGTTTTAAAAATGGTTTAGAAAATAAATTACTGGGGCCAACACTATGGCATAGTGGGTAAAGCCACAACCTGCAGCATAGGCATCCCACATGGGTGCTGGTTCCAGTCCTGGCTGCTCCACTTCTGACCAGCTCTCTACCATGGCCTGGGAAAGCAGTAGAAGATGGCCCAAGTCCTTGGGCCCCTGAACCTACGTGGGAGACCTGGAAGAAGCTCCTGGCTCCTGGCTTCAGACTGGCACAGCTCTGGCCATTGCAGCCATCTGGAGAGTGTAACAGCAGATGGAAGACCTCTCTCTCTCTTTCTCTCTCTCTCTCTAACTCTACCTTTCAAATAAATCTGTATAAAAAAAAAAGAAGTAGAGTTTTAAAAATAAATAAAGTAAATTCTGTCTCATTGGGAATCAATCTGTTGAAATCTTTACTTAGTATATACTAAGTTGATCTTCTGTATATAAAGATAATTAAAAATGAATCTTAATGAAGAATGGGATGGGAGAGGGAGTAGGAGATGGGATGGTTTGCGGGTGGGAGGGAGGTTATGGGGAGAAAAATTACTATAATCCAAAAGTTGTACTTCTGAAATTTATATTTATTAAGTAAAAGTTTTCTAAAAAAAGATCCAATAATAACAATATTTAGTTCCTTCCTTGTGCACATGGATGAACTGAAAGAACATTCTGATGTTAATATTTAGAATAAACAAAGGGGAGTAAAGAACATCATTGCACACCCTAGCTTGTACAGATTGCCTTAGATGGAGAGAGAATGCTCAGTGCCTATCTCATCTGTGAAGAACTACACACAGCAAGGTGGCCCCACCACATTACTGTGGCTGTGTGTCTAAGGTTGAAGGGGCGTGTCCTCACCAAGCCCAACAAGTTCAAGTGCAGAGGTCACATCAGAGAGCTCACCCTCACCCCAACCCCATGCCCCAGGAATAATTTATGGCTTAAAGAACAAAGTTGTTGCCAAATATCTCAGGAACCTCTAGAGAGGCAACCAGAAGCCTTTTACTGATATTTCTCAGGTTAGGAGATACCTGCATTGCTCTACAGAAGTGAATGTAACAATTACGTATATGACTCATAGGACCATGAGACATGATGGATATAGCTGTGCACCCTTCTCAAAGCTTCTAAGTAAATGAAAGGAATGTTCAAATAAGCTCAAAAGAGCAGGTCAAAGGGCATTACTCAGGAATTCTGACAAGCTAAAGAGAATTTTAAAAGAAGTGGCTCTGAGAACTTGAGTCTATTCATTATTTAAGCAATTAGGTTTATTTAGCACCTAAAAGTCAAAGGCTTGCCAATAGAAGTTTGCCACATAGTGTATGTATGTATGTGTATATGTGTGTGTGTGTGTGTATATATATATATATATATATATGCAGTGGTTCTTTATAGAATAAGTTTCCAGAATTTTTCAGAAGGACAGGAAACAGTTATGAGAGGATCAGAGCATGGGTCGCATGCTTCGGAAAGTGGTAACTACCTGGATGCCCTGCCTTAGGGTGGGCTTACCATGTGCCCTGTCTTGGGTAGGCTCAGAAAAGGTGTGACTGCCATACATCTGCATGTCACCCTAATGAGATCAATTATTCTACTGCACATGAAGAAATGCTGGTTTGGAAATAGCATAGATTTAAGCAGACATTAATCAAAGGAAGACATACAAATAGCCAACAGGTACCTGAGAAAATGCTCACCATCACTAATCATCAGGGAAATGCAAATCAAAACCACAATGAAAGATCACCTCAAAATGACAAAAGATAATATGTGCTGGCCAGGATGTGGAGAATGTAAATAAGTGAATCCTTTGTGAAAAAATTATATGCAGGTTCTCAAAAACCTAAAATCAGAACTATGATGTGATCCAACAATCCCACTCCACAGTATATATCCAAAGGAAAAGAAATCAGTATGTCAGAGACATCTGCACTCCATGTTTATTGCAGCATCATTCACAATGGCCAAGAAATAGAAAGTCCTGAGTGTTTATCCACTGATGAATGGACAAAGAAAACGTGGTAGTACACACATCAGAATACTAGTCATAAAAATGGAAGGTGGTAGGGATTTGGCTTAGTGGTGAAGCTGCTGGTTAAGATCCCACATCCCAAATCAGAGTTCCTGTGTTTGAGCCTTGGCTCTGCTCTTGGTTTCGGCTTCCTGCTACTGTGCACCCTGGGAGGCAGCACATGATGATCCAAGGAGTTTGATCCTTGCCAGCCCTGTGGGAAACCTGGGTTGAGTTCCTGGTTCTAGGATTCAACCAGGCCCAGCACTAGCCATTGAAGATATTTGGAAAGTAAACCAGCAGATGGGAGCACCCTGATTTTCTTTCTCCCTGTCTCTCTACCACTCAAATAATAAATAAGTAAATAAACAAATAGTTCACTTAAAAAGGATGAAATCTTAAGAGAATAAGCCACACACAGAAATACAAGTACTACATGATTTCATGCATATGTGGAGTGAAATAAAAAGTGACCTCAGGGAAATTAAAAATACAATGGTGGTGTAATAGTTACTAGAAGGTGAGGAGGGTAGGGGGAAGGAAGAAATGGGAAAAAATTGGCTGATGGGCACTAAATTATTTATGAGTAATAAATTCTGGGGTCGTATTCCACAGTAGGGTAACTATAGACAATGTTAACGTACTGTATATTCTTCTGCAAAATACTAGAAAACAGGATTTTGAGTGCTTTCACTACAAAGAAATAGTAAATGTTTGCAGATAGTTCTACTGACTGCAAATGGATATTACACAATGTATGCATGTATCACAATTTTACATACTTCCTAACAAATATGTATAATATTTATGAATCTGACAGATTTTTAAATGAAATAAACAGTGAAAAAAAAAAGTTCTAATGCTCCATTGCAAAGCAGGATAACAACAGATCACGATGGCAGCCTCCATCATCCAATGGGCTAATGCCTCCCTTCTTCTCAAATCTCCTCCATTTCTAGGCTTCCCCATCTCAGCACATAGCACCTTCAATTCCTGCATCCAGAAACTTGGACATCTTCTGTGACTTCCCATTCTCCCTGATCTTCCAACATGAAATTAATCTTCAGTCCTATGGATGGTTTTCCCAAAGTATATGTCAAATCTAATTATTTCTCTATGTTTACTGCTACCAAATAGTCAAAGCCACCAAAATCTCCCTTTGTACAACTACATGGTACAAATCACATAATTTTATTCACCTTTTAAAAAACCCTCCACTGCCCTGAGAGCAGAGTGTAATATCCTTAAGATGCCCCAGGACACCGTCCATGATTTAGCCCTTCCACTTCTTCTGGCTGCTTGGTGTGCTTCTCCACTCCCTCCCCGTCCTCACTGTAGCCAACCTGGCTTGCTCTCCCACCTGCAACTGCACACGGTTTGTTCTCCCTTCCTGGGAATCTCAACCCCTACACTCCTCCCATGGCCCACTACATCTTTCAGGTTGCAATCTATTATTTTCTTACTTTCCTGAATTTATTAAAGGAAAACTTTCAAATAATAATAATAATAATAAAAAAAAGAAATGTCACTTCCTCAAGGGTATCTTCCCTGACCCTCAAAGCCAAAAAAGAGGCCTCAGTCACATGGTCTCACACACCTATACTTTATTTTTCCACATTAGATTGAATAGTATCTATGCATCTATGAGCATTTTAATGTTCATTTCTCCTACGAGGCCATTACTTTGCTGCGTATCTTCCCTTTAGCACAAGACGTGTACATACTCATGCTCAATAAATGTTGCCTTATGAATGATGAGCTGATGCTAAGAAGTAAAAATAAAAAACATCAGAGTTCTCTCTTCTGGAAGAATAGCTATCATAACCTATTGAGGAATTTTTTGGCTTAGAAGGAAAATACATATACATTCATATACCCTTCATGTATAGTTCTATTGAAATGTGGTACAGGGGCTGGCGCAGCAGGTTAACGCCCTGGCCTGAAGCACCGGCATCCATATGGGTGCCAGTTCAAGTCCCAGCTGCTCCATTTCCAATTCAGCTCTCTGCTATGGCCTGGGGAAGCAGTAGAAGATGGCCCAGGTCCTTGGGCCCCTGCACCCCCATGAGAGATCTGGAGGAAGCTCCTGGCTCCTGGCTTCGGATCGGCACAACTCCAGCCATTATGGCCAATTGGGGAGTGAAACAGCGGGTGGAAGATCTCTCTCTCTCTCTCTTTCTGCCTCTCCTCTCTCTGTGTAACTGTTTCAAATAAATAAATAAATCTTTTAAAAAAATGTGGGACAAATGATTGGAAGTATCCCAATTTTAAAAAATAGTTATACTAACAAACCACTAAAACTTCAATCACTTCTTAAAATTGCTTATGAAATGGTCTCTCCTTTATTCATAATAGTGTAATAATTTGTATGATATTTACAAATTTACATTAGTATATTATATGCTAATCAATTTTATTTAAAATAGGATATATATATTCAAAAATACGAAGGAAGAAATCTGTTTGTTAATATTAGACATCCAAAAGTTTTAGGTGTAGTAAATTTTATACCACTCAAATTCTGTACTTTTTTTAAAGTTTATTCTGTAGCATAGGATAATAAAGTGAGTTCTCCTTTAATTTTAAATTAGAATTAACTGAGCAAACTGGTTAAGTTAGAGATCCATTTCATAAAATCAATCAGACATTCCATTCTCATATTATAAATAGAATCTGGTACTCTCTTGCTTCCAGGCGTGCTAGTTCATATCTTAAGTTCTGTTTTCAAACTGTTTGAACTTTCTACAAACTCATCCCTAAGCTGAAAGCTTTCTGGACGTCATCTAAGTCCTTTCCCCTGCAGTGCTCACGAAACAGCTGGGGCCCTAACTAGCTGCCTGGTGTGGCCAACACGGCACAGTCAGATCCACTGTGCAGCAAAAAATACACCCAAAACAACCCATCATAATGATTCTCCAATCTCTTCCATAATGATTCTTGCTTTAAAGAAACTGCTCACTAATAGAAAAGTTATAGTGTGGCAAATATTATTTGATATTTATTTAATCTCATGTATGGTATAAAGAGCAATTCTTGAGACCAAGAGACAACTGAAAAGAGCACACTGTTCACAATGTGACCAATCTCTTTCCCAGCACCAACTCCACAGCTCAGGGGAAAGAGCTGAGGCCGTGCACAGTTCTCAGCAGTACTCATGTGTCACTGCAAGCAGCAAAATGCTTAGCACTGAATGGCGAATTAAAAGCAAAAATGCAGTTTGCTTTCTGTGGCGACTGTAATGTAAATTAAATTAGAGGGATGGCTTTTTATCCTTAAGCACCTGGTGCTGGCATTTTTAGGGCTCAGCACTACATACACCATGTATAGCACTGGAATTGGCCCAAATGCTTAAAATTTTCACAGTGGTTTTGAATTTCCTCTTTGACAATGTCTGCAACATCTTATAAACTGAATCTGGGCACTAAAATTTATAAAATGTGAACAAATCCAGATTTTTTTTTTTTTGACAGGCAGAGTTAGACAGTGAGAGAGAGAGACAGAGAGAAAGATCTTCCTTCTGTTGGTTCACTCCCCAAATGGCCACTAAGGGCGGCACGCTGCGCCAATCTGAAGCCAGGAGCCAGGTGCTTCCTCCTGGTCTCCCATGCGGCTGCAGGGCCAAAGCACTTGAGCCATCCTCCACTGCATTCCTGGGACACAGCAGGGAGCTGAACTGGAAGAGGAGCAACTGGGAACGGATCCGGTGCCCCAACCAGGACTAGAACCCGGGGTGCCGGCGCCGCAGGTGGAGGATTAGCCTAGTAAGCCGCGGAACCGGCCGACATTAAATAATGTTTAAAAATAAGTGTTCAGACCAGGTTTTTAGTAGTTAAGATGCCTAATCTCACATCTCAGTGCCTGGGTTTGATTCTGGGCTCTGGCTCCAGACTCCAGCTTCCTACCAATACAGCGCAGGGGAAGCAGTGGCACTGGTTCCGGCAATTGGATGCCTGCTCCCATGTCAGAGACCTGGACTGAATTACCAGATTCCAGCTGAAGTCAGTCCCAACTGAGCCCTGGCCATAGCATTTGCAGACATCTAGGGAGTGAGCCAGTGGATAGGAGCTTTTCCCTTGTGTCCCTTTCTCTATATTTCTCTATATCTCCACTTCTCAATGATAATAAAGTGTTGCTTTGCTTGTAGGAGCATCTATTGGCTAGAGCAAGAGGAATAAAATATTTCTCAGTGAAAAATATTCGAAGTTTATAACAAATACAGGGCAATTCTATAATATTAATGTACATACATGTCATATCATATATTTGTATATACACGATAGCACGTGAGATAGTCAATTAATGTTCATTGTAAGTTATTTAATGGTTCCCAACCTTTTGATAATTCAACTTTTTAGTGTACAATTTCAAACATAGCATTAGAAAAAGTATTTTCCTAGTCGTACTGTGTTATGAAAACTTCCTAATATTTGACTCAGAAATCATAAAAATGTACTTACATCCACACCAGTTACTTTTCCCTTTTTTCTTCATTCCTTCTTTTTTTGTTGTTTTCTTTTCTTTTAGATATATTTAGGAGACAGACGGTGCCAGCAGCCCCTATGGGCACTGGTTCCTCTCCTGGCCTGCTCCTCTTCTGCTCCAGTTCTCTGCTCATGGCTTGAGAAAGCAATGGAGGATGGCCCAAGTGCTTGGGCCCCTGCACCCACATGGGAGACCTGGGAGAAGCTCCTGGCTCTTGGCTTTGGATGGGCTCAGCTCCGGCTGTTGCAGCCATTTGAGGAGTAAACCACCAGATGGAAGATCTCTGTCTCTCCCTCTTCATCTCTAACTCTGCCTTTCAAATAAATAAATAAAATCTCAAAAGAAGATTTATTTAGTTTGAAGTCAGAGTTACAGGAGGGGAGGAGAGTGAGAGATAGGTGGAGAGGGGGAGGGGAAGAGAGAGAGGGAGAGAGAGGGAGAAGGAGAGAAGGAGAGAAGGAGAGAGAGAGAGAGAGAGAGAGAGATCCTCTATCCATTGGTTTCTTCCTCAGACAGCCACATCTGCTGGGGCTGGGCTGGACCAAAGCCAGGACCCAAGAACTTCTTCCAGTTCCCCAATGAGGGTTCAGGGAACCAGACACTCGAGCCATCTTCCATTGCTTTCCCAGGTGCATTAGCAGGGAGCTCAATGGGAAGTGCAGCAGCCAGAGGCATGTTTACCAGCTACTCCATCACGATAGTCTTGTCCCAATCTTTTTAAAACCTACAAACTTTAGGGACTTTTATGGGCTATCTTAATATCACATTCTTCGTGAATCCAATACAAAGGTGAAGGAGATAGGATCCCTAACCTCAAAGGTATTATAAATAGTAGTAAAACCCACCACAGCCAGTATATTGTGCTTTTCTATGTATCAGGGAGGAGTGTAAGTACTTTTTTATTTTTTAAGATTTTATTTATTTATTTCAGAGGTAGAGTTACAGACAGAGAGAGGGAAAGATAGAGAGAAAGGCCTTTCATCTGCTGATTTACTCCCCAAATGGCCACAACAACCAGAGGTGGGTCAACCTGAAGCCAAGAGCCAGGAGCTTCTTTTGGGTCTCCCATGTGGATACAGGGGCCCAAGCACTTGGGCCATCTTGTACTGCTTTCCCAGGCCATAGCAGAGAGCTGGATTGGAAGAGGAGCAGCTGGGACTAGAATAGGCATCCATATGGGATACTGTTGCCACAGGCAGAAACTCTGCCTATTACACCACAGTGAGGCCCCGGAGTGTAAGTAATTAGATAACTCATTCAACTCTCACAAAGGCACAATGAAGTAGTTACTATCATTATACCCATTTTATAGGAAAGGAAGCCAAAGCCCAGAGAAATTAAATAACTTGCCTAAGATTATACAGATTAAAATACATGACACTGGTCAAACCACAATCCTTGGTAAAAGTTATCAAGTGTTTACTGACCCAGGACAAAACAAGGTAGATTCAGTTCCTATCATGTAACTTGTGTTAGGCATATTATAAATCAAAAGAAAAGGAAAAAAATTGTTTTATTTTACATTTCTATTTTGTTTTTCCTACTAGTCATCATCAATTGACAATAATTTTGAGTTTAAATCTTGCTTTCTTAACTAAAATGTCTGTGAAGTTTTATAATACTAAGTGGAAATTAAACAAGTAGACAGACGATTTTAATAGAAGACATAGCGGAAGTGCGAGGAGAAATTTATAATCAAGGTTATAGGTCCCATCTGGGACTGGAATAGGTCAAAAATCTCAAATCCACAAAATCTGAATGTTGCTTTTAAAAGTTTAATTTGTGTCGGCTGGCGCCGCGGCTCACTAGGCTAATCCTCCGCCTAGCAGCGCCGGCACACCGGGTTCTAGTCCCGGTCGGGGCGCCGGATTCTGTCCCGGTTGCCCCTCTTCCAGGCCAGCCCTCTGCTGTGGCCAGGGAGTGCAGTGGAGGATGGCCCAGGTGCTTGGGCCCTGCACCCCATGGGAGACCAGGAAAAGCACCTGGCTCCTGGCTCCTGCCATCGGATCAGCGCGGTGCGCCGGCTGCAGCGGCGGCCATTGGAGGGTGAACCAACGGCAAAGGAAGACCTTTCTCTCTCTGTCTCTCTCTCTCACTGTCCACTCTGCCTGTCAAAAAAAAAAAAAAAGTTTAATTTGTGTGCATCTTGTAATGAAGGAACACAAGGAAAATGAGGAGGAGAAAGGCACAGCAGTGGAAGCAGGAGAAAAGGAAGACGATACAGATGTGATGGGCTGGGGTTTGTCATAATTACCTACAAGCATTCACTGAATAAGCCATGACTCCATTAGTCGCCATATGAGTACCTATGTTGAATTCATCATTTTGGTTACATTCTTTCTTTCTTTGAATGCTGACTTACAGCAGTGAAATTTTGAGCTTATTATTGGAAGTCCATAGGTTGCACTCAGATCTCACTGTGGCAATATCAAGGCCAAATGCTATCTCCACCTCTAACTGTAGAATCTGTAAGATTTACAACGTTAAGCATATGGGAATTTTAATAATCATTAAAGAATTAATGATTATTGCACTGAGTGGGAACTGCTGAACCCCCAATTTCATCGCTCTGACCCACAGATGCGTGTTTTTATCCTCTCTCACATACTCCACAGCAGAGATGTCCCAACTCTCGGATGGGAGTCATGTGAGCATGGATTATTTTATCATAAAATTGCATTGCAAGAACAGGTCTAGTCATTTCCTCAGAATAACCTGCAGCCTTTCAAACCTGTAATTAAAGCTCTAAAAATAGTTAAAATTATTTTTTTATGTTTTTCTGAATTCAGTGCTTAACAAGGTTCAAGGCTGTTGCGCAACTGTAAGTCTTGGTGTTTGAATTGACTTATGCCAGTGGCACTCTGACTGTAAGCCTCATTGTCTACTGGTTACAACCTCACAGCTCACACGTAGAGGAAAACAAATTAAAGGAAATTCCACCTTGAAATGTACACAATATCCTGTCTAGCAGGCTGCCGGATTCTCTGAGACTGCTTTCTCTGCTACAGGAGAGAACGTAAAGCAACCCACAAGGACTTGCCAAAACCACTGGCATCTTGTGATTGCACAGCTGATGTTTTAGGATCACTATCAGAGAGAGGGGAAGCTCACTGTTCAAAGTTCCTGTGTCATGTGTTTGAAAACAAATGAGCACATGACCCAGGAATCTTTGCTGTCCCAATGTCAGAGATCTCATATCTATGTCCTTGCAAGTTCTGCGAGATAGAAGGAAGAAAGAATTGGGAAGGCAAACAAAAAAATAGCTCTCCTCGGATGTGTTTTTGTATTTCTTCTTCCTTCTTTGTAATCATCCAACTCCAAGGAAGGAAAAAATTACTTAATGTGAACTTTCAAAGCAGATTAGGAAAATAAAGGCATCTCTGGTTTGCCGTCTTCCTCTCTTTTTGGGCATTCACGTGATGTTCAAAGGTTTTCACTAGAGAGGAAATAGTACTGTCTACAGAGCCCTTCTGATCCTGAGAGAACAGTCCCAGAAACCACGGTCACCAACAGGCATCCGAGAAGATCTACATCAGCGTCAGCCAGCATTTGTAAAGGAACCTCTGAATGCATTTTGTGTTTAATTCTTATAAAGCTTGACCAGTTCACACCACATTGAATGTACTGAAACAGTGCACTGTGCCCCAGAAAGATGTACAAGTATTACATGTTAAAAGCTTTTTTGGAAAAAAAAAGTTATCATAACGAAAAGGGAAAAGAAAATAAAGGCAAGTTTGGAAAATTTACTTGGGCAGAAAGGCAAGATAAAGAACTTTCACAACTCTGCTACACTCAGATCTCCAGATCTGGCATAGATTCCTAAGTAGGGTACATAGTAAAATAAAATATCACTACATGCACATAAACCAATGGAGTCCTAGTGAAATTGAACTTAACTTTTAGAGCTCGCTTATTCTAATGGGCAGATTTGTGTGAACAAGAACAGAAGAAAAAGAAAGAAAACAGAAGTTTTATTGTTGTTTAAAAAAGGACCAGAAGATAGTCTACACTGAAAAACACACTTCTCTGACAACCAGATTCTATTCCAGGATCTTCAACATTTTTATTTTGCCTCATGCTATCACCTCGGGATACCCACATTTCCAGGTTTTCTTTATCTTACACCATCTGACAATTTCTCTTTTTCTTTCTGAAAGAAACAGTACTGTTTACAAAACCCCAACCAGAATTAATCTTCTGGCAACATGGTAAAGTCTAGACAAGTGAATTCAAGCACCAGCCAGGCAGTTACAATATTTAGTGCCTCATTAGTTGAAAGGAACAAATGTCTCCCCCAAGATAACCTAGCAAGAAATAGAAATTTTTTTCTCTGTCTGGATGTGTAGTCAGTCTACCTGGACATGCTTCTGGCATTTTCATTTTGTATTAAAAACAGAGAACTGTTGGGAGAACCATGTAGTACAATGAGTTCAGTCCTTATTAGCACAAAGAGATGGAAGTGGTCATGAAAACAGTGAGAACAGCCATAGAGATGAGAGCAAATACTGGCAGAAACACAGCAAATGCCTTTCAGATTTGGACCCGTAAAGACATCTCTTGGTTTCCAATTAGATCGTTTTAAACTGGAACGGTAGCTATTTCCCCCATACACAAGAAGTCCTCTTGCACAATAACACAGAATAATACTAAGCCAGTGAGGCTAGGGATACCTCTGTGACCCAAATCAGAGTGACATTTAAAAAAAAAAAAAAAAAGTACTTATCAATCTGAGACAGTGTTTGTTATCTAAAGAACAAGAACCCAACCACTACACTTTACATTTGCAATTCCACTACCAAGTGTTTGCTCTTTCAGGAGAATCTTTTATGTCTTGCACAGCATTTCTCAACCTGCTGTGATTGCTAACTTGGAGCTCAGACTATAAAGCAGTGAGAAAATCGCATGTGAAAACAAAAGCCCCAGGCTTTCACTGCAGATCATGTCTTCAGGGAAATGCAATCAAAACTACAATTTCAAATAACTCTATGTCCCACAGAGAATTTCAGACTTTCAGAGATAAATTTTTCTCCCTACATGGCACACACAACAACAGACAGCAATTCTTAATGAATATATTTGACAGGGTAATGTGAATTCCTTCAGTGCAAGTGTCAAATAACGGTGAACATGTAATTCAGCTCTTGTTTTCTTTTTTTCTGGCTGAATCTCTTACTCACCTGTGGGATCACTCCAAAGGCTTTTCTCCACTGCTGCAAAGTGATCGAATCCCAAGACACACCATCAATCTGGATTTCTCCTTCAGTGTTCAGTAGTCTCAAAAATGCTGATAACAAAGTACTCTTCCCTGAGCCAGTTCTTCCTAAGAGGCCCACCTACCAAGGAAAAGTGATAGAATTACTTCTGTGACATAGATGCCACACTACACAAATATTTCAGAACAGTACTTCAGTAACAACCATTAGGAAAGTTTCTCCCATCACCAGGGAAAGATTTTTCATCTATTCATTCAACTGTTTTTGCAGGATCCCAATTAGGAGCACTATTGACATGGTTGGGAAGAGCAACAGAATGTAGACCTCCAATCCTGCACCCTGCTAACGTGTCTGAGAAAGCAGCAACAGATGGCCCAAGTGCCTGGATCCCTGCCACTCAGTGGGAGATCTAGATGAAGCTTCAGACTGCTGCCTTTGGCTTGGCCCCAGCCTGGCCACTGTGGCCATCTGGGGAATGAACCAGTGGATGGAAGGTGTGTGTGTGTGTGTGTGTGTGTCCTTCTCTGTGTAACTCTGACTTTCAAATAAATAAACAAATATTTATTTAAAAAATTAGAAGCTGGCTATAAAGAACTAGACCCAGCACCGGCTTCATTTATTGCTCATCTTTACTAACAACAAAAAGGTTGAAAAATGCCCGTTTTGCATTAAGGAAGAGCAAACACAGTGGCTTAATGCACATAAGAATGGACTCAACCCAGAAGTCCTAGAAACAGGGATCAATCGCTTGGATATAAACTTGAAAATTACTTAATAGAAGCTTACTATTTAGTTACCATCCCTGAAAAATTAGGCAAGTATCAAGTTCAGCCTGACAATAAACAAGAATATGTACAGGGAGTACCTCTATAGCCAGAGAAGGCCAGTTGAGCCAAGTCCTCCCCACACCTCAGTGAATAAGCACTTGGATAGCTGTCAAATAAAATTCTTACATATACACTGATTGGCAAGAGGGAAACTTGAGACAGCAAAAAGGCTATTAAGGAGAACAAAACAAAGCAAATAAACTATCCTTGTTACCTGAAGACTGTAAAAGCAAGGCATAGACGTGCGAATACGTGCATTGCTGGAGAGATCCAGTGCTACAGACAGGCCACAGGGAGGCCAACCCTGTGTCCTGAGGTCAGCTCACCTCCCAGCACCTGAGGAAGGTGCTCCGGATGGGAGAGCCTCCTGCAGTCATCAGCTGACCTCCGAACAGACTGCCTGGCGCTTAGTAACACTGAATAAACGGCCTTCCCCTTACGTCATTTCTACTTTATTTGTAATTGTTTGGCCTCTTTACAGTATAGTGAGCACATGGTCTTTTGATTTACACTTAAAAACTGTACCTATTGATGGAGTATCGTATGTTTTGATACATGTACACAGTGTGTACAAGGGGTCTTCAAAAAGTTCATGGAAAAAGATGTTATGAAAAACAATGCATAGATTTCAAAAAAATTGTACAAAAAAGCTTATTTTTTAATTCCATCTCTATAAACTTTTAAAAATATTTTCATGATATTCAAATCAGGGTAAGCATATCTGTCTCCTCATTTACTATTTCTTTGTGGACAAACCACTCAAAATCTTCTTTTTCTAGCTTTTCACACTGTCTGTAGTAAAGGATAGCTTGATTTTTTTAGTTTTCAATTCATTAGAACTCAGAACTTTAAAAATACATAATATAAATGAATTTCTAAATGCTTATTCTCAATTTCTATACATATCACCAACCTGTAATAGTGCATGGTCCACCACAAACGTCTTAGAGTATGTAACAACCCATATGATATAATAATAATAACTTACTGAACACTTATTAGGGACCTGATAATAAAATAGGCCTTTGGGGTAAGCTGGTAACAACACTGATAATGGAAGATCTCTCTCTCTCTCTCTCTCACCGTCTCCTCTCTCTCTCTCTCCCTCTCTATGTAACTCTTTCAAATAAATAAATCTTTAAGAAAATACAAATGACAATATCCATATTTCTGATGTTAAAGACTGTCCTCCTATCCATCACAAAGGCTCCATAATAAGATTTTCACAAGTGTTTATTCTCTGCTGCAACGGAGAAAATCAGGTCAGCTAAAGGTTATACACAATGCTCTGTTGAGTGTCTTCAGGGCACAAATCATAAACAATAATTATTTATTTTGTCCTTGGTTATTTTTTGTGTTTATCCTAAGAATGTAAATTCATAAAGGGCAGCATAGCCTATCTTATTTTCCATTTGATTCCCAGTACTTATACAAAGTGCTCATACAACTACTTGTTTGGACTGACCAAAGGACAGGCAAATGGAAGGACAAATGGATGAATGAGCACATGAATGAACACACATAATTAGCTGATTGGACTAATAAATAGAGTTAGTCAATTTTATCAACTCTTACTTTAAAATTCATGTGGAATTTCATCCCCACATTTTCATTTCTGAATTAGCTCACATTACACAAACACATTCACTAGATGTCATGGGTTTTCCAACAAAATAGCAAGGTCTTCTATAAGCCATCTGAATGTGCCAGAAAGGCGAGGTATGAGGGAAGAGAAGAAAAAGTTCAACTGGGATGTGATTTGCTCTAAGTTAGACTAAAAAAGTTTGCTAAAAAGTGGCTTCAGATCCAAATCCCTGTATCACTAGTCAAAGTTCTAATGAGTAGGATAAATGACTATGGTCCCTCTCCCCCAGAAGTAAATAGTACAATTTTTAGTGAATTCAGTTTTTATATGGGGAATCCATTGGATTGAGAGGCAATTTGTAAATCTTTGTTTAGCTTTAATGTTTTCAGCTGTTGCTCTGGCTGCTCTGTATCACTGAGTCACTGGTAATGCATTGTGTCTGACAGGTTTTTCAATAGCTAAGAATCTCGTTGGTTTCTACCTAACAAAGCCTTTTTGTTCATATAATTGGCACATATAATTCTTTTCCAGGATTTGTTTTTCCAGTCTTCTCAGTGATCTATTAAAAAAGGCTAAAGTACTTCCCGCAAATAAGCTCTTAAGACATATCTTAATTCCAAATCAGTGTTTTCTAGTAACTTCAGTGCACCTCCTGTCTGAGAATTTTGGACCGAGATAAGTCCAAGTGGAGAGTTACACAGTGCTGAGCGTGCTGCTAGTTGTAGTTGCACTGTACCATGAATAGAACAGTCTCAGGACATTCCTCTCAGTGTTCTACTTGTCATTTTAAAGCTGCAACAGATAGAAATATGTTGTAATTATTTTTCACATCCTTGTAGTCTCCAGATCAGGATGTTAAGTCAAGTGAAATTCAGACGCACAAGGAGACTATACTTGTTCACACATCTCTGTTTAGTGTTTGAATAAACAGAATCTGGAGAATCTGCGTACATACACCCAGGATGAGTTACTGAATGATTCAGCTACTTCACACCAACTTTTTTCAAGACAGAAAATGAGACATGTTTAACTAACCAAACAGGCTCTTAAGTGCTTGTGCTGATACGAGATGAATCTTTGGAACTATGACTTACTGCTAACATTTCGATATTTTGAAGGGGCTACAAATGGAGAAAGCAGATATGTTCACCCAAAAGAATATATCTTGAAGTACTGTTAAACATCTATTTAATCAAAAGAATATCTAGGTATTATGACATATACAACATACGTATCTGAAGAATTTTGGTAAGTCCAGGTTTATCATGAAAGAAGAGACTCCAAATTAAAACCCCAGCCTGCATTTTGAGAGGGAAAAGAAAAGGAAAAAAGGAAGAGATATAATCAGGCTATTAAGATTCAGATAAAAAATCATCAGCTTTTAAGAATAGGCTATTTGAGATTTAAAAGAAAATAGATTTTTTATAGTAATGGTTGCAAAATACTTGCTATATTTCTCATGCATTGAAAAAACACTTTTAAAGTGTAGATTCTGTGAATTAAATGCCTCAAATAAAAGCAAATAAAGTAACAGGACATCTTTAAAGTAAATACTATGGACAAAATGTTTTAATATGAAGACTGAATAATTTTCTGTACAAAATATTAATTTTTGCCATCTATTCACCATATCATCAAGAATACAGAAATCCACTAAAAATTAAATGATATGCTTACATAAGCCCTGAATTTCAACTGCTTTTTTTGTTTTGAAGAAAAATAACTAGTCCACAGTGTTTCTGTATACCCAAAATGATAAATTAAATAATTAAATATGAGTCTGCTTCTTAATGGTCTAGGCCAGCCCTGGCCATTGTAGCCATTTGGGGAGTGAATCAATTAGTGGAAGGTTTCTCTCTCTCTCTCTCTCTCTCTCTCTGCTTTACAAATAAAAGAAATTCATTGTTTTAAAGCAAAGAGATGGAGAATGCTATTCTATATTAACACTGTTTCGAAGGAAATTGTAGTAGCTATATTATTTTTGTAAAGCAAAGACTTTAGAGAAAGGAACATTATCAAGAATAAAGGGGTCAGTGTTGCAGCGCAGTTGGTTAAGCCGCCAACTGCAACACCAGCAACCCATATGAGCACAAGTTCCAGTCAGGCTGCTTCCCTTCTGATCCAGCTCCCTGCTAATGTTCCTGGAAAGCAGCAGACCATTTGAGAGACCAGAATGGAGTTACAGGCTTCCTGGCTTCATCCTGGCCCAGCCCTGGTCATTACAGCCATTTAGGGAATGAACCAGCACATGTAAGATTTTCCCACTAGTCTCACACTAGGATTAGAGGGAAACTTCCTCAACTTGATCAAGAATTACAGTCCTGTAGCCAA
Organism: Oryctolagus cuniculus; assembly: GCF_051225735.1. Lineage (NCBI taxonomy): Eukaryota > Metazoa > Chordata > Mammalia > Lagomorpha > Leporidae > Oryctolagus > Oryctolagus cuniculus. The sequence goes on along the minus strand of NC_142869.1, from coordinate 152,969,074 downwards.
TACCATTCCTAATGGTGAGAAACTTGTGATTTTCCCAATAAGATCAGGAACAAAACAAGGATATCTACTTTCACCATTGCTTTCAACATTATATTGAAAGTCCTTGTTAATATAATAAGACAAGAAAAAAGAATGAAAGATATAGAGATTGCGAACGAAGAATGAAACTGTAATCACAGAGGATATGATCATCTGTATAGAAAATCTTAAAGAATGATAAAAATTGGATGTTTTTATAATCATTAGTAATTACAGCAAATTTGTGAGAATGAAGGTTAATATACAAAAGTTGATCATGTCCCTGTACAACAGTAATGAATAAGTAGTATTTGAAATTAAAGTAGCAATACCAGTTACATTATGATCTCCAAAATGAAATATTTAGATATAAATATAACAAAATACATATAAGATCTACATAAGGACAACTGTAAAACTTCAATGAAAGAAACTGAATAACTAAATTAGTAGATAAATAATCCATGTTTATGGATAGGAAGACTCAATACAAAGTGTTTTTGACTTACAATGGTTCAAATCATTATTTTTTAAAACTAATAATGATGTAATACACATTAAGTAAAAACTGAGTACACTTCAAATTTTGAATTTGATCTTTTCCCAGGCTAGTGACCTGCAATTTGATACCATCTTGCTGCTCCCAATCAGCTGCATGATCATGAGGATAAATAACTGATAATCTACAGAGTTGAGTTACTGAGCTATGACATACATCAGGATAGATGTATTAAACGCATTGAAACCTATTTTCAACTTATGGTGGGTTGATCAGGATGTAACTCCATTATGAGTCAAAGAGCATTATAATGTCACGATGTCAGTTAATCCCAAACTTATCTACAGATTCAAGGCAATCACAATAAAAATTTCAGTGAATGTTTTTGTGGATGTCTACAAACTGACTGTGCAACTGACAAATTTATAAGGAGAGGCAAAAAAACACAGAGTAGCCAACATAAGACTGAAGAAAAAAGTCAGAAGACTAACCTTCCTGACTTCCATGACTTAATATAGTCGACTTAAAACCTGGAAGTAGCAGAATATCTTCAGTTGGGAAACATTTTCCTTCCCAATTCTTGCATTCAAGACTCTGTCTAACTCTACTTATCTCCTTTCCTCTTGTCTCACAGAAAATCTACTTTACTTCAGGCAGAGGCGAATACCTCCACACTGCATTTGCTTTGACCATCACTTCCCATCATCAACGTGAGTGTTCTAAATGGTTTCTCGCTTCAATGCTCCCCCATTCAACCAGCCTTTAGCAGCTGGACTTCTGCCCATACTCCTCTACGCAAAACAGCTCTCAAACAAGTTTTCTGACAGTTAGATACATGCATGGGCACACCTGGGAGGGCACTAAACACTGACCACTGTCTCCATCGGCAAGTCTGATTGAGGTGCCCCAGAATGTGCATTTCTTCAAGTTTTTGAGCAATGCAGATGATGCTGGTCCACTGCTCTTGAGGATGACCAGAAACCACTTACTAGCATAATCTATTAGAATTTTCCAAGTCTTTTACTTCCTTCATTGGTTTAGTTTTCAAAATCTGTAAATTTCCATCATTATGCTCTAATCTTGGCTTCCTTTATCCTACAGGCATCCTCTAACCTAACCAAACCAGTTATTACTTTCTGAGCATGCTCCATGCCTCATGTTAGGTCTTCTGTCTGAAACACAAAACACTCTTCCTCACCCACCTTCACTGGGTTAAGTGCACAGTTCAGATCTTGAAGCCTCATTCTAAATGTCACTTCCTGTATAGAGCCTTCCCTGAATAGCCCAACTCTCTGCCAACTGATACCAACTGCTTCCTTTTCTGAATTCCTATGGCATTTGCTTGCTGATCTCTTATTCAAAGGCATATCAAAGGGTTTTTGTTGTTGCTGGTTTTTGTTTGTTTGTTTTTGTTTTTGTTTTTTAGCCTAGAGTTTATACAGTTTAAGAGGTGGCTTTTTAAAGAATGACAAAATTATAAATACAAAATCAGTATAGGCTTTGAGTAGTTCTCGGACAAGTAAAGGTCTTTGAAACATTAGCTTTGCTAGCATCACCAGGATCCTGCATCAGCCTCACCGGATCTCACTGGATTTCTTGGTACAGACACTCCCTTCGCCCCCCTCCCCCTCTCATTCATCTGTTCCTCCACCTTCTTTTAAGTTAGAGAGGTGGCATATGATGAAAAGGAACTTCAAAGTCAGATGGATCTAGGTTTAAGACCCTTGCCTTCTCTAATATGAGTGATTTCCAGTTCCCCAAGAGAACCTAAAGCACAACATGCAATGAATACTTACTGAACACACAAGGTCTACTCTGTTTATGAAGACTCAGGGACAATGATATGCATGAACATAGTACTTCTTCCTCACTTTGTAACAACTCTGTAGACAATTCTCACATCAGGGAAATTTTCTACAGGTATGAGGTCTCTACAAATTCTCTCACTCCACTAGGGCTTTACTGAATTTGATTTACTGGGCAAGTAGGCACCACTATAGCAAAGGACAGGGAAGATGTGAGGGGGAGGGAAACCACATAATTTACCAAGGCTTTCACACCTAGTTGATATCAACCTATGTGTTGCTATTGTTTATAATGATACTAGCTAGCAGCTTTGGCATCCATTCTGTGATCCAAGGACAACACTCTCAGCGGCCGATGTAAGGCAAAACAGTAATTAATTGTGTTTTTTCTGATGGGAGGTAGGAGTCAAGACATAATTAATTTTACATAGCTCTAAGGCATAACTAATATATAAGTTCAATAATGAAGCAAATACATCAAAAAATTCAGATTTCATCAGGGTTCTAATCTCAGCACAAAGACCAGTCTTCATCTAGTACTAGGGGTAAATTTTATCTAAAATGCAAAACCTTTCCATTTTGCCCCCTTTAAAACCATTTTCTCTCAGAAATAGAGAAAAATAAGACAAATCCCATTTTTAATGAACAGAAATATCTTAGAGAATTAATTTTATTGGTACATAAATTTATTTATTTTAAGAAAAAAGATGAGTCAAAAAGTCTAGCTTCTCATAGTAAGTCATTTAGCATGGCACTTTTTTTCTCATCTTATACTCTTTTTAAAAATAACTTTGTCTCCTCCTCTGTCTATCTGTAATTCTGCCTCTCAAATAAATAAAATCTTTTAAAAATAAAAAAATTACTTTGTGCAATGCATTATTTGTTTATGAAACATTTAGAAAAGTTAAGTGCTAACAATCTGTTCTTATGCCTGTGTTAGTGATGGTGGCCTAATAACTTTACCAACACTATATTAATAGTTTTTGAAACTCTATTTAAAATTAATCACGAAGATAAGTTCTTAAATTCGATTTTCTGAAGAACTGGCTCAAGTTGGTACTGTGGAGCAGCAGGTTAAGCAGCCACCTGTAATGCGAGCTTCCCATATTGCAGTGCCGGATTGGGTCCTGGCTGCTCACCTGCCAATCTGGCTCCCTGCTAATGCACCTGGTAACATAGCAGAAGATGGCCCTAGTACTTGGGCCCCTACCACCCATGTGGGAGACCCAGATGCAGCTCTGGGCTCCTGGTTTGACCTGGCCCAGTCCCAGCCATTGCGGCCATGTAAGGAATGAAAGACACACTCACTCTCTCTCTCTCTCTCTCTCTCTCTCTCTGTTACTGTGCCTTCCAAATAAATAAAATAAAGCTTAAAAAAAAGAACTGGCTCTCTTTTATATTATATCAATAAAAAAGAACATCAGTCAGAAGCATATAATACCCCTGTCTGGATTTATAGCACAGTGTAGAAGGAGAGATTTGAAGACAATACAAAACTATGTTTACAGAGCATGAAGTACACAGAGGGTGACCATCTTCTCTAAGAATCAATTCCAAGAATCAGTATATATTGCCTGAGTTCTTTATATGAGTTCAGCCTAGTGCTGAGATCCATAAGAAACACTTTAAGATAATGCACAATTATTTATGCTCAGGAAACAAAATATTTCTTAGTCAATTCTTTTTGTTTAGTAATTAATTTTTGCTTACTAAATAATTTGGGGAAAAAATTAAACAATTGACATCTTAATGAAAATCCCTAAAAAGTAAAAAGCTAAAAATCAAAAGCCACTTGTTTGACACTTGACACTGTGCAAATTAGATAAAATTTAAGAAGACATTACATGGAATCAGCAGGAAAATATTCTCTTATTGAAAGATATTTTCAAGATAAAAAATCTTAAACATGTTATAATTGGGGTTGAATAGTATCTTTAGTTAATAACTTAGCAACAAATGAAATATCCTGTAATACAATTGAAAATATCCTGCAATCATATTGAACATTGACCTAGGACTCCACATATTAAATTTTGCATGAAAACTAGTAACTCCATATAATCTCCATATAATAGTAACTTGAAATGTGAATGCTCAGTATTGATCCTAGTCTACAATAATAGTGTTAATAAATGAATTCTTCTAACACACTGCTTTAGGCTATTGGGCTTCCTTACTGAACACAGGTCTAACAAAGCAAGCAATGTTGAAATCTCACCCTCTGGCCAGGACTTATTGAGAAGGAAATGTTCTCCAGGATGGCATTTCCGCTGTCTATATATTTTGCTGTGAGACCTTTGACAGTCATTTGGCCTCCTGAGGGCCAGACGTCATCTTTCTTCACATGTTGATTCTCAATAATCATAACTTTTGATAGCTGGCAGTTACTGGATGGTTTGATGGATTTGGTAGACTTAGTTTCTTCTGTTGGCATGTCAATAAACTTAAAGACTCGACTCACAGATCGCATCTGAAAGGAAATTAACAAAATTTTACTTTTGTTTAAGAATTGCAGACAATGTCATAATTAATTTGGTTGTCTCCTAAAAAGTAAAAATAATATGTGATGCAGATTATTCATCACTCAGCTGTCAGTTTTCAGTGAACTAACAGGAAATAATTGGATATAATTAAAAGCTTAACCTTAGAGAATTAACCAGAAGTTACATAAATGGGTTCTGAATAGACCTGTTTATTTTTGTGATCACTTAATTCTCAGTTACGCAAGCCATACATAAACAACCAATCTATTCTCAAAGAGAATAGATGATGTCAACAGGAAATGTTTACTCTACAACAAGCAGTACTGTACAATGCTGTGCAGTAGGTATTTTATAATAAAATTTACTACACCTCAAATCGCTACTGAATATTGCCTTTCTGTTGAACTACTTTAATAACTATCGACAATTCTTTACGTCAACGGGATGGTAAGTGGACTCTTGATGCTTTGTCAATTTTAAATAACTTCACAATAATCTTCAAATAAATTTAAGTCATCAGCAGGCATGCATCTGTAGTTAAATAATTAATTATCTATCTAAGTTTCATAAATATCCATTTCCAGTGCTGAGAGAAATGAGAATACATATATTTGAAATTAAATATGCATTGACTTTTTCAACCTATTTATGTAACACTTAATAATGTACATCTTTAATGTGCATAGAAATAAAGAATTCAACTATTTTTGAAGGTGTTTACTTAAATTATAAGAACATATTTCTCAGAATAATTATGCTTTATTAGATTCAGAATATGGTTTTTATAACAGCTTTGCATATGCTAGGTACTCAATAGATATTTGGTCAAGTGATAAATGAGTGGAAGAATGGAGATATTACTGAATAAATATAAATAAATAAAGATGAGTAACAAGAAAGAATTTGAAAATTTTGTATCACTACAATTTTATTTTTAAAAGATCATCCTTGTCGTTCATCCCTTCCTATGTGTTAATAGCTTGCTAAACAAAATTTTTGCTATTTTTTGAGTCTTACTAGTAAATATTGATGTTAGTTTTGTTCTTAACTAACCTTTACAATATTAATGTATTATTATCATCTTATTTATAGCTAAGGCTTAGATTTTAGAAACTTTTTTTTAAAAAAGTGGAAGAAATGCATTTGGGGCATTTTCCTGTATTATTTCTATTTTTCATTATCAAAAGGTAAAATTTAAAAATTCCTTATCTTTGTATGGAATGATTGACGCACAATGTATAAGAGTTTAGATACTGATCCTTAATTTAACACATTCAACACCAAGGATTCCATCTTAGCAATTCTAACTTTATTGCCTGTTTTCAATGCCATTGATCAAGTCCCCTGTTTGTGAAGTTCCTTCTTCTTTCTAGCGATTCTTACTTCAGTTATCTTCATCTTGAAAGCATCTTGGAATTATCATCAATAATCATTTAAGGTTCAAGAAGATAACCCTTTTAAGTTGAACCAATTTTTAATAGAATTGAAAGGATTTAAAGCCCACACCCATCATAAATAACTAGAGGAGGGAGGCTGTAATCACAATTGTTTCCACATGTAATATTTTCAATTCTGAACTATGAATGACTTTAAAATGTTAATAATCCTGATTCATTACTAATCTTTAATTGAAGCATACTCTTGAATTTCATTCTTTAATTTTTTTTTTTTTTTTGACAGGCAGAGTTAGACAGTGAGAGAGAGACAAACAGAAAGGTCTTCCTTCCGTTGGTGCACCCCAAAAATGGCCGCTACGGCCGGCGCACTGCGGCCACCCATCTGAAGCCAGGAGCCAGGTGCTTTCTCCTGGTCTCCCATGCGGGTGCAGGACCCAAGCACTTGGGCCATCCTCCACTGCCTTCCTGGGCCACAGCAGAGAGCTGGACTGGAAGAGGAGCAACCGGGACAAAACCGGCGCCCCAAATGGGACTAGAACCGGGAGTACTGGCGCCACAGGTAGAGGATTAGCCTAGTGAGCCGCGGCGCTGGCCCATTGGTTAATTTTCATAGAGAGTTACTAGTCTATAGAAGGTCTGGAAGAGAAATTAGAATTATCATCAGAGTGAAATTACCAGGGAAATAGCTCAAATGCTTTTGAAACACCTCACTGTATTTATCCCACATACAAATAGCATCCTTCTCTTGAAATGATTCAGAGAAATACTCAAATGTAGCTTAACTTTATGAAGTTGAGACTATTATTTCTGTATATCAATTCAATGAATAATTCTAAACTAGTCTTTGTTAAGCACTTTAGTATATAAAGAAGAACACTATGTTAATTCTTCAAACAACCAGTAAAACATTCAAGTATTGCTGTTTAAATAACTCAAAATTATACACAGTATTTTTACTTTATTTTATAATATTTTTATTTTTAATTTTATAACTTTTTCAATATTTTTATAACCAATATTTTGACAGCAAAAAAATGTTATATACAATTTTCTTGAGTCTGAGTACTTGTATTTGGTTACTGCAAATTACACTGTTCATGACTGAGGCTCCTCTCTGAGGATGAATCCAGAACTTTTAATGTCAAATGTGGTAAATGGAACATACCCATCAAATTTAGAAAGTGAATCTTTCTCCAATTCAGCATTTTCTATATAGGGTAGTTGCTTAAGGTGGCTGCAAATAAGGCCATTGTAGTTACAGCATAGTCAAAGATCCCTGACCAAGAACACATTATTTGATCTTAACAACAGGCATTCATCCGTAGCATATGGGAAGATGTTCCTTCAATTCAGTGAGTTAGGACACTTTCTGACAGGAAGAGAAAGTGGGTAGTGCAGGCACCTGTATCATGGTTAGTTTCATAGCCACTGATATGACTAGATAATATAATGAATTTCAAACCAGATCCTTATATCTCATGGGTTCTTCACTTTGGATATTCCACCTCCATGGGCTCTGGAGGGAGAAGTCTCATCCTAACCAGAGCAATGAAAATCATCTCAAGTCTTTCAAGTTTCAAAAATTAGCTTTTGGAAACTCAAAATTAGATATTGATAGTTTAAAATTTGTGAGCCATAGGAATACTGGATTTTATCAAAATTTTTTCAAAAGCCAAAGCCTTAAAGACACAAAGCGTGCAGTTCATGCAAAAATGGCAGCCAAGACAAACTTACAACTGAAATACAGCGACTCTCCCCACCCCACAATCTGACTCAAGGAAGCTTATCCGCAAATGGCAGTAATAAGAGGGCTTAGATGTCATTTCCTCTAAAAGGGAGTCTTTTCATGCAACCCTGGCTCTATCCTCAAGGAGATCTGTGGGATCTAAGAAAAGGAGACTTCAGCCTCAACTCCAAGATGAAGCCCAGTAGCCCAGCACATGGCATGACACAAGAGTGGTAGAGTTCATGTTCATGTCATGTTCAGGCACAAATGACTTGATATGACCTCAAATTCCCCTGTAATTCCAGAGTGATTTTAAGAAGAAACCAAATTAAGTCTTTTGATTCCTCAGGGGTATGGAAGAAGCTGAGAGAAAGCTGAGCAAAACACAGTTCACAGAGCAGGAAAGCCAAAGATTCCATCTGCCAGGACCACACACCTCCTGGTCAGACAGAACATCAGTGCATTAGAGACAGCGAGCAGGACCCCGGACAACGTGGGGCTAGACACTTTTCCCCACCGATACCTTGGCATTCTGTAAACTCTACCCAGAACCTGGCAATATCTCTGAATTCACTGAGACTGTTTCTTACATTTAGTAGAATTCATGTTCAAATAGAAAATAAATACAATTACATTGAAAGCAAAATCATATTTCACATGCTTGATTTCATTGCCAAAGCTTCATGGATACAACCAAAGATAAACCTAGCTTTTATGGAGCCTGAAGCTTAGGTAACTCAGTGGATTCCTTTAGAAAAAGAATCAAAATCATGCATATACTCTCAAGTATAAGGCCTCCTAATGGGCTTATGTGAGTTAGAGGACCTGAAGCTTATATCTCATGGGCTTTAAGCTAAACCCATACTGTCTATTACCATCACCTTGTTCAAAGCATTACCTGTAATAGTCAAACAATGGAATAGTCAAAGAATTCCTCTCCTTCTACAGCTTAGCACCATGCAGTTTTTAAATAAATCTTTGTTCATAATGAATGCATTCATTATTCTGCCTCCTGTGCAGAAAGCAGAATCTGTGCAGTGAAGAACAACAGGTGCTCAGAGAACACTAGGAGGGAGTTCAGGCTGCACTTTGGCCCCTCAGCTTCTCATCCTGAAAATATATGTTGCTGCTTGGGTTAGACTGCACTTACAACATACCAAACTATTTTTAGTCTCATCTATTTGTTTTCACTGAGCTTCTAAAATTCACTTAATCCTTTCTGTCATTTAGACTGTCTACTATACATTATTACATGATAGGTAAAAACCACTATATCACTGGCTGCCCAGATTGTGCTACATGGAAATTCATATTTGGCAATGATCAGAGTGACTATAGCCTGGCAAACTCTAACTTCAGGGTGCTGCTTCCTAAGTAGGGAAGGGAGTTGTCCAAGGAGTGGGAGGACAGCCTTGTCTAGGTCAGCAAGTCTGCCCCACTGACAGGAAAGTCTCATTACAGCCACTGCTAGTTAAGTAGAAGTCCCTTTCTTGGGTTTTGAGAAGTAAAACATGGGACCAGGCATTGAAACATTAAACAAATTCTTCATTTGTATAAAGGAAACCTGATATAATTTGTATAGATTCCATAAAATTGGAATTTAGTCAAAACAAAGTGCTCATTTTTCTTTAAGAATTAACTGTTGAAATTCCTAGCTTCATCATCCAATGTAATTATGTATAAAAAATTCCCCTGAACACCTCAAGGAGGAGTCCATCTGTAAAACTGAATCTCATGACTTTCATAAGAATGTTTAAAGTTACTAATCTAAGTAGCAGAACAAAGTTTTTTGGGAGGATGCTGACCTGAGCCAAAAGGATAGCTTCACATCCTTATCTCATCCTTATCTCTTTTAAAAGAGATTGTTTAAATCAATGTGTACTGAGAGGCAACAGAACTCAAGTATAGGGCTCAAGTACTTGGGCCTCTTGCCACCCACATGGGGTACCTAGATGGAATTGCTAGCCTCAGCCTGGTCTGCCCTAGCTGTTGCAGCCATTTGGGAAGTGAACCAGGGAGACAGAAGATCCCTCCCACCCTCCCTCCCTCCCCACCCCTCTCTCTGTCACTCTGCCTTTCAAGTAGATGAAAATAAAGAAATAAACACTTGGGGCTGGCGCTGTGGCACAGTAGGTTAATCCTCCACCTGCGGCACTGGCATCCCATATGGGAGCCAGTTCTATGCTGGCTACTCCTCTTCCAATCCAGCTCTCTTCTGTGGCCCAGGAGGGCAGTAGAGGATGGCCCAAGTGCTTGGGCCCTTGCACAGCGTGGGAGACTGGGAAAAGGCACCTGGCTCCTGGCTTCGGATTGGCACAGCTCCAGTTGTTGCAGCCATTTGGGGAGTGAACAAACGGAAGGAAGACCTCTCTCTCTGTCTCTCCCTCTCACTGTCTGTAACTCTACCTATCAAATAAATAAATAAAATCTTTAAAAAAAAAGAAATAAACACTTAAAAGAAAAAAGATGATTCCTAACTCTATTCATATGTCGTTGACAAAGATTGAAGAAAAAAAAAAAAAGAAGAAGAAGAGAAGATTTCAAAACCTCTTCAGGAAGCCAGACTCCTCTACCTTACAAAAATATTTGCTTCCAGCCTTTTGGTTGTTTCGAAGCCAGGGCATCAAAATTTTACATACAACCTAGACTATATGCCACAACACCCCCATAGCCATGGTAATATAAAATGTACTTCCTATGTCTGAGATCTAGCCAGCAATGCTCTAAAGAGACTACCTGATTGGGGCTGGCGCCGTAGCTCACTTGGTTAATCCTCTGCCTGTGGCACCGGCATCCCATATGGACGTCAGGTTCTAGTCCCAGTTGCTCCTCTTCCAATCCAGCTCTCTGCTGTGGCCCAGGAGGGCAATGGAGGATGGCCCAAGTGCTTGGGCCCCTACACCCACATGGGAGACCAGGAAGAAGCACCTGGCTCCTGACTTCGGATTGGCGCAGCGCTGGCTGTAGCGGCCATTTTTGGGGTGAACCAATGGAAGGAAGACCTTTCTCTCTGTCTCTCTCTTTCATTGTCTATCTGTCAAGAAAAAAAAAAAGAGACTACCTGATTTATTATAGGAAGATTGTAAGAATTAGTTGTACAGAGATCACCCTAAAAACTCTCAGAATAGGAAAAACATTACAGATATCACATGCTTTACAGGAGAAAGTTTCAAACTGTGAAGTACTTAAAAGGGGAAAATAAAATACTTTTAGCCATAGATCCAAGTAGGTCCACACTATATGCTCTGTTGACACTTACTAACAAAGACCCAGACCCAGGATATAGACATTACTATAATCTTGAGGTCATGTACGTGGATTCCAGAAACAGTGGTTATGAAAACAGACTCTCCAACCACAACATATTTTTGAAAACTCAGTCTATCTTTCTGCTTCTTACTTGTACTTCTAGAACACCTAAAAAGTCCATCAAGTATCATACTTCTATAAATTATTAACAACATGATGAGTTACTTAAGGAATACTATAAACTCTAGTCCTTTAGTAAGTTATTATAGTCTGCTTTCTACACAAATGGTTTACATATTCTAACCGGGGCCACTCCCAGGGCAAGTCAGTGTCACTTTTTTATGACTGTCAGAAGTGATAGAGAAGGTGATCTTGAGCAAAGGAGAAAAAATGCATTAAAATTAATGATAAGAGGCATTTCCCACATAAACAGTAATTTAGAGTTTCAGTAAATGTGATGCTAACTACATCAACAGGCAAAGGCAGACACCAATATTTACCCCGGTTGAATAAAAATTACAGTAAGCCATTATTTTGCCTAAGCTCTTACACCAGACACCAAAAGACTGGATTAAAAATCAAAATGGACTCACTCCTGCTAAAGTTTCATGTCAAAACCTGAAACTGATCTGCTTATCTTCCTTCCCAGAGATAACTGCCAAATTTCCCAAACAGGTCAGCTGCACTCAGCATAATAACAAAGCTCCCTCTGCCTTAAACCTCATTCAGAAAGGAAACTTGAAGTAACCCAACATTAACCCTTCAGTTAATTTTCTTTTATAAATTTTTGCAAACTTCTTTTTAATATTCCAGAAATCCGTTGGGGTTCTCATTTGCCTCTTCTACATACTCAAGACTCTAAAATATAATAATGTTTTCTCTTTCTTGGTTCTTGTAACACAGTGGTTCAGTTCTTTGATCGCCTCTGATAACTGTGGTGGTGAACAACTTAATCCACAAATTTAGCATTTGGGGTTCTACACTGATAGGTGATTTCTATAATACCCAGAATAATGCCTGCATATTACGCTAATCAAGAGTTGAAATTGTTCATATAAAAAGGGTCCAGAAGATAGAAAATATCAGAACTGGCAGGAACCTTAAAAATTTTCAAATCAAAACTGCTTCATTTTACAAAGCAGATAAATGAGAATTTCATGGGCTGTGAATTGCCTAAGGCCTCACACCTTCTTAGGTGTCAAGGTCAGCATAGACAGCAAGGGCACTTCTCCCCCTGCTCCCTCCCACACCTCATGTCCCTCTACATGATATGGAGAATGGATATAGAGAATGGCTGGATGAAAAGATGTCTTGGAACAGAGGTCAAGAGAGGAAAATACAGCACAGAGATCATGAAATCAAAAAAAAAAAAAAAAGAATTCATGATAAAGAGACCAATAAAGAGGAAAAACCAAAATGGATCTTCCCCCTTAGAGTGTTATGGCAGAAAGTACTTTCAGTATGGGAGAATGAAGGATCAGGAGCCATGAAGAAAAGCCAGGTTCCCCTGTGCTCCTCCCACCAGGTTTCTTGTTGTTCATTGAACAATCAGTCACTTGATCTTTACTGGAACTCAAAATAAACACAGGCAGTAAAAAGACAAAGGAGAAAGAGAGGGAGTTTCTATTGACAGAAAATGGTTCTCAGATTGCATCAATCTTTCAATAACTTTCTGAAGCCTCATTAACTGGAATTTAAATGTGAGCCCTGCAGATATGTTGTCTTCCCTGCTCAGCCCGGTGGCTTCCTTCCTCTTGTCTTTTTAGGAACACACAGTTCAGTAGGGTAGACATCGATTGGAGACAGGGCTGGTTTACCTGCTGCTTCACTCAGAGAATCAAGCGAGCAGGATAATGTGCCCATGCTCAGATCTTTCAGTTGTGCTCACTCTGCGGCAAACACTTGGGAAATGACACAAATTGTTAACTGCCTCATTACAACAATGCAGGTATGAGCACTTTATTGGTTGCCAGATGGCTTCATATCATGAAGTTTAAAACATCTCCTTGGGCACCTTTCCAAGCTCCTGTTTATTGATTTAACCTTGATGCATACACAAAAGTAGAAATCTAGATATGTACTGATTTTTTTGAGTTATACAATGATTAAGTAGATAAGAATAAGAGAACGAGAAGCTTTATGTTAATAAAAAATGGTAGGCCTCTAGTTAATCCAAAGAAAATAAACCAGAACACACCCTTGCTAATTAAGGAAGCAAAAGATAAGATATAGGATCATAGCTTGATCAATAACAACTGTAAGAAAACCCACCTAATGTTTGAGTTTGGAATATGAAGTTAAAAGGAATTAACACTTCACTTTTCATTCCATCTACAGGATGCTAAGGGAAACACAATTGAAATGAATAGAGATACATATGCATAATTTGTATTTAAA